>NW_024070212.1:116213537-116250837 GCF_014754425.2 Oryx dammah
TGAGACTCTTCAGATTCCAAATACATTCAGCCCCCAGATCTCTACCCAATCAAGGGTTCTTGGAAACAGTGGGATCTCAAAACATTAACAATACTAATTTTACCATTCCATCTGTACAGAATGCAGACATATTACCAATCAGACACACTAGACGGAAATCTCCATGGAGTGGGCTGGAGAGGAAAGGGGGAGAGCCTTGGTACTTTCAGAGGCGTCTCAAAATGAACATCTGCTCTCATATAAGCTTGCCATTAAAACTCCAGAATGTCTCTTTGGACAGATAACTCTAAACCTTCTAACAATCCCTTTAATGGTCAATTTCATTATTAATTACATTTCGAATTGACTAATTTCCCCAGATAACTGCTGAACATCTTCTGCTACTCATCCCTCCGCCGGATTCATATAGGAAGAGATTTGGCTTGGACAAAATACACTCAGAACATCAGTATTTGAAGGACGGATAAACGTGACTTCTCCAAAAAACACAAGGTGCAACTTAAGATGAAATAGGTCATTTGAATCTCAGCCTAGTCTCAACCCACTCCAGTATTCCTGCCTGGAGAATCCCAAGGACAGAGGAGCCTGGCGGGCTACATACAGTCCATAGGGTCGCAGAGTTGGATACGACTGAAGCGACTTAGCACGCAACCTAAATGACATCCAGAAAAAAGCTGAAGCTGTGGAGAGAAGAAATCAGCCTTAAAACGCCTGTGTTAGGGTTCATCCAGTTCAGTTCAGTTCAGTCGCTCAGTCGTGTCCGACTCTTTGCGACCTCATGGAACCGCAGCACGCCAGGCCTCCTTGTCCATCACCAACTCCCGGAGTTTACCGAAACCCATGTCCATCAACTCGGTGATGCCATCCAACCATCTCATCCACTGTCGTCCCCTTCTCCTCCTGCCTTCAATCTTCCCCAGCATCAGGGTCTTTTCCAGTGAGTCAGCTCAAGGGTTTATGAAAGAACAGGAAGTTGAACTCAGGAAAAGTGAAAGGAAATTATAAAGAGTAAAACATTAATAAAACAGAAAAGAGATACAAATAACTTAGGATTAACTAAACAAACAAACCAAAAAAATGGGTTCTGTAAAAAGACTAATAGAATAAATAGAAAAACCTCTGGTAAGACCAATGAAAGGATTTAGGCTGTCACGGCCGGGGCCGGGGGCGTCACTGGCGTCCGTCTGGGAGAGTCCAGTTGTTGCTGTTGTTTCGCCACTAACTCGTGTCTGACTCTCTTATGACCCCACGGAGTGGAGCCCGCCAGGCTCCTCTGTCCATGGGACTTCCCAGGCAAGGATGCTGGAGTGGGTTGCCATTTCCTTCTCCAGGATTAAACCCGAGTTTCCCGCCTTGGCAGGCGGATTCTTCACCACTGAGCCTCCAGGAAAGCTGGGAGAGATTCCAGACTGCTCAGTATCCTATAAAGTGCAGGACAGCACCGCAAACAAAGAGTTAAGTGGCCCCAAAGAACAACAGTCTCACAGTGAGGAAACTCTACTACCGCTCTTAGGGATGTGAAAAAGGTTAACCAGGAGGACCTTAAAACAATCTCCATGCAAATACTGATAAAATCTAAGAGCTGCTTGAAAACTACAACTTACCAAAACTGGTATCAGAAGAAATATAGGACCTCAATAGTCCAGTTACTTTGAAAGAAGTAAGATCTGTAATTTAAAACTTCCCCAGGAAGAAAACTCCAGACACAGATGACTTCACCTGAAAGTTCTATCAAGCTTTCAGTTAAGAAAACTTCCAATCTGACACAAAGCCCTTCAGAGAATATAAAGAAAGGAAACAATTCTCGACTTTTTTCATGAGATAGCATTACCCTGATATCAAAAATCGGCAGGAAAAAATTTTACGTGTTAAACTTATTCACTAAGGCGAAAGCAAAAATCATAAACTATTAGCAAACCAAATCCAATAGCATACAAAAAGGATACTATATCTTGGTCACTGTAAGTTCAGTTCAGAAATGAAAGGTGGGTTTAATTTTTTTTTAATCAGTATAATTAACCACATTAACAAAATAAAATTTATATCATCTCAATAGAGAGAAAAGAAGCATTTGATAGTTCTGCATACATTCATGAGGAAATTAACAAAAACTAACCTCATATGAAACCAGAAACAGAAAGCCACAACAGCGATGTGAGGATGGGTTCTTACCAAAACCAACCAGCCAGCAAGACCCACCGCAACATCGTATCAACAGTGACACAGTGGACGTTCTCCTCTGAGACCCGGAGCCAGGGAGCATGACCACTGTTCAAGCAGTACCAGGGCTCCTGGCCAACGCACCGAGGCAGGAAAAAGACAGACAGACATAAAAAATGGAAAAGAAAAACAAAACTGTCACTGCTTGCAATCAGCATGTAGAAAACTACAAAGAATTTATACAGTAGTACTGGAATTCAGCAAGGTCAACCGAAGGCCCCGGTGGCTCAGTGGTAAAGAAGCCTCGCCTGCAGTGCAGGAGAGGTGGGAGACGTGGGTTCATTCCCGGGGGTGAGAAGATCCCCTGGAGAAGGAAATGGCACTTCACTCCAACATGCTTGCCAGGAAAATGCTATGGGTGTAGAAGGCTGGAGGGCTAAAGCCCATGAGGACACAAACAGCTGGACACGACTGAGCAAGCACGCACCAGCGCCACAAGAAAAGCAGAGGTTGCTAATGGGCACCAACGCGAGAGCACCAACCAGCCAAGGGCACATCTCACAAGGGGCATGCCCTGCCTCGGCGCGAAACAAGGGAGCAAGGCTGAAGGGCACGGGAGGCCGAGCAGCCTGGTCACTGCTGCGGTTCCGGCCCCTCCTCCCCACACCCCTGGGCCTCCCCTGATTTCCTTCACTCCTGCTAATCCACTGAAAACGCTCTTGCCAGCGCAACCTTCCTGAAACGGCATCTGGGACACCCTTTGACCACAACCCACGCTGCATACGTTTCTAGGTGGAGAGCCCAGGTCCCGAGGTCTCAGTGCTCAGCACCCCCAGCAGAGGTGCAGGGGGCCCAGCTGATAATGTGGGGGCCGCGTGAGGACACCCCCAGTCCTCCCGTGCAGGAGGAAGATTTCCGGGCCTGCTCTGACACACTGAAGCAACTGGACAGCCTGTCTCCAGCGCTGCGCCGGCCTCTGTTTGATCAGCTGGTGTCTTGGGCGAGGAGGAGTGTGAGGCCCTCTCAGTGGGTGGGGGGCCCTCTCTCAGTGGAGGTCCGGATGTCCACCCAGAGATGCTCTGGAATCCTCTATACTCCCAGAAAGGCTCCCCTGGGCAGGGTGACCCTCAGCCCCGACCCCCAGGTGGTCCTGTGAGGCCGGTGGACCTACTGTGCAGGATGGGGAGCCGGGGACAGGAGTCAGGAAGGGAAGGCCCCACCCACATGGCCCACAAGGAACCACTGAGGGTGCATTCTCGGTGGGCACGGGAGAGGAGAGCCTTCGGGGTCAGCACGTCTAGGGGGGCTTGGAGGGCGTCAACCACCCGTGCACGGGGGAGGCTGACACTGCACGGGCTCTGTGCCTGAGACGGGACCGGGGAGCTGGGACCTGGCCTGGGTCACTGGCCCCCGGCCGGGCACCACCTCCAGGCTGCCGGATCCCCCGTGCTGCCCAGGGCCCCGAGGAGGGCCGGGTGCGGGCGAGATGGCGGTGCACAGCCCAGGAAGGAGAAAGTCTCACTTTACTGATCCAAACGGGGAAGCCGGTGGTGGCATGGAGGAGGGGAGTCAACTCAGCGGGGCCTGAGGTCACTCCTGTGCTGTGCTCAGCTGTCTGACTCTTTGTGACCCCATGGCTATAGCCCTCCAGGCTCCTCTGTCCATGGAGTTTTCCAGGCAAGAATGCTGGAGTGGGTTGCCATTTCCTTCTCCAGGGGATGTTCCTGACATAGGGATTGAACCCACATCTCCTGCGATGGCAGGTGGCTTCCACCTGGGAAGCCCCTTTAGCAAAGGGAGCTAGGGCTCCCTTTTCCCATCTGCCCAGCTGAGCTTCCTGCAGGGCTCCCTGGGACTCCGGGGAAGAAAGCAGGACGCCCTGGTGCAGCTGCCTCTGTCCGTTCAGCTGAAACTCTGGAGCCTCGCTGAAGGCTACATCAGGTGTAGGTTTTAAATGTAAGCACTGCTGCTGCTGCTGCTACTGGCTAAGTCGTTGCAGTCGTGTCCGACTCTGTGCGACCCCAGAGACGGCAGCCCATCAGGCTCCCCTGTCCCTGGGATTCTCCAGGCAAGAACAGGCCTCTCCAAATGTGATTTTCACTTATGAGGGCACTGAGAGAGCATGGGGGCAGGAAATGGGTTTCCTTGGGCTGGTCTTCCAGTGTTTACAAGGAATGTACGAGCGTGGGACTCCGTGGAGGTCACTCAGCAGCCTGGATGCTCTGTCCTGGCCAGAGAGACGTGGTGTCCGCTGCACCGCGCGATGGCCAACCACACGTGACTCACCGAGAACATTCCCTATGAGTGATGAAGGCTCTCCATCCCATGCAGTCCACAAAGGACCCTCTCACCGCACGGTTCTACACGCCCACTCCGGGCCCCGCAGAGGAGGAGGTGGGTGCTGGGGCCACAGGGTGGCGAGAATAAAGCACCATTTCCCAGGAGGACCCCTGGGTCTATGTGCAGGCACCTCTGTCTCCACTCATTTCCCCCAGAGACGAGGTGCAGTTTCCAGGCCAGGCAGGATCTGTCTCCTAGGAAGGCTGTGCCCCGCTTTTCCACCCAAGGTGGCAGTGTCCACGTGGGGTCCAGGGGTCTGCCGTCACCCTCGGTGCAGGGGGAGGGTGGGGGGTGGCCACACCTGCTCTGTCCTTCCTTCCTGGGGATGTGAAACTGATCAGAACACCCCCCATGCTGTTCATGTCAGTCCGTTTCTCTTTTGTCCATATGCTGGAAGCTGGCTCAGAACATTCCAGGCTCAAGAAACGTCTCTCCCCCCACACGGCAAGCCAGAGGCCAAACATGGACGCTAGGGCCCAGGCCACTGAGGCAGGCAGGGGCCTGGGGCCTGGCGGCTGAGTCCCTGCTGAAGCTGAGGGCTGGGAGTGAGTCCTGGACCCCCTGGTCCCCCAGCCTGGGGTCATCCAAGGTTAGCCTGTGCACCACCACATAGCTCCCTGACCCCAGGTGACAAGAGGCCCTCTGCACAAGGTGTGCTGACCCCCAGGGTCAAGCACACCTCTCAGGAAAGGAAAAAAAAAAAATCACAGTTTCTAACAAGGCTCCTTCATAAAAGGAACTGTGAACTGCTTCCTTTCCAAACGTGATTTCTCAGCAAATACAACTGACTTTCTTATCAGGAAATCACTCTGAGACCAACAATGGGTGTGGTTTCAGAAAGAAAATCACTCCTCCGAGAAGCCAAGGGCTCACACTCAGAAACAGGCTTTCCAAAAACAAAAACCTCAGTGTCCGCCCCCAGCCCACAAAGCCGGCCAGGCCGCTCAGCTCTCCCGGGTGCCATCACGGCGGCGGTGGGACAAGGACAGTCCCAGGGGGCAAGAGGACGCTGACTGGACAGCCACCTGCTTCTGGGTTTTTGCCCCCATCTGGACAAGTGTCCCTCTCTTGCTGGAGGCGCCCAGACCCCCTCCAGCCGGGAGCTGAACTCTCCCAGGGAAGCTGATCGTGTCTGCAGGGTATCGTGTTCCAACGGTCCCGCCAGGGGCATCTGGCCACACCTCAGCCCAGCACAGCCACAGATTCCAGAGCACAGCCATCAGCAGAGATGACCTGACCCCTCAGGACGCCGTGGACACAGCTACAATCTCTAACTGTTCCAGGAAGGGCTTCACACATGCCGACGGCTATAGAGAGAATTGTACACTCACAAAACTAACCACGAGCCGGAAATGTCAAACCACAGCTCTGCAGCACTCACTTCCTCAGGAGAGTACGGGGAGGGTGTGAGTGTCCAAGTGGACCATGAGGGCTATCACATGAAAGGGCCTGTGCACCAGCAGCCCTCTGCTTCCATGTGGCTGCCGCAGGGCTGCAGGGATGAGACCCTGGGGAGGAGGTGGATGGCGGCCCCTCCCTCCCCAGAGCCTCTGCCTCTGGGCACTGGCCTTCTGCACTGTCCATGCGGAGGACCAGGGGCCAGGCTAGGTCAGCTGGTCACTTTTCATCTCAATGTCTGCTGCTCATGGTTTCCAGCTTCTGGACTTTTAGAGAGTAACTCCTCATGTTACTCTAATGCATAGTCTTTCAAATGCCATCTCACCAAAGAACAAAGGTGTTCTCCTAAAAAGACAAAGATCATCAAACATTAAAAAAAAGCTGTACACCAAACTATAAGCTATGCTTCAACTGCATACATAAATCAGCATTTTCTTTCCTGTCTAAATGAAATCAAAGGTTTATCACAGTAATCAGGAACGATCTATTCGACTGTCATTTTTAACTTTTCCTAACTTCACTCATTCCCTCTCCATTTGAGGCACGAATGGGTGCTGGGTGGAGGTAGCCGGGTCAGGCCACTGACCGCCCACAGCAAGCTTGAGCCTCTCAGGGACGGGCAAGGAGCCTCAGACAAGCCAAGAGATCAGAGAGAAGATTGGAAGAGGTTTAGAATTTCTTGGGTTAAATGTGATTCTGGAAAGATGCTGAGTCAACATGCTTGTATGTCAAGTATGAAGATATTCATCAGAAAAGTGAACACATTTCTGTCCTCGAGTCTGAGTTATCGCAAAGAGGAATCAACATACTTCATCGTGCTGACGTTTACCAAGTGTTCCACAAACACACACGCCTCATCTCCGAACCGCCTGGGGGACGGCCCCTCCCCAGCAGCCAGAAGCACCTGGAGGCCTCGGGAGAGCAGGGGTCCCAGGTGGACAGCAGGGCCAGCCGACCGCCCGGCCTCCTGTTGAAGGCGAGGACCCCCTCGAGGCTGCGACAGAAAAGAGAACAGGATTTCCCAGGAACCACGTTGCCCGGGGCAGGAGGCAGAGCTTCCCTTTGCTCTTTCATCCCCATCAGCCAAGCGTAGATCAGAAAAAACTGGGGAAAATGAGCAGCTCTGGGAGGAAACGAGAGTCCGGCTTCGAGCAGAGGCCAACTGGGAGCCCCCTTTGGGGCCGAGGGGCGGAAGGCCCAGAGCCACCCCGGCAGCTGGACGTGAACTCTGCAGCCTGGAAGGAGGGAGGGCACTGGCCGGGGGCGCCGAGGGTCAGCTCCTCCCGCGGCCAAGCTTAGAGCAGCCCCGTCCTTCCTGTGGACAGCGTCACTGAGAAGCACCCCAACGTGCGTATCTGCACTTAGCCCACCAATGGATGAAAGGCACCCACGTGTCCTCGCCGCCCACCCCAGCCACCAGAAGGGCTCCGACAGGGTCGGCAGCACCGGGCAGCCTCCGAGTGACCCCCTGGGACTGGGGGGGGCCTCCCAGCCCCGCAGGGCGGCAGCAGGAAGTGCCGAGTCCCCAGGCCCAGTACGCTCAGGCACTAAGGTCAGGACGTCACCCTCCTGCCAGCTCAGGCAGGGTTCGGTTTCGCCCAAGGCCCCGGCCATGGAATGCCTGCACCAGGCCCACCTGCCTCGCCAGCCCCGCCAGCCCCCGTGTGTTCAGAAGCTGAGCTGGACGGAGGCTGGACACAGCAAGATGACTCTGAGCTGGGAGCACCCCCCGAGACACGGCGACAGTGTGCGCACCCACGCCACGTGCAAGGATGAGCCAGTGGCCACAGGCCTGGGGCGCGTCCCACTGCCTCAGCCATGGCTCAGCAGGACCTGCCAAGGCCTCCTGGGGGCCCACTCCCCGAACCTGCTCTCTTCCCTTAAATGAGGAGCTGACACAAAACAGAACAGATGACTCTGAGCGGAAGAGCTCGTTGTGCAGGGCGGCCCTCGAGCCCAGGGCCCTCCAGAGCCCGGACACCCCGGGAGCCCAGCCCAGCGGCGACACTGACCGTCGGCTGCCGTGAAGCCTCGCCGGGGCGCCTGTGCCAACCTTCGCTGCCTGGACCACGTCAGAACCTGTGGGAACTCTGACGGCAGCATGGTGGTAACAGGGAGGGGCGTGCTCAGCCAGTCGGGGGACGGGGCCATGGCCCCCTCGTGTCAAGCTGGAAAGGGAAGGGCGCGCTGACCAAGCGCAAAAAAGAGAATCCCGCTGCAGTGAAGCGCGGAGACAAAGAGGAGGAAAAGGCTTCCAAATGAGAATTGAGAGGAAGCACGCAGTTGCTGGGGGTAAGAAAGTAAACAGGTGCACCTTAATTGGAGATTTGATAGCTCCTGGGAATTGGACCAAGCTCCTTGTCCCCAACAAGTAAGTTCTGCACACACTCAAAATCTTTCTAATGTGCTATGCATGCAAACAGGGAACGGCCTGCATTCTTAAATCACTGAAACAGTCACTCAATACGAGGAAGTTAGCCAGCCGGCTGACAGGTCACCATGGATGCATTACCTGTGAGGTGCCCGGTGGCTCACGGTTCAGACCGATATATGTAGACTTGGAAAAACTAAATACAGAGTAAATCACATACAACAGTCTGGCTTTTTGTAAAGAAAATGCAAAGGGACACTTCTTCACTGTGAAAGAAAAAAAAAACACCACTGAATATCCAGATTAACACTGGTTCAGTTCAGTTCAGTCACTCAGTTGTGACCCCGTGGACCACAGCACGCCAGGCCTCCCTGTTCATCACCAATTCCTGGAGCTTGCTCAAACTCATGTCCATCGAATTGGTGATGCCATCCAATTATCTCGTCCTCTGTCGTTCCCTTCTCCTCCTGCCTTCAATCTTGCCCAGCATCAGGGTCTTTTCCAGTGAGTCAGCTCTTCACATGAGGTGGCCAAAGTACTGGAGCTTCAGCTTCAGCATCAGTCCTTCCAATGAATATTCAGGACTGATTTCAGGATTAACACTAACTAGACCAAAATTGGAAAAGACCCTGATGCTGGGAAAGATTGAAGGCAGGAGAAGAGGGCGGTAAAAGATGAGACGGTTGGATGGCATCGCTAACTCAACTAACATGAACTTGCACAAACTCTGGGAGAGAGTGTGGGACAGAGGAGCCTGGCGTGCTGCAGTGCACAGGGGTCGCAGGGTCAGACACGACTTAGTGAGTGAACAGCAGCAGGCCTGAGTTAGTTACACTGCTCAAAAAATTCTTGCAGAACTTAACCCTACGAAGACACCCAGCTCTCTACTTGCTCATGAAACTGTGTCTGCAGGAAATGAAAGACGCAGAACTCATCCTAGGAGGAAACTGATGTTGAGCGTTTCGCTTTCAGAGGGCCAGAGAAACTGCAGCTGACTTGGGAGTCACCCACATTTCACAAGCTGCTGAGTGTCCAATGTGGTCACTTTCCGAGTGGCCAGAACACTTCAGGAGATTGAAGAACAGAAAGTGGCACTGAATTGGGGGTGACTGTTCCCAAGACCAGCAGCTTCCATCCCTAACAGTGAGTCCTCCCGACTTTCAGGCAGAGGCTGCTGTCGGCCCTGTTTCATAGATGTGAGCCTGGGTGGCCGAGCCTGGTGACATCGAGCAATCGAGGGCCAGGGCCCCTACTCCCAGCCTCCCCCAGGATGCCCGGCTCCCTGTAAGGAGTTGTGATGGGTGTGTGCCCCACAGTTAAACTACCAGTGGAGGAAGGGCCCTCTGTACGGTACCCAGGGCCTGCAGGATGTTCTGGAGTTTTTGCCTGGGGAGAGAAGGGGATAATCCCTCTCTAATGCCGGGATAGTCAGCAAGACCAGCAACACCACTCTCAATGAAAATTCACAACAGGGTGCCAAACTCCAACACACCGTGCCCGGGAACGACCAAAAACCACAGTTAAAAGAAATCAACAAGGAAACTTGCTTCTCTCTGTGAGACTCAATTCACTTGGCCATTTTGCCACGGACATTCAATTAAAACCGACTGTGGGAAAAGAGGATCGTGGTCAGAAGGCTGCAGAGCCCATTGAGGCAATGAAGAAAGTGCTTCTTGTAACAGCCGGAGAAGCCCTTCAGCGTTTGCATTCGACACGAGCAAGCGGATCGTCAGGAGCTCTAAGAGGGGGCTGTACCGTCACCGTCAATCAGACTCGACTTCAATAAACAGCTCTGATACGACACCAAACACAAGTGACCAGAGAAAACAACCTCATCAGAATCAAAACCCTTTGTGCCTCTAAGGACACCAGTCAGAATATGAAAAAGCAACCCGCAGAAAAGGGACGGAACGCTTGCAAATCATTTATCTGACAAATGAATTGCAGGTAGAATATACGAAGAACTCTTACTTCTCAACAGCAAAAAGGCAAATAGCCCAACTTAAAAAAAAAAAGGGGGGCAGAGGACTGAAACAGACATTTCTCCAAAGAGGCTCTACAAGCGGCCAATAAGCTCACGAAACCACTGAGCATCACTAGTCGTCAGGGAAACTCAGATCAGAACTACAGTGGGCACCACCTAACGCCTGCTAGGAAGGCTGCAGTCAGAAGGTCAGGCAAGAGCCAGTGCTGGTGACGGTGTGGAGAAACCAGAGGCCTCACACATGGCTGGCAGGAACGGAAGGTGGTGGAGATCACTGTGACGGTCTCCCAAACAGGTAAACAAGGTTACCACCTGATCAAGCAATTCCACTCCTAGGCATGTCCCACGACAGCTGAGAACAAATACCCCACAAAAACCTGGACAAGCATGCCCCGTACCTGGAGCAACGGGAAAGGGGTGGGAAGTGACCCAGGCTCCAGCGTGGGGACCTGGAACTCGCTGATGCTGGAAGCCGGACACAGAAAGACCGCCCACTGCTACTCCACGGAAAGAAAGGCCAGCACAGACACCTGGGTAGAGGTGCCCGGGGCTGCCCAGGGGTTGGGTGCAAGTGGCGGGAATGCTAACAGGCAGAGGATCTAACACGACCGGACTGACAGCTGCACAGCCCGAGGATACCCTGACAGCCCCGTGAGCTCAGCTCAACAAAGCGGAGGCCGAACACCAGGAAGTCAAGGTCCTCGCTCCATCCCTGCTGGTCACAAGGCAAAAAGCGCCTCCCTTGGTCTTTCTGCCCTGGGAGCCCTTCCCCTTTGTCAAGGTTCACCCAGAGGCCCGGGACCCCACGCAAGGAGGCCAGATGGGCACTGGGGGGAGAAGCTGGCCCCTGGGCTCCACGCTGCCCATCACAGAGCCTGCAGCCGTTGCGTCCCTGCCTCCAAAAGGGAGCCCTGAGCTGCCAGTGACACGCTGCAGGCACCACCGAGCACGAGCAGTGAAGTCCCACCTGGGGACACCCGACAGGCCAGGACAACCAGCCAGTTTCTTCAACAAATACACTGCAAGGAAAGAGACCGCGTGTGGACCCCAGTTAGCACCTATCGGAAAAACACCCAGGGGAAAAAATCTTTTAAGATAATCAAGGATTTTAAAAAGTGACTTTCGATGGCCTTTAAGCATCAGTGTTTCACCCGGGATAATGGTATGGTGACCACAGGTCACCATAAAAAGTCCTGATCTCTGAGGACAGACGTATGACAGCCGGGGCCAGGCAGAGGGGCCACGGGCGAGCAGGCCTTGGAGGGGGTCTGGAGGCCATGGGGCGGCCACCTGGTCACTTGGGGTTTCGTTCTACCTTTGTAGACACTGGAGAGTTTATGTAACAGAAAACAGAAGGATGCCCAACAGAAGGGCTGGACCTGGAGTTGGCGGCTACTCTGCTGCTTCCTGGCCGATGCTGACGGGCTGCTGGAGGCTGCTCAGAAGCAAACTTGGGCTCCGGGTCTGGACCAGTCACACTCTCTAAGCTGGTCCAGAGAGAAACTTCCAAAGACAAGCCTTCGGGGGCACCCACATTCCTTGCCTTCCCTGGAGCACGCTTCTGGTCACGGCCGAAGCAGGCAGAACCGGGTAAGCCAGGCACGCCTGGGCCCACCACCCTCTGAGGTCAGAGCAGGATGTGCTGGTGGTGATGCCAGGCAGCGGGGCAGGGTCGGTGCTCCCAGATGCGGCTAGAGCTGGGAGCGGCCGGGAACGTGGACGTCAGCTACGGTCTAAAGGACGAGAGCAATACCAGTAACCTTTACACTCAAAATGAGAACCTGATGCGCCTGCTTCAGACAGAGCTGACTGAGCCAAACCAGGAAACCAGCGGTGCCCCGGCCTGGCCTCAGCCGGCCCCTGGCTGGGGGGGCTTCCTTGTGGGCAGAGGGCACAGCTGCCAGGCAATGCACGGGGGCAGAACGTCCACCCAGGCCTGCTGGACAAGGCTCAGCACTCCTGGGGCGGCACGGTGGGGGCTCCGGTCGCCCGTGGTCCCACAGGCTCCCAGGGCCGTGGGGACCGTCCCCTCCGCCGGGTGCAGACGGGCGGGGAGCGGCCGTAGCCCCTCCTTTGTAAAAGTTTTGTTTTCTGTTGGAGCGCAGCTGACTTGCACATCGTGCTCCTTTCAGGGGACAGCAGAGCAATCCAGTCATACACATGCCAGCCCTTTCGAATTAAGCCGTTCCTACGAGAGATCTTTTCAAAGAGAGCCAACTTCCGACATGATTTTCCCTGGGCTGTCAGCATTCCCAGAACTGTGACTGTGTCCGTGGCTGCGAGGTGGTGGGGAGGGGATAGGGAAGAGCAGAGAGCGCCTGGGTCACCGCGGCGGGGAAGGGCCGGTGGGGGTTGGGGGGCCACCCCGGGCCGTCCTAGGCCAGCATCCCCGAGCAAAACCTCCCTGGCTGCTGCTTTCTTCACATGTGGTTTGACTGACGCAAATCAAGAGGCAAGCGGGTGATTCACGATGGTCCGGGCCCAGGGCACACGCAGACGGGGCGGGTGCAAGCCTGCTGAGTCACTGGGAAATGTCCCCCTTTCCAGGAGGCGCTGCCGGGTCAAACTTGCACGTGGACGCATGCACTCAGCCGCTGAGAGTGTGATGGTGAGGCCGGGCACAGCACACAGGGAGGATCGCAGGGCAGATGCAGGGAGGCGTGCAACAGGGCAGCCTCCAGAAGCCTGGGCCGGCCCTGCTGCGCGTGCGCCCAAGTGCAGGGCACTCCAGGCCGGGGGCAATGGGCCCTCTTACACCAGCTCCCCGGTCTGACTTCTCAGCACCACCACTCTCCCCGGGGGGGTGAGGAGGTGAGGGGAGGGTGAGGAGGCAAGATGGGAAGCCAGGATCCTGCCTTCCAGGAGGCTCAGTGGTAAAGAATCTGCCTGCCGTGCAGGAGATGAGGGTTCAATCCCTGGGTCAGGAAGATCCCCTGGAGGAGGAAATGGCGACCCGCGCGAGTATCCTTGCCTAGAAAATCCCATGGACAGAGGAGCCTGGAGGGTTACAGTCCATGAAGTCACAAAGAGTCAGACACAACTGAGCAACTAAGCCACCACTCCTGGGGAGGTGAAAAGAGGGTGCCCCAGAAACTCGGTGCCAAGTGCCCCCTCGAGGGGCTGTGTGAGGGGCACGGGGGACGCAGCCCCAGGTCTTGCCTCGGTTGGGGGTGTCCCAGAGGAGCTAAGGCTTGAGGAGGGAGCCGGAGCCTGGCAGGTGACGGGTGGGCAGCCTGCTTTCGGGCAGAGAGGGAAGCGGGGGCAGGAGGCTCAGAGGTGGGGGATGGGAGGCCCACAAGGGGACGGGGCTGGGGGACCGCTCGCAGGCATGGGGGTGCCCTCCTCCAGGGGTGGGGAGAACCAGAGAAGGACCCGACACAGGAAACACCCAGCCCGATGATGCTGGGAAGACCACGCTGGCAACAAGGACATGGCCCTGACCGTGGGCAGACGGAGCCGGTCCCACCGAGAAGGGGAGCCCTGACCCCCAGCACCGAGGGGGGCCTGGCGGGGAGCGGACAACATACAAAATGCCTGTGAGCCAGGCGTCTGTGCTGCTGACGGGTCTACCCGCCCCCTCGTGCCCCCTTCCAGGGCAGGGCCGTCAGACCGCAGCTCCGCTCACCAGACCGGGTGGGACAGGTGCCCTGGGGGTGGGCAGGTTCCCCCTGCGCCGCCCTCGCGGGGGCCCTCACGGACCCCCAGCCGGCCTGGACAGGCTCCGTAGGGCCATGGGCGAGTCAGTCGCTCACTCCTGTCCGACTCTGTGCACCCCGATGGACCGCGGCCCGCCAGGCTCCTCTGTTCCTGGGATTCTCCAGGCGAGAACACTGGAGTGGGGTGCCGCGTCCTTCTCCAGGGCCCCGGGGAGCCTCCCCCAGAGCTGGTCAGGAACGCAGGGGGAGGTGGGAGCTGCTGGCTCCGTGCACGCGGCCCGGCGAGCGGTCTGAGCAGCCA
Source organism: Oryx dammah (assembly GCF_014754425.2). Lineage (NCBI taxonomy): Eukaryota > Metazoa > Chordata > Mammalia > Artiodactyla > Bovidae > Oryx > Oryx dammah. The sequence goes on from NW_024070212.1 coordinate 116,227,748, forward strand.
GGCCCGGGGAGGACAGAGCAGGAGGGGGCTGCCGCCATCGTCACTCTCGGATCTCTTTCACAGAACGCCCCCAAAGACCCCAACCCCACCCCAACCCCTTCGCAAACACCCAGATGCACCCCCCACCGGGCGCTGGGGACACGTCCAGGAGTCGGGTGCCTCCCAGGCTGTCTGCCTCCGCGGACGCCCTGGGATGCACCCGGCCCTGGCCTGGAAGGCGTTCTGGGACCGTCTCCTTCCTCGCTGTCGGCCTGTGGAAGCAGGCCGGGCAGCCCCTCGCCGGGCACAGCGGGGGCCACACGCTTGCGGAGGAGGAACAGAAGCTGCCACAGCGGCTTCCTTGGTGTGGCTGGGGGGTGGGGGGCGGCCGCTGACAGCCAGTTCCTCTCGCTTCCCCCGGAGGACGGCACAGCCGTTTCTTTCCCATTTCCTGTGTCTTACTTCACAGGGGTGGGACCAAGGCTGGGAGGGGAGGTGGGCAGTGGGGGCGCAGGGTGGGGCCGGGCGCGGGTGGGGGCATAGGGGCACTCCCTCCAGGGCACGGGCAGGCCTAGCAGAAACGCTGACATCTCCAGCACAATCGCGACCCACCTTGAGCCCGCCACACACCCAAAGACAAGTTTCTCAACGTCCTTGATGAAATTTTAGGAAACAGTCCAAAGCAGAGACTTCTGTTTCTGGGGTGCTTCTGCATGCTACTGGGCCTGTCTGGGCACCTTAAAAGCCGCCCCCACCCCCCGGCCCCAGGCCCCCCACTCCCACCAACACTTGGCCTACGGACTGAAGGCCGGTTGGTTCTCCTACAGCGAGGCCACCCGCCCCAGACGGTCTGCGGTGACTCCAAGAGCCCAGGTTCTCCGGGCTGGGAGATACATCAGACAACTCTTCTCCCCAAGACGTGGTGCCACCCGCGCCCCGGCTCCCCACCGGCCAGGCCCACCTGGAGGCTGCGGGGCTCCTGAGAAACGGTGTGTGCTCACCACAGGCTTCAGACCGTCACATCTTCAAATGGGAAGAAAGAAACACAGACCCACAAGAGAGGGGCAGGGCCCAGCAACGGTGTGGCCCAGTTATCTCTGAGGGAGCTCCCGCAGAGAGGGGGTGTCCCCAAAAAGAGGTGCCTCTGCTACCAGAAGCATTGTAGAAATACTGACCATCTCACTTGCAAAGAAAAAATGTACTCCAGTGCAGTGACGTGTCTGGACCTTGTGTCCCAATAACATGCCAGGCTTGCTGCAACCTGCCTCCTCAGACAGTCCTAGGCTTCTCTGCAAAGCCGGCTTCCCTGCCTGTAGATGCACACGCAGCATCCTTTCTCTTTAACCAGAGAAGGCCATCGTCAGGGGTCACTGCAGGCGCCAGACGGGAAGGGCAGGACAGTGCAAGGCGGGGAGGTGCCCAGGGCAGCCTCAGCACAGCAGCAGCCCCCCAGGGCCTCCTCCAGACCCCAGGGCACAGGTCTCCAGACACTTTCACTCAAAACCAGCCTTTACCTGCAAAAACGAAGTCATGATTTGCAGTCCTTCTTCGAGACCCAGGCCTGAGATTTGTGCCCGCGGAGGTGATGAAGACACAGAGGAACTGACTGATTAGTAATGATCCAGGGAACAGACTGTCTACACTGCACCAAGGTCCACGTCTATACTCACACCTGCCCCAAAGCCTGAGGATAAACGCGAACTGGCTCTCATTATGCCCATCTTACAGATTAGGGAAGTCGAGGCTGCAAGAAACTAGATATGCACCTGCTATCTAAACAGCAAAGCTGGGGTTCGGTCCTGGTCTTGTGACTCCAAAGCCAGTCCCGGCAGAACCTGGAGACCCTCCCCACATGGAGCACAGACGGCGCTGGTCCAGCCAAAGGCTGGGAGAGGCAGGCGGTGGGGGAGTGAGCCTCAAACAGAAACAGCAGCAGTGAAGCCGCGCCCCTGCCAACGGAGGCCTCCAGGGAGCAGGGGGCCCTGGGGCCCGAAACCGCCCGGGCTGCGGGGAGTGACAGGGGAGCAGGGAACGGAATGTGCGTCCCCCCCCCGGGGCAGACGCGCGCCGGGCCGCGCAGAGCCGGCCGCCCGAGTGCCCGAAGGCGGCCTCCAGGGAGAGAGGGCGCGTGCCGGCCGGGCGCCAGGCTGCTCCACGCCTTCTGCAGGACGGCTGACAAGTGTCTCGCTGAGGCCAAGAGCCGTGAGATTCTGCGTTTCCCTTCCCATGCCCAGAGTCCCTGGAGATGGTTTCCACATGGGGAGGGCGCAGTCCCTGCTTGCAAGTGTCTCCTTGTTATAGGAACCCAGAGAGGGGAGGACTCTGAAACCCCCCCGCCTAGAGCACCTCGTCTCCAAGAGCTCTGGGATTCCAGGCTTGTCAGCGGCCTGAACGGTGATCAAAGGTCTGACACACCTGAGACACACCCGGCTCTGCTTTGTCAGCCCTGGAAGACGTGTTGGTCATCTGGAAATTCTTCCTTTACATTCTCCCGTTTGTAATCCCGCCAACGGCCCTCAAGGCAGGGACAGAGGCAGAGGTCAGCGTGCCGTGTCCCTCTGCGACACTCAGCCAAAGGAAGCCAGCCTCGGACCCAAACAGTTTTGCCCCAAGTCCCCCACAGCTGAACGTCCCCCCAGGGATGTGGAGCAGCACAGAGCTGCTTCTGGGCATGGCCTGGGTGCGATGACCGAGTCCAGCCCGCTGCCTGCCCCCCACCAGCCCCGACTCAGCACCATCTCACAGCAGCGCAGACGGTGGGAGGAGACCACCCTGCGAGGGGTCACACACGGCCCTTCCGCCGGGACCCGGAGCCCCTGCTGACCCAGAGACACCCCCCAAGGTGCCCACTGTTATCAGTGACTACAGAGTCCTGCACGTCTTGTCCCTGTGTGCATCTGTGCACATGTACGTGTGTGTGTGTGTGTGTCTCTCTCTTTAGTTACTAAGTCATGTCCGACTCTTGGGACCCCATAGACTGTAGCCCACCAGGCTCCTCTGTCCATGAGATTCTCCAGGCAAGAAGAGTGGAGTGGGTAGCCTTTCTCTTCTCCAGCGGATCTTCCCGGCCCAGGAAATGATCCGGGGTCTCCTGCGTTACAGGCGGATTCTCTACCAGCTGAGCTCCCAGGGACACAGCGTTAGTGAGGAGTGAACCAGCAGTGACATGCCATCGTTAACTGGTCTGTACTTTGCTCAGGTTCCTCTGTTTTCCCCCAACACCCTCCTGCCGTCCCAGGACCCCACCCAGGACTTCAAGTGACGTTCAGTCCTCGCGTCCCCCGAGGTCCCAGGACGCTCCTTGTTGCTGGCGGCCTTGGCATTGAGGAGGACGAGTCAGGTGGTCTGTTGAGTCCCTTGGTGGGGACGGCCTGGATGGGGGGCTGTGTGCTCAGCAGGAAGACTGTGGAGCTGAGTGCCTTCTCCTGCCATCACACCACGGGTGGATCCGATCACGGTGACAGAATGTAACTGAGAATGCTGAGCGTGAATGCGCAGCACACTGTACTCCAAGGACACGTGTGACTTCCCACGGAAGGAGGGATGAGAAGGCATGAGCGGTCCACCCAACCCCAGAAATGAAAGAAAGAACACAGACAGCGCCCAGAGCAAGGAGGAGGAGGACAAGAAACCCTAAACCTTGTGCTCACCAACAGCTAAGCCCATCGAGCATCAAAACCTGGTTCCTGAAAATTAAAGAAAGATTACTCAGAAAGAAGGATATGGGCACATAACTACAAATCCAGCAGAGATTCAAAACAATAAGAAAATATCACTGAAAAACTCCATTGCTACCAAAGCGAAAATTTAGATGAAATGGACAAATTGCTTAAAAAAAAAAAAAGTATGTTAACGTTATAGGGCTTCCTGGTGGCTCGGACAGTAAAGAATCCACCTCAATACAGGAGACCCAGATTCAGTGCCTGAGTCAAGAAGACCCCGTGGAGAAGGGAACGGTTTCCAGTATTCTTGCCTGGAGAATTCCATGGACAGAGGAGCCTGGTGGGCTACAGTCCATTGGGTCACAAAGAGTCGGACACGACTGAGCGACTTCACTTTCCACACATAAATATAACCTAAAATGTGCAAGGTCTGTATGGAGAAAATTATGAAAAATCTATTAAAAGATCTAATCAATGAAAAAACAAGCAAACAAAGAAAAGGGAAGATGTGATACAGATGCCAGTTCTCCCCAGAATCATCCGTGTGTTCAAAGCAATTCCAATCAAATTTCCAATTCAGTTTTTTAGAGGAACATGTCCAGTGAACTCCATCTGTGGGGTCAGGCCCAGGGGCGCTGGGACCCTTGGAGGAGAGGGACAGAGCAGGGAGGCGTGGGATAGCTCGTGATCAAGAAAATGGAACCAACCCCTGCCTTGCACCACCCACAGCAATCAAAGACTTCCTTGTGAGAGACAAAACGGACAGTCACAGGAGGGACTGAAGTTCCCTCTTGGGACAGCTCTGCGGGTTTTGACACATGCGTAATGTCATGTGTCTATCATTGTAGAATCACATAAAATGGTTATGCATCAGTGTTGGTTCCCGGGGGCATTCCTGGCAGCTCAGGTGGTAGAAAATCTGCCTGTAACTCAGGAAACCTGAGTTCGACCCCTGGGTGAGAAGATCCCCTGGAGAAGGAAATGGCAACCCACTCCAGCATTCCTGCCTGGAGAATCCCATGGACGGAGGAGCCCGGCGGGCCTAGGGTCACAGAGTCCGAGTCGGCACGCACACATTGGTTCCTGATGCTGGGAAAGATTGAGGACAAGAGGCGAAGGGGGCCACAGAGGATGAGATGATTGGATGGCATCACCGACTCAACGGACATGAGTTTGAGCCAGCTCCAGCAGATGGTGAAGGACAGGGGAACCATCCACGGGGTCGTAGAGCTGGACACGACTGAGCAACTGAACGACGACGACAAATGTGCCATACTGACGTAAGATGTTAATGTCGGAAGAACGAGTGCCAGGGAGCGGGTATATGGGGGTTCTTTGTCATGTTTCAATTCTCCCATAAAGCTAAAAGTGTTCTAAAAACCCGAAGTCTAATGAGTTTTAAAAACGGCCAAAATGGTAAATTTTATGTTGTGTATATTTTATCGCAATTTTAAATAAGAAAATTCACTGTCGGGAGAAAGAAGTTACAGAAGGGAACTATCCAACATGACCTCCATGACCTTGAGGTTTGGCAGGTTTTCTTCATCCTGTTTTTAATAAGCATTAACTACAAAAGGAAAGGCTCTTTTTGGCATGGGCAAGTCGTAATTTTGGAGGAACAATTTTTGCATGCCACTTGTTTGTGTTTCGAACAGTATGAAATAGTATGAAAGGCAAAAAGATATGGCAATGAAAGGTGAACTCCCCAGGTCAGTAGGTGCCAAATATGCTACTGGAGAAGGGTGGAGAAATAACTCCAGAAAGAATGAAGAGACGGAACCAAAGCAAAAACAATGCCCAGCTGTGGATGTGATTGGTGGAAGTAAAGTCCGATGCCATCAAGAACAATATTGCACAGGAGCTTGGAATGTTAGGTCCATGAATCAAGGTAAATTGGAAGTGGTCAAACAGGAGATGGCAAGAGTGAACGTCAACATGCTCACTAAGCCTCCAGTGAATCCCAACCATGTGCCCAGGACCGTGCTTCAGAAAATAAAAGGACGAGTACGATTCGAGGTGAGGAGCCCCAGCAGCAGCGAGGCAGTCACCCCCGGTGAGGAGGAGCAAGGCTGTGAGCTGGGCCCTGACTTCGCCCGCTGGACACGGGAACCCACAGGACCTGGAGCGACACCCCAAGACCACCAGCCCGATACAGGCCGGGGGCTGGCCGCCCCAGGTGGCTCTGCCTGGCCTCTAAAGACACCCCTCCATACACTCGGTCTCCCTGCTCCCAACACCCCGTGGGGTTGCAAAAGAGTCAGACAGGACTGAGCGACTAAACGGCAACAGCAAAGTGAACAGGGCTCCGTCAGCTGCAGAGAAGCGTGGTGCTTTCTACTCAGAGCGCCCCAAAGAGAAGAAGCTACCTGGAGTTAAGAGTACAAGTTCTCACTCCAAACACAGGCTTCACCAACAGAAAGTCTCTGTTTAAAATCTTGCATGTGTCAACGACTAAATTTAATTTGCTATTTCTTTTCCAAGTGTAAGCTAACATTTTCCAAATGATCAGACTTCCTCATACCCACTTCCCTACCTTCTGAGTCAACTTTGAGACCATAACACGGTAAGGCTATGGGACGACCAGCAGCCCAGACGCAAGACACAGAAGATCCACGAGCAGCCTATCTCACCTGCTGAAGGGTAGGAGGGGGTGAAACCGATGACCTAGAGATGTCCCCCCGGAGGGTATGGAGGGACAAGGACAGAGGACACAGAGGAGTGGTCTGCAGAGCAGGCAGGAGAAGCTGCAGCCAGGGAGGGCCGCCGGCGTGCACACACAGGCACACAGGCGCACATGTGCACACACAGACACACATGTGCACACACAGGCACACAGATGCATACACATGCGCACACAGGCACACGGGCTCACACGTGCGCACACAGACACACACGTGCACACAGGCACACACAGGCGCACACAGACACACATGCACACACAGGTGCACACGTGAACACACAGACACATGTGCACAGACGCACACGTACACACACAGGTGCACAGGCACACACAGGTGCACACACAGACGCACGTGCACACACAGGCGCACACAGGCACACGGGCACACACATGTGCACATGTGAACACACAGACACATGTGCACAGACGCACACGTACACACACAGGTGCACAGGCACACACAGGTGCACACACAGACACATGTGCACACACAGGCGCACATGTACACACACAGGCGCACACAGACGCACGTGCACACACAAGCGCACACGTACACACACAGGCGCACACAGGCACACACAGGTGCATGGGCACACACAGACACCCGTGCACACACAGATGCACACGTGCACACACGGGCGCACACGTGCACACGTGGGTGCACGGGCACACACAGGTGCACACACAGACACGTGTGCACACACAGGCGCACAGGCACACACAGGTGCACACACAGACACATGTGCACACACAGGCGCACACACAGACACGTGCACAGGACACACGTAGGCACACACACAACTGCGTCAGCCACCACACCGTTTCTGCACAGCCACTGGGAAGGGCGGGGGGAAGGGCCACATCATTCACCAGCGATTACTCATCACACAGGGAGCACTGGGGTTGGGTTTTCTTCTCCTTCAAGGCTTTTATCCAGTAAGGACTGATGAAAACAGGGAAAAAAGCACCTCAGAAGCCAAGCCTACATCTGGTGGTGCCACACAGGACACGGCTGACCCCACGTTCTAATGGCTCTTCCAAATGGAAAACCAAGCTCCTGACGAAAAAAAAAAAAAAAAAAAAAACCAAGAGAACTGTCCCAGGCCCTGCTGGACACGATCCTTACCATGAAGCCTATTCCAAGAAGGTTTTAGGTCATCGCCGCCTACCAGCACTGGCCTGAGCTGGCCAAGGCCAAGTGCAGGGCCGGGGGCCAGCCGCGCTGGCCAGGGCACAGGCCCGAACAGCTGTGACAGCGACGGGGCCTGCCGAAAATAGCCGCCTGTTTGTTTATGTCGCCTGTGTTGCAAGGCAGCCTCGTGGCCCTCTGTCGGGGTTTGCTGGGCTGAGGGGTCTGCGGGAACACGCAGCCGGCAGTAGGGACTTGCGGAGCATCCGTGGAGCAGGAGGCTCGCTCGGGAAATGCCTGGATTCGACCGCTGGCTTCTGGAACCCGGGCTCCGGGGCCCCAGCGTGCAGGAAGGCCCCGGCGGGCCCGAAGCCAGCCTGCCGCTGAGACCTCACAAATGAAAACAGCTTTAGAGGACAACCTGCAATTAACATGGGAACAATTATCTTCCTAATTTAGGTTAATTTCTACTTCGCAGCCCGGGTTGGCAGGTTGAGGGGGGGCCAGCCCTGGAGACATCTATGTGGGTGCTTTTTCGCTTTGTTCTCCCAAGTCCACACATTTTAAATATCGTCAGGAAGGTTTCAAACATCCACCCGCACCTTGGAGAAAAGGGCCTAGGTGCTCCAGAGAGTGGGTTCCACTCTGGGTGCCGGCTGGCTGCCCTGCATGAGGATGGAGAGCCTTGATCAGAGGCGTTCCCAGGGCACCACTCAGTGCCTGCAGCACCCAGAGGCTCCCTGAGCAGAAAGCTGTCTCTGGGCCGGGCCCAGGCTGGAAGGCGGGCCGGGGCTGGGACACAGGTGCTGGGGAGGTTGTGAGCCAGCAGGCCCTGGGGTCTAAGAGCACCAGCAGAGCCTTTCCCAGGACACCCTTGCAGACGGCCCGGCAGCGCAGCAACGTCACAGCCCGGCTGGGCCCAGGGCCCCCCGGAGCCCCGCCGGCCACGCAGTAAACCCGGGGCTCTGGCGGCTCCCCTGGCTGAGAACATAAACCCTTCCAGTGTTTATTGTTTGTTCGAGGCGTGACGCCAAGGCTGCCGAACACCTGGATGCGGACGGCAGTGGAGGGTAAGCACGCCAACGATGGGCAGAGGGAGGGGGCGCTGGGCCAAGGCACTGCTGGACCAGGTGTCCCGGCCCTGGACACAGCCGCTGGCTGTGGCAGGGCCTGGGAGACACAGGGCACCATCCCCCAACCCCGACGTTATTTAAAATGTTTAACTTCAGTTGCAGAAGAGCAAAGGACAGGATCCTACCTGGACATTAAAGAGCAGGCTACTCAAAAACCATGTGTCACTCTGGACCACGCGGGTTTTCCACTCACTGGTAGCAGTGAGTTGGTCGGGGGGGCAGGTAGGGAAAATACAGGTTCCAGTTTTTTCTTTCTGCACTTGCAGTAGGAGAAGCTCCCAAGAGCCAGGAAATGTTTCCGGGGGATGTGGGATGGACGGCCCCCTTTAAAAGTCAGCCTGTTAGCACTCGAAGCAGAGCGCATGCAGGACCCTGGGTGGGAAATGAACTTTCCACGTTAGTTACCGTCCAAACAACAAATGGGAAGCCCCATTAGATGTGCTTTTACCTTTAAAAGTAAAAGTAATAATAAGGAGCTACACACCCATCCAGAAATGAGGCAGGGCTGCCCACCAGGCAGGCTTCCTGGGAAGCGGCTCCTGGTCCCTGCCAGCCGGCCCTGGGGACAGCGCCCCTCTTGCTGCCGCCTTCTGCTCAGTTGCCCCTCAGACTCGTCCTCCCTGGAGGACCAGGGGCAGGCTGCTCAAACAGCGGGCTGCAGCAGGCCCTTTAAGGACTCTGTTGGGTTCAGACGCCCGACCTGGTCCCCTGCCAGCTTTTCAGGTGAGTGTAAACATCTTGTAAGATCCGGGGTCCCAGAAAACCCCATCTTAGAAGAGCCGCCCTGCAGTCCAGGCGGAGAGGAACCCGCCAGGGGAGCACAGACAGGGCCCCAGCTGGCAGGCCTGCAATGCAGGGGTCCCAGAGCCCTCAGACGTGGGGACCCTGGCACTGCTGAAGCAGCGGACCCTGCCTCCGCACCTATAGGAGCCCGGACCTGAGCACCGCGGAGGCGGGGGACCACGGAGAGGACCGGGGTCCAGACAGGCCCGTGGAAGCTGCCAGGGCCACCAGGCTGTGCCCAAGGTCCGGCGAGACCCCCTCCACCAGGGCTCAGGGAGCACTGGGCGTGCCTCCCCGGCCCCCGCCCGGCCACCCTTCCGCCTAGCAACCCTGGCACTTAGCCTGTGAGGCTAACAGGTCTACATGGGCAGCACGAGCACCCTGAAGGCAGGCACGCTGGCCCCGTGCTTCCTTGGACCTCAGCGAGAAAACACCGAACTACACGCTCTTGCTAAGCACCTCTGGGGCCCAGTCAGCTAAAGGCAACAGGGCGACATCAAGTCATCCAAGTGCTGCAGCGAGAGGGGACGCAAGTTTCTAGAAAGTGCTGGGCCGTTCCACCGGTCACCCCGCCCGCCCTCCTCCCCGCCGCCGTCTGCCGCACACAGAGCAGGCCCCTCTCATGAGCAGGGGCCCGTCCATGCGCCCATCAGGCCAGGTTCTCGGGGTGAGCTGTCATTTCCGTGGTGGGGGAACAACGGCGGGAACAGTTGGGCACACACAGCCCTGTCCCCAGGCCCCCAGAATCCACGGCGGGCGAGGCTCAGGCCAGGGCACATGGCGGGACACAGAAGGGCCTGGGGGTGAGGTGGGGGCTGGGGGGGAACCCCGCTCCAGCCTCGGCTCCTCCGCATCTCCCTCGCGGTCACTGTGGGCGTCCCTGCTCAGGCCTGGTGACACCGGGCAGCAGGCAGAAGGGGTCTGTTCCTGTTCGCATTCCACAGGCCATCTGCAGACTGCCCATGCCCAGCGGCAAGGGACGTGCCAGGCCAGCTCAGGACGACGCCTGCCAGCACCGCTCTGGAGGCCAGCCATCATGGAGGGTCCCCTGGCCCTGATACAGGTGATGACGGCAACCGTCCGTGTGGGGGCAAGCTAGAAAACCTCACGGTCACCCAGAAGCTGGCCTGGAAATACCAGACACAGGGAGGACGCGAGGGAAGGGGCTGCAAGGGCCATCCCCCGTGGTTGCAGCGCTGACCCCCGTGATCTGGTGAGGAGGGGACAGGAGGCGCCCGCTTTTACACTCTTAAAAATGTCCCGCAATAAACAGTTCCCATCTTTACAATCTAAAAAAGACAAAGCACCCTTGCTTCTTCAAAGAGAGTGCTCTCGCCGTAATTATCGTATAATCTCTCACTTCCTCTCATGCTTGAACTTCCCTAAAGCTTTCCTGTTTTGCGTCCAGTTGACTGTTCCCATTGAGCTTCATTTAATTTCTTAAGTAAGATGTCCTCGCCCAAACCACCGACGATTTTCTCCAAGAATAGACCGGAGGGGCAGCGACCTGTATCCCAAACCAGGTGGGAGCATCTCGAGAAGGGAGAGCCCTGGGCCCTACATGCTAAGACCCTTTCTTGCTCGGCCACACACTCGCGCTTCACTTGCAGCAGCTTCTGACGGGGCCCTGGGTCCAACCCGGCCCTGCAGTCGGGGGCAGGGATGTGGAGCTCACAAGCGGGGACTCCACTCTCTGAGGACGTGAGCACCCAGTCTACGGATGACCCCACTGAGGCCCAGAGGGTCAGTGGGAGGAAAGGACAGCGCCCTTGCAGGAGCCTCAGCGGGGGGGGACCAGCACCGTCCCGGGCCCTCCACTGGCGTGGACGGAAAGAAAGCACACGTGCAGCGCACACGCCACACACACACGGGCACATACGGCAGGCGCAGGCGCGAGAGGCCTTCATCCCGAGCCCCGGAGCACAGCCCCGCACCGAGGCCACACGGGCCCGGCCGGCCCCGCCGCCACCTGCAGTGCTGCGGCCCGCAGCTTTCTCCTGGTCCCGCTGGTTGCTGTCTGTATTTTCCATGCAGACAGCCGGCTGAACTGAGCACTAACACTCAGCCTCTAAAGGTCACCGTCTTTCCTGGGGCCTCAGCTTCCCTGCAGGGCTTCCTGCGGTCAGGGCCACCGTGCTGGCTGGCATTTAAGAGAACCTTCACTGCTTTTTTTTTTTTTTTTTTGGACTTAGCATTTATCTGATAATTTCTGACTCTCCTTCTTGAACATCAGTCATTAAATCAGAAACCTAGGCAAGACTCCCCGACCGCCTGGGGATAGTGGACTGGGTGTTGGTCACACACAGCCCCAGCTCTGTGGGGCTGAGGGGGCGCCCAAGGGTTGGGGCTCTGCACCTGAGCAGAGGGCGCTGGCGGAAACGTTTAGAAAACGCTGGATTGATTGACGGTGAAACCTGCTCATCAGGCCTGTATGAATCAGATGGTCTTGGAACTATTTGCTCTAATTTTCCTTGACATTCAATATTTGATTATTCTTGCCAAAGAAATGACACAGTGATCTCGATGGCTTCCAAAATATGTTCCCTGGGGCGCAGGAAAAAAAATAACAAAACGTTCATTTCTGTTTATTTTTGTATTTAAAAAAAGGAATTAGTTTTATGCTACTTAATATAAAGGCTGGGCTGTGCTCTAACCCGGGGGGGCGGACTCCCCGCCCCAGGGCAGGAACATCAGATGGTCCTGTGAGCCCAGGTCCCCTCCTGGCCTGGACCCCCTCCCAGCCTGGGTTCCCCTCCCGGCCTGCTCCCTGACCCAGCCAGGCTCTTAGCTCTGCAGGGAGTAAGTGGGGGTCAGAATGAGTAGCCAGGCGGCATCTACACTTCCCACGAGGGTGTGCACTTTCCCCAATATGGGGGACCAGGGGCACCCACACTCCACGGATGCAGGGTCTGCTCAGAGGACGGGCCTTGGAAGAGGGACCCCCGCCTTCTCAGGGGCTGTGCCTGGCAGCCCTGCCCTTCGGGATGCCATGAGCTCAGCACAGGTGCTCGGGGACCAGGGCTCAGGGTGGGCACCCCATTCTGTGCTCGGGCGCAGCAGGGTCACGGCCTGCAGAGGAGAACATTTGGCCTTTACGTGTGTGTCTGGTGCACTGAGCTCGTGGTTTCACACATGGGGCAGCCCAGGGCAGAGACAGAGACTCTTGAGCCGAGGTTCAGACCAGTGGTCAGTTTTTGTGACCGCGAGCCTGTGTCCACGGCCCCTCTACCCAGAGGACAGCACGTCCTCAGGAGCCCTCTTCACTGCTCCAGCCTTATGAGCTGATGAAGCTCCATGGGGAGCAGGCCACGCCAGCATCCCCTAGGCCCGCCCTGCAGAAACCCCGCTGCCCGTGGAGATGCCAGCCACTGCAGCTCCAGGCCTCCCTGCTGAGGCCCACCGGACTCTCTAACACACCAGGCTGCCTGACCTCAGACACAGGGAGAGACTTTCAGAAGGCTGCGTTCACCCCCAGAATCCTGGAGCAAACTGAGGCCCAGTGAGTGACAGCTCATTCTCAACACAGCTGGGTCGAAGGTCTCCTAACCGCAGGGCGGTCACCCCCATTATGCCCACTGCCGCTGTGCCCACGTCTGCCCACAGCACCGCGGGCACGAGAAGATGCCCACGAGGGACAGAGGTTGAAGGAAACACAGGAGGGAGACCCACGCGGCCCGGGCGTGCGAGTCTGCTGAGGCCAGCACAGGTGAGCGCACGCGCAGCAGCCGCTCAGGGTCAAAAGAAAACGCCGGAGACTAAACCATGAACCAGAGACGCCAGGAGGGCAGTGAGCTCGGGGCGTCCAGAGGCAGCCAGGCCGGGACCGCGTCCAGGCTCTGGGACTGGGTTTGGCTGGCCCCGGGGCGAGTGGCGGCTGGCAGCCCACCCGGGCATCACGAGGGAGCAGGCTGACGCTTCCAGAACCTGACTCACAGCCGGAACCACAAACACCGCGGCCCTTGCCTCTCAGGGGGCACCCTAGGGCTCTTCAGCTCAAGTGTGCACACCCTGAACCCCCAGGGCTGAGGTCCCTTTGTCGCCATTGTCACTCGAGCAGGCGAGTCCCCGGGTGGGACGCACTTTGCAGGAGATTCCTCACTGTCTTCACAGCCGTCCTCCTGCTGAAGTCTGCTTCATCTAATTGCCAGCCAGCAGCCCGGGCCTGGGCAACAGAGACAGACATCTGACCACGTCCACAGCCCCGAAACCAGAGCCCAGCTCAGGCACCCAGAGCCCGGCGACGCACACGCAACACACTTCACCTGCAGGAGCTGGGACACGCACCACAGAGCAATACAACCCTAGAACCATTTTCACGCAACTATGAGGCCCTCTCATAGACTTAACCGTGTCATGCAGCAGACAACCGGGGAAGGCAATGCACTCTTGCCTGGAAAATCCCATGGGCAGAAGAGCCTGGTGGGCTGCAGTCCATGGGGTTGCTAAGAGTCAGCCACGACTGAGTGACTTCACTTTCACTTTTCACTTTCATGCATTGGAGAAGGAAATGGCAACCCACTCCAGTGTTCTTGCCTGGAGAATCCCAGGGACAGGGGAGCCTGGTGGGCTGCCGTCTATGGGGTCACACAGAGTCGGACACGGCTGAAGCAACTTAGCAGCAGCAGCAGTGGACAACATTATTCCCTTACATACACACGAGTCGGGAAAACCCCCTCCTTTGTCACGTATTTAAAAGTTGGGATTGGCTGGCAGCCTGCCACCAGAGAAGAGTCCCCACAGTCAACACACCGACGGTCTGATCTCTTTTTCCTTTAGGAAGGGCGGCTGCGCCGAGCACAGCTGCTTTGGACAGAGGCCTCGCATGGAGCGCAGAGGGCTGGAAGTGATCTCAGCACCTTAAGGAACTCTGTGCACGGGCCGGGCGTATGCAGACGCTCCGGCATCAGAAACGAGGGGCAGCGGGCGGGGTTGGGGCCTCCGGCCACACGCGCGCAGCCGAGGGACACCCGCACGTCTTCAGCCGCACCGACGCCTCCCAGGCTGGTGGCCGGCGGTCACTTACGGGCCGAGGAACTGCCGACCGTCCACACAGCCGCAGCAGACGCCTCCCCGCGTGAGAAGGGCCCGGGCTGGGCCCACGGAGCGGCTCTGCCTCCACTGGCCGTGGCTCCTGCGGGCTCGCTGGCTCCGGCCCGAGAAGGCCCATCTGGGCGCCGTCTGCCTGCGCGTCCGGCGTCCCGCCCTGCTCCCGCTGTAACCCGAGAGGGCCGCAGCGGACGGGCGGGTGACAGGACACAGCTGAGACTCGGCGGACGGGGGCGGGGGAGGCGCCGCGGACCCAGGACTTCTCCCCGGTCCTCCAGCGACCCCCGCTTCCGTCACACCGCTGGGGCCAGATGGCCGGGGCTCAGCAAGTCCCCTGCCCGCCCTCCTAATGGCCGTGAGAAGGGGCTGCCCAGGCGGGCCCTGTCAAGAGTGCCCTACTCCCGGGGCTCCCCTGGTCGTCCAGGAGTTATGACTGAGTGCTCCCAGTGCACGGGGCGCGAGTTCAGTCCCCGGTCAGGGATCGGGATCTCGCCTACCACAGCTAATACCCAGCGCGGCAGGATCATTTAAAGAGCGCCCCATCCCCACACAAGCCCCCTCCTTTTTCATCCTCATCAGGAAACTCGAAAGGAGTCAGCGGGGTATTTTCCAATAGCTGGAGAAAACCCTCAGCCTGGAGCCCTGCTCACAGCTGGGGTGTGGGAGCCACGAGCCACCTGTGAACTAACCCTGAAATCAATTAAAAGGAAAATGAAAACTTGGCTCCTCGGTTGCACCGGCCACACGTTAAGTGCTGGACGGCCACACGCGGTAGGTGGTCTCCACGGTGAGCTGAGACCTCCCCGCCCCGACGTGGACGGCCTGGATTGGAGGCCGGGGGGGAGGGCTCCTCTTCACTAAGCATCGCTCTATCAGTGTCTTTCCTCTTCTTCCAGGTGAGCAGGGAAAATGCCCTCTTAAGTAGACGCGACTCTCTGCTGCACACGTGGATTAATCTGACCGAGTTTGCGTGCCAAATGGGCGTGAGAAGCCGGAAGTGCAGCCAGCCCGCCGTCGGCGCGCGGTCTCCGGGACCCTTCCGCGCGGCCCTCCCCTTCTGCCCCGTCCACGATCTACGCCTCACTTCACCCCTCCGCCCCGAGCTGCTCCAGGACCCGCTTTCCCGGGCGAGGGCTCCCCACCCCGACCCCGGGGGTCCCCCCACACGGGACCACCCCTCCAGGGCCGCCCTGTCCCTTCCCCGCCCCCTGCAGGGCCAGACGCCCGCACCTGAGCCGCCCCCGCGCGGTGGTGGTGGGGGGCTGTCTCCATAGGCTGTGAACACCAGCCGGAGGCCCCCTGGTGAAAGAAGGCCCCCCTCCCCGCGCCCGCATCCTGACAAGTCAGTCTTCGTCCCGGCCACTAACAGGAGCAGCTGTGGGCTTCGGGGTGCGTCCAAGTCTGTGAGCTTCTCACTCCTGCAGGACGTCCCCCTCGCCTGTGTGTCCCCCCAGAGGGACTGTCCTCCTCCTGCTCAAGTCCGCACAAGCGGGAGAGGCCACGCTGGGCTCTCCACACCGGCCCGCACGTCTCAGTCCTGCTGGCGCTTCATCCATTTGCTTCTTTACAAAAAAAACGTGAGCGGAAGACGGAGCCATCGCCAAGGGGCCGCTGCTGGTGAGTCTGCTGAGCAGAGCGTCCGATCAGGGCTCACTCGTCTTGCAGAGGCCAGGGTGATCACAGCACCCGAGAGACAACACCCACTCTTCCCCAGGGTGGCCTGCCGTGAGTTTAGCACATGAAGACTGGTGCCCCAAGCCGGGCAACAGAGCCAGAGAGGCCTGGGAGGGCACCCAGACGCCCAGGCAATGGGGGGGACCCCACCTTCGTGTGGGGGACGCTGGCCAGGCCTGTAACCCCACGCTCAGCCCTGGCCTGGGGACTAGAGCAAAGACAGGTGTGCGGTGGTCTAAGGACTGGGCTCCCAGGAAGCCCTTAGGGCTTGACGATTTGAAGAAATTCTTTCTTTTTATCTACTCTAGCGTGTTTATTTTTGTCTTTCTGTAGTGCCTGCTTAAAATTCCACTTCCTCTCCTCGAGACCTGTCCTCTGTAAAGGGAAATATTTCCCACTCTTTTGCAATCACCCCCAAAGGTCTCTGGTGTGGCCTGCCCCGAGGTGGAGGCTGGCCCGTCCTGAGCACAGCGGCCGAGCCTCGGGGGCCAGGTCTGTTTCTGTTTATCTCCCAGCTGTTTTGCTTTGTTCTCTTATTGAAATCACTTGTCATCATAGAGTTTTCAGCTTTTTTTTTTTTCTTTTTAAGCTCACAGTTGAGAAAACCAACCCACTGAGTTGCTTCCATGATTTGCCCATCAAGTGAAAGTGTCCAGGTGGGCCGGAACGCCGTGTCATCGGTAAAAACAGCTCATCTGTAAACTGCGTCCCACAGCGACCTGAGGCCTCGTTCCTTATTCCTAACAAAAGTTCTCGCCGCCACATGTCCTGCATAGACGCGAGCCCTGTGCTCAGTCTCCTGGGAGGCCCCTGCCCTGGTGTCCCCGGCACAGTCCAGCATCAGGGCCTCGCTCCCTTCTCCACTGCCTCCGAGGTCTCCCAGGTTCTCCCTGACCTGTCTCGCCTTGCCCCACGCCTTGCTGAGCACCCATGGAGGGCACAGCCCAGCACTGGGACCGAATGGCCTGTACCCCAGCCTGGCTGCCCTGGCAGCGACCACTGACCTCAGCCAGGTCTACCTGAGTGGACCCCAGGCGTGAACAGGATTGGCACAGGATGGGGAGCACAGCCCAGGATTGGAGCACAGCACAGGGTAGATGAGGAGCACAGCCCAAGATGGGGAGCACGGAAGCAGGAGCCGGGGAGGCCCTTGCTCCAGCCAGCGGGAGCCCACAAGCCCAGCCCCTGGAGCAGGAATCTTCTCACCTCCTATGAGGATCACGCGCGCTAAGCCGTGTAAACTGGTCGTGAGCATGAAGTGATACTGGATGGCAGCCTGGTGTCACTTTCATTATTAACAGTTTGAAAAAGCAGATTAACGCGCACCAGGCCTGGCTTAACTCTCCTGGGGCTCCCGCGAGGCTCAGATGGGATAACAGAACACAGGAGAACATCCTAAACCCTCGGGGTGAATTAACTGCCCAGGTCCTCTAAACACCTCGCCCCTTCCAGAGGCTGTGTTAAAAGAGGAGCTGGCCCAGGAGCGTTGCCCCGTTGCCAGGCTCCTGTGCTGAGGCCCCCAGAGTCAAGAGCCCCAGGGCTGCTCCCCGTGTTCGTGGACAGCGGGGTAACTGTTTTCTAAACTGTTTGATGAGGATTAGGAAGGACAGTGAGAGCCTCTACCCTCAGAGGAACAGGATCCAAAAAACAAAAAAAGCCCTATAAAAATGCAAAGGACTTGGAGCCAAAGTCTTCAGGGTGAGCCCCTTCCCTCTAGCCTAGCAAAGGGCATTTGGAGCGGTTGGCTGGGGGCATGTAGAGGGTAGGACCTGGCCTGCAGGCCCCGGTCTTAGCAAGAGCTGCCGGTGGGGCAGACACACCCACTGCCTTGAGGGCACATGCTGAAGGCAGTTAGGGCTCCTTCCTGCAAGTGTAGACGACGCACCCTCAGGCACTTCAGTCCTGTCTAACGAGCAGCCCCATGGTCTGTAACCCGCTAGGTTCCTCTGTCCATGCAATTCTCCAGGCAAGAACACTGAAGTGGGTTGTCATGCCCTCCTCCAGGGGATCTTCCTGACCCAGGGATCAAACCCTTGTCTCTTACGTCTCTTGCATTGGCTGGTGGGTTCTTCACCACTAGTGATAAATCCATCTAAGTGGCACAAATGTAGTCACGTTCATCTGACTGCTTCTGCCATGTTCTGTAACTGTAAGGACAGTAACCTAGTGGTCAGTGCTCACACCCACTGCAGGGGCTGGGTTTAAGGTGAGGGCAGACACATGGGCAGGTGATGCAGGAGTCGGGCTATCTTTGTCTATAACACTTTCTGCGTGAACTATTTTCGAAAAAGTATTCCAAAATGAACTCTAGAAGTTTACAGATTTGTAGGCAGGGTAAATAAAACCTTTGTTTGGCTTTCAATAATGTTCAAATTATTGCACATGTGCAGCTTCGCTTCACTTAGTGATTAAATTACAGCCATCCCTAGACCAATGGGTCTCTCGGGACAGTCAAAGCTGGGGTCTTTCCAGTAGTCATGTATGGATGTGAGAGCTGGACCATAAAGAAGGCTGAGCACCGAAGAATTGATGCTTTCAAACTGTGGTGTTGGAGAAGACTCTTGAGAGCCCTTTGGACTGCAAGAAGATCAAACCAAGAAGATCGCCCCAGTCAAACCAGTCAATCCTAAAGGAAATCAACCCTGAATGTTCATTGGAAGGACTGATACTGAAGCCGAAGCTCTGATACTTTGGCCACCTGATGCAAAGAGCTGACTCACTGGAAAAGACCCTGATGCTGGGAAAGACTGAAGGCAGGAGAAGGGGAAGACAGAGGATGAGATGGTTGGATGGCATCATTGACTCAAAGGACATGAGTTTGAGCAAGCTCCAGGAGATGGTGATGGACAGGGAGGCTTGGCGTGCTGCAGTCCACGGTGTCACAAAGAGTTGGACACACCTTAGCAACTGAACAATGACAGACCAATGGAACAATCAAGCCTGTATTTCGAGTGTAAATACACACACACACACACTTTTGAGTTTGTACAGGTGAATCTTCAGCAAACACTTCCACCTCCCTTTATCTGGAGGCTTTTGAGGACACAGCGGTCACTGTCCTCACAGGTCATGAAGCTGGACAGCAGCAGGCTGAGCCTTCGAGCAGCCAGAACACAGAAGCAACCAGATGAATGGACTCCTGTGGGTGAGCTCACTCGACGGTGATCCCACAGCGGGGATTATTCCCGGTGCCCTGGGCAGTCTGGCCTAATGTGTAAGTATTGAAACGATGCTTTGGGGACTCAAGATCTAAGAATCTGGCAGACCAGTCAGTCTCGCTCCTAGAAACTGAAGATGAGTGTGGGGTCACAGGCACCCCAGCTCTCCCCCCAGGAAGTCACTGTTCTGAACAAATCCCTGGTCTCCACTGGTTTTGCTCTCATTTCCCACCCCTTCATGCACTGTGGTTAGGCTTGCAGTGACTCCCAGGGTCCACTGGTCAGATGTGAGCCGCTGACCCGGGCCCTGAGGTCAGTGGTGATGACCCAGGAGCTGACTTCCACGATGGGCACCAGGACCTGAGAGGTGACCTGGCTGGGCTCTTTGCTTGCTGAGTGTCAAGCTGAGTGCCAAGGCCCAACAGCCTCCCTGACCCCTGCTCCAAGCCTGCGGGCTCCTTCCTGAGTAAACACACGTCTGGGGCCCACACTTGGCCTATCAGTGCAGAGGTGGCTCTGAACACACCCCAGCTTCACAGCCTTCAAGACTGCTTGTGAAGCGCACGTTGGAAAACACACTCTTCAAACAAGCCACAGGACACCTGCTCGGCGTCAGGGCTGGGCCCCTGCCCCACGAGCCCCCAAGTGCTGGGCTGACAGCAGGACGGCAGGACCAAGGCCGCTGGACACAGCAGAGCCCGGCCCCACCCCCGTCCGGTTCTGAACGGTGAGCGGGGATAGGGGGGCTGTGAAAGCCAAGGCAGGACCTCCCCACACCGGACGACGACTGACGACCCAGCCTCGTGTCCCACCGAGCCCTGTGCCAGGCAGCGGCTGCTCACAGGGAGAAGCTTCTGGAAAAGGCTTGAGATGCACTGGATGTTACAAGCCCGGCATTGAGCGGGCAGCAGCAGGGCCGCGGGGCTGCAGGGCCGCGGGGCTGCAGGGCTGGGGGCGGCCCATCCGTGGCCTCCGGTCCACGCTCCAGGAGCAACAGTGCAGGGCAGCCTCCACGACCAAGCGGTCAGCTGTCCCTTTGCAAGCCAGGCCCCTGCACGCTCTGCTCTCTTCCAGCCTCAGGTGCCCAGCAGGGTCTGCAAACCTGACACCAAGGAGGAGAAGGGCCCTGGGCGCACAGCCCAGGTCCTGGAACGGGCTCCATGCCCTCAGCCAGGCCGCGGCCAAACCCAGGACCCTCAGGGGAGCAGAGCTATTTTAGGGAACGTGAAGAAGGGGTCACATTTAGAAACAAAACACCACCGAGCCTGAGACCTAGACGACAGTGACCTCCCAGTGCTGCGCAGCGGCCACTGCCGGGACCCAGGTGAGGGGCCCGGGAGGGCAAAGGGCCATACAGGGAGACCCCAGGACCCCGGTCAGAAGGACGCATCCGCCCACCACCTGGCAGCCCCCGCCTCGTCTACAGAACGCAGCTCCACGGCGCCATCACCACCTGCAATTCTAAACACGCTTTTCTACCGTCAAGGGCAACACCTGCTCGAGAGAATGGCTTCAGACGTTCTCCTTACTCAGAGCATTTCCTAATGACTGCATCTGGCCTGCCGAACACTGCCAGTGGGTTTTTCCGAGCTCTCTGTTAGAACACGCAAAACGGAATAAAGATGTCCCAGTGTCTCACATCCTCCTCCCAGGACCCGGATTAAGGAGTCGCTGCACACAGTTCCGCAGTGTCCCGCTCCGTCAGCACCAGGACTCCTGCCCTCACTGCTGACGTCTGCAGGTGGACAGCACACAGGCCCAGCAGCAGATGCCAGTGAGGCCCCTCGTCCACCTGGACGCAAGTGACCGTGCTGTGTCCAGGCCCTGCCCGGGCGGGACCCCGCCATGGGACGGCCGGGGCCAGCCCTTCACTGTCCCTGGGCCTCCGTTTCCTCATCTGTGAAATGGAATCCTAACAGCACAGACCCTCCTTGACTCACCACGGGGTTACACCCCAGTAAGTTGAGAACATGGTCAGTCAAGCACGCACTTAACACCGTGCCCTCCTGACCATCACAGCCTAGCCTCCTACCTTAAAGGTGCTCAGAACGCTCAACGTCAGCCTACACTCAGCGGAAACCGTCAGACACGAAGCCCACTTTACAGCAAGGCGCCGGCTGTCTCACGAGACGTCGTGAGCACTGAGCCTGAAAACAGAGTGGCTGTCCGTGCGTCGGTCGCTTTCCCCGGGATCACGGGGCTGACGGGGGCGCTGCACTGCCCGGCATCACAAGACGGGGTCGGACCCACCGCTGACCCGGAAAAGAGCAAAAGCCAGCATTCACAGTACAGCTTCTATTGACCTCAAATGACTCTCACAGCATTGTCAAGTCGGACCCCCCACGTCGAGGACCACCTGCGCCTTCTTTTATAGAAGTGCTCTGAGGACGGTTAAGAAGCTCTTTAACACACTGAGCGTAGCCCAGCACCCAGAAAGCACTCCATACGTGGGCGGTCACTTTAGATACACTAGACTGAGGACCCCGAGGAGCGTCCGTACTCAGGACTAGGCGCCCGCGTCCCTCGGTGGCTCTGTGGGACGGGCCCTGGACACCGGAGCACGCTGTGACCTGAGCGGCTCCCGGCGGGGCTTTCCTACTGGGAAGGCAACACTTCCGCGAGCTTTTCAAGCAGGCTAGTGCGAAGCTCACAGCCAAGAACCCAGGCCCATTTCCAGGGAGGGTCTCCACAGAAAGTCTGGAACCCATGGATCACTGGAGGATCACGTTCCGGAAACTAACAGTGACAGGCATCTTCTCATCTGTTAGACGAGGGTGAGAAACCACCGCCCGTGGCCGTCTGACGTTTCCTGGAGGAGGCTCGACGGCTGTGGGCAAGCTGAGTTCATCACATTTCACAGAGGCAGAGACCTACACCCCGGGTGCGGGTCAGCCAGAGGTGCTCAGCGAGGCTTCCGGGCGGCCGGGAGGGGCCTGGCCCGGCGGGAGGCTGCCCTGAGCCGCCAGAGTGGGGCCCCCCAGTCCTTCCGCCGGCTGCCAGCAGCCCCCACTTGACCCCACCAGGCACTCCAGCCACTCCCCAGCCCCAGGCCCACAACCTGCAGTCTCGGCCCAGGCGGGGCCCCGGCAGGCGCACAGAGCCCACTCACCCCTCGCTGGCCTCACCGTCCAAGCGGGCCCTCGGGAGCGAGTCACGGGCCCCCAGGACCGCGAGCGCTGTACCACACGGAGGAAGCCCCGCGCAGTTCCCGATCGAGAGAGGCCCGCGCGTCTGCTCCCTGCCTCCCACCAGGCCTCCGTCCTGGGCCTCCCAGGGCACGGGGCTGGATCGCAGCACAAACCCTAGTGGTGCCGCCGTGCTCGCAGGCGAGCGACTCCCGGCTCCGCCCCGACATCTGGTTTCTATTTCATGCCCGTGTTGTCACGTTACATAACGAGCAGATGAGACGCGGGGTCACCCCGGACTCGGGCTCAGGGCTCAGCCGGAGCGCTGTTTACACAGGGCCAGGGCCACCAGACCAGGCTCAGTGCCAAGGACACAGCCCGCTGACACCCCACACCCGGCTGATCTCTGCACAGCCCGGCTGATGCCCCACATCCTGACCAAACCCCACACAGCGGGCTGTCACCCCACACAGCCCGTTGACACTCCACACCCCGGCTGACCCCTACACAGCCCGCTGACACCCCACACAGCCTGGCTGACACCCCACACAACCTGCTGAAACCCCCCACACCCTGGCTGATACCCCATGTCCTGACTGAAACCCACACATCCTGACTGAACCCCACACACTCTGGCTGACACCCCATACAACCTGCAGACACTCCACACCCCAGCTGATCCCTGCACATCCAGGCTGACAGCCCACACTGTGACTGAACT
>NW_024070212.1:116250847-116251460 GCF_014754425.2 Oryx dammah
TCCCTGCACATCCAGGCTGACAGCCCACACTGTGACTGAACTCCACAGCCTGACTGAACCCTGCACATCCTGACTGACACCCCACAGCCTGACTGAACCCCACACCGACTAACCCCGTACCCTGAATGACACCCCACACCCTGACTGAACCCTGCACATCCTGACTGACACACCACACCCTGACTGAACCCTGTACCTGACTGAACCTGTACCCTGTACCCTGACACCTCACACCTCACACCCTGACTAATACCCCACACCCTGACTGAACCCCACACACCCTGACTGAACCCCCACCCTGACTGACACGCCACACCCTGACTAAACCCTGTACACCCTGATACCTCACACCCTGACTAACACCCCACACACTGACTGAACCCTGTACACCATGACTGACACCCCACACCCTGACTGAACCCCTCACACCCTGACACCCCACACCGTGACTGAACCCCACACCCTGACTGAACCCCACACCCTGGCTGACCCCACACACCCTGACTGACCTCATACCCTGACACCCCACACCCTGACTGAACCCTGCACCCTGACTCACCCCACACCCTGACTGACCCCGTACCCTGACACTCCACACCCTGCTGACACCCCA
>NW_024070212.1:116251470-116259635 GCF_014754425.2 Oryx dammah
CCTGACTGACCCCGTACCCTGACACTCCACACCCTGCTGACACCCCACACCCTGACTGAACCCCGCACCCTGACTGACCCCGTACCCTGAATGACACACCACATCCTGACTGACCCCATATCCTGACACTCCACACCCTGCTGACACCCCACATCATGACTGAACCCTGCACCCTGACTGACTCCGCACACCCTGACTGAACTCCGCACACCCTGGCTGACACGCCACACATGCAGTAAACACCACGCTGCCTGCTCGCAGCTCTTCACTTCAGCCGAGCTCTGTCCCTAATCCCTCCATGCGCGTTCAAATGTGAGGGACAGAGGAGCCACCTGAGGCCACACCTCGGACGAGGCCTCAGCCCCGGCGACATGTGGAGGTGGAGCCTGGCCAGGAGGGGTGTCTGTCGGCTCCCTGGGGTGCGGGGGAGGGTGGAGCAGGGGTCCTGGGGCACACATCCCCAGGAGGCCGAGGAGCTGGCTAAGAAAGCGCAGGGACCCGCCCCGCGGGAGGTGCACGCTGCGATGCCCGGCGTGGGAGCTCCAGCAGCTGCCCACTCCCAGCCTGGGCGGGCCTCTGCCCCCTCCACCCACCCGAGCACCAGGCCTGGCGGCCGAGTTCAACCTTTCTTCCAAGCAGTGCACGCCAGGGTCAAGGCCGGCCTGACTGGTAGAAAACCCGAACGGCCAGTGCATCTGGGGGCCGGGGGCCAGGTCGGGGGGAGCCCCCAGGGCTCCGTGCATTTCCATCTCCCCGGCTGCTCCAGGCTCCACGGCCAGCATGGGGCTGACGGGACCTCAGCACTCCCTCTCCTCCCACAGCAGGGGCCTCGGACGTGGCCGGGGAAGGGCCACTCCACAGGCTGCGGGCGCAGGCTGGCCATAAGACAGACACTAACCGGGTCCTGGGGCTGGCTGAGGAGAGGCCCTGAGCCCTGCGGGAGGCGCGGGCTGGATGTCACCACAGGGCTGGCTCTCTGCCCGCCGGCTCCCTGCTCCTGTGCAGCCTTGTCTGAGAGCCCCGGACGGGGCTGCTGGCCCGAGCCGATGGTGGGCAGGTCTCAGGGAGGGGTGCCCACTGCACTCCTGGCGTCTGACCTCCGGCTTCATCCCCTGCCGGCTGCGTCTCACCAGGAGGCTGAGCCTGGGCAGGGCCACCAGGTGGGCCTCGGGGCAAAGGTGACAGACAGTCGCTGTTAGACACCCCCACGTTACTCAAACAGCCTCTGAGTGGGTCAATGGTGTTCACCTACAGTTAAAAAAGAAAATCACACAGGCATGGGAGAAACTGACTGGTTCGTAATATTTCTATCGGTTCAGGAAGAGCACATTCTATTTTACAAAGAAAAAAACAGAATCTCCCAGAAAGGGTGCCCAGCAGCCCAAGGCAAAAGCTTGATAGCCTCCTTGGGACATTCTGCACACCTGGACGCCGGGACGGCCAGGCTGGCGCTCAGCAGCCTCCATGGCATGTGAGTAAGGATGACTGCAGCCAATGGCACACTGGCTCTGCCCTGTGTCGCAATGTCTGGCATGGGCCCACCAGGCGGCACGTGTCACAGGCTGTGCAGAGGGCAGGATGAGGCGTCCTCACGGGCGTCAGCTGTCCCTGTCCACAGATACATGGGACATCTGTGTTCTGTCCACTGCCATCCGGAACATCCGGGAATGCAAGGCCCAAGTGTTACCAGCAAGTTGAAAATGGGACTCCAGAAATGAATGATGCTTGAGTGCAGAGGGCCGGTGTGATCACTGCTTGAGGAAAGGGCAAAGGGCCCAGCAGGAAAGGAGAGCCCAGACCCTCAAGGGCACACACAGACTCAAGGTTTTTACAGAACTTCACGCTTCCATCTTAAACAAACAGTAAAAAGCAGGTGTTAAACTGCATTTTCATGTGAGATTCCCCTGCGGAGACTGTAACCGCGCTGGTGCTATAGATGACGAAGCAGCATCTTCTCCCTGGCGTGCTGTGCGGGGGCCGGGGGGAGCTCAGGGCCAGGGCCAGCCTCATCCCAGGGGTGCGCCAGGCCTCCCCGGGGACATAGAGCTCAGAGAGGAGGGGGGATGGTGTGGTTCCTGCAGCGCTGAACTAACAGACAGAGAAGACTGCTCCATGAACGTCTCAAGGAAAAACCCCAAGTCACGAAGACCACAAGCAGATATCCTCAGCTGACATTTGAGGGAGCTCAGCATTAAGGGCCTTCCCTGGTGGCTCAGACGGTAGAGAATCTGCCTGCAATGCAGGAGACCTGGGTTCAATCCCTGGGTCAGGAGGATCCCCTGGTGGAGGGCATGGCAACCCACTCCAGTATTCTGGCCTGGAGAATCCCATGGACAGAGAGGAGCCTGGCGGGCTGTGGTGCATGGGGTCACAAAGAGTCAGACACGAATGAGCGACTTCCACTTTCACGTGCAGCGTTAAGATAAAAGCCTCACTATCAGAGGCATCCAGACACCCAGAGTGCCCACTGCCACTCAAGGAGGCCACGCAGGGCACCACCTGGACAAGGACTGGATGCTAGACCCGGCAGATGGGCCTGCTGCACGGAGGGACCTGGGTCTGGGGGCCACGCCCCTCCTAAGTGACCTCAGGGCCAGGGTCATGACCCGCCCTGGTCTCCAGGCTACGAGGGGGTAACAAGGAAGACACTGTCACCACAGCTAAGAGACACCCAGACCCCACAGACGGCCTGTGGGCCCGTCTTCCCAGACCACGAGCCCTGAGGAACGCAGCCCTGAGGGCCAAGCCAGGCTCCACAGCCTGCCCTTTCCGCCTCGGTCCTCCGCCAGCCGGCTGGAGCTCGGCGTGAAGCCCAGGAGTAGAAAAGTCCCCTGCCGTCCTCAACTGACAGCAGGGAGGCACTGATGCTCACATGCAACTTTCTTCAGAAGAATGAACCTCTCTAGTGCCACACGGGAGAGCCAAGCCCACTCTTTCCTTTGTGCATCCAACTAAGGTAAAGCCCCCTCGTTCACCTTCTCTGACGAGGAGAACGGCCCCAAGAAAAAGGACCACGGCGCTTCACCGGCTTGGCCCAAGGATGCACTGCCGATGTCCTGTGACCCCCGGGAGGGGACCCCTGCACTCACGCGGCAGCAGGCAGGAGAGATCGGGGTGGCCTGTCACGAGTCCCCCAGAATGTGGCCTGGCCTGAGAGCAAGAGGGTGGTGGTGGTGGTGGGCACGCCCGCGGTGCCAGGCCCAGGCTGGCTGGAGCACAGGGCTCAGGCCTCCTCTGCAGAGCGCAGCTTTCCGGTCCCCCCTGGATCTGAACCCCGAGGAGCGCTGTGCTCATGGGCTCTTGGAGAGCCCTCGCGTGCTCCCCACCAGCAGGGGTGGGGGGCAAGGAGCCAAGGAGGAGACGAGCTGGGCAGACAGGGCTGGGTGCCTCGCCCAGCACAGGGGAGCCCATGGGCTGAAGAAAGAGCTGGTGGTCGGGGGTCCCGTCGCTCAGGCTGCACCTCTGTACGTGGGAACATGGAGAGACCGAAGGTCGGGAGTCTGCCTCACACCCTGGCCTGGCCCCTCCCTCTGACCGGCAGACGGATGCACTGAGTTCCGGAGTCCAGCTGCTGCCTGAATTTATTTTGTATTTTTAGCTACACTGGCTTCTCGGTGGCTCAGATGGTAAGGAACCTACCTGCAATGCAGGAGACCCGGGTTCAGTCCTTGGGTTGGGAAGATCCCCTGGAAAAGGGAATGGCAACCCACTCCAGTACTCTTGCCTGGAGAATCCCATGGACGGAGGAGCCTGGTAGGCTACAGTCCCCGGGGTTGCAGAGTCGCACACGACTGAGCGACTCACACGCTGAAGGGCAAGGCCACAGAAGGAGCTGCAGAGCCGCTGGATGCCGGTGCCCCTGCAGCGGCCAGCAAGTGGCTTCAGCAGTGGGCACGGGAGAGGCTCGCGCCCTGGGGACGCCTGCTCTCCGGGAGGAAAAGGCCAGCACTGAAGCTCAGGGCATGCAGCTCACCCGGCCCCTTCTCCACGTGGCATTACACAGCCCTGTGACAGGGCAGCTTGGCCTCGTCATGAGCTACCAGGAGGCCAAGGCAGCGGTCGCCGGCGGCTCTCCACGTCTCTCACCAGCACGCTGCACCCCGGACCTTCCAGGCTCTCCACCTGCCGTCACTTCTTCCCTGGTGGCCTGAGGCTAAGACTGCGCTCCCAGTGCTGAGGGCCCAGGTTTGATGCAAGATCCCGCATGCTGCATCGAAGACCCGGTGCAGCCAATAAGCAAGCAGAGTAGATAAATCAGCATTGTTTCGACAGCCAGCTTAGGGCACTAGCGACCGAGCCCGGCATGAGAGAAGTCCGTGTCTCGCCAGGGGGCAGGCGACTGTCTGAAACCTGCGTCCAGCTGAGTCGGCAGGACAGCAAGGGCAGAAACTCAGGGAGAAGGAAGGGCGTGGAGCCTGGAGCCTCTCCTGAGGCTGTCCCAAGGCTGCCCGCCTCAGCCACAGCTCACAGGGTCACTGTCACTGTTTAAGGACTCTCAGGGCAGGAGGACAAGTCACGGGTCCCGCCCAGGGCAGAGACTGCAGCTCCTCTGGAGGGATGCGTCCACGCCTGTGTCAGACGCTGGCTGGGAGGGAGTGGACCAAGAAGGAAGCCCCCCTGGGTGTGGACAGTCACAGACCGCCTCGCGGGGGCCGGGGGAGACCCGGCAGTCAGAGACCGCCTCGCGGGGGCCGGGGGAGACCCGGCCAACACCAGGGCATAGTACTGCACCCACAGGGGCTGCTTCTGCGCCCGCACGAGGCACACGTCCTCCCTGGCCGAGCGTGCTGTCAGCCACACAGGACGCCCGGGGAACACTGCATGGGCGGAAAGTCACAGCTGAAGATCACAGTGCAGGGAAAAAAAAACCCAGGCAGCGGGAGTCAGGCCAGGACAAACTGCAATTACAGGAAAATCTAATGTGACCACAAGATCATCTCCACAACAGGTCTGAGGAAACAGGGCCACCGAAGGGTCACAGAGCAGAAAGCGGATGACGGGGCCCGCACTCAGCAGCTGCTCGGCCCTGTGTCCCGGGCCCTGTCTGCGTCTCAGGCTCTCACCTGCCAGAGAGAAACTGAGAGCTGCAGCTTCCCTGAGAGACAGCTGAGGGAGGGGCGAATGAGACCGTCAAGGTGGGCTCCGCTGATTGCGAACGAGCGCTGCTGATGCAGAAAACGGCCAGGCACGTTTGAAAATGATCTGAACAGAACCGGTAGCAATAAGAAAGCTAATGGTGAAAGGTCAAAGATGAACGAACGAGCGACACGATCGATTAGACAGAGCTGGAGAGAGGACGGGAGAAGAGGAGACTGGTGCTGACGGAGGGCTGGGTGCCTGCCCCCAGGAAAAGATACAACTAGATCCGAGCAACCTCCACGCGGACACGGGCCCCATCTGCCCAGGATGGGAGACACGAGCCCAGAAGAGGAGGTGGCCTGGGGACAGAGGGAGGCTTCCTAACTGCAACTCAAAAGCCAGATGCAGTTGGAAAAACAGAACTTGGTACGTCTGAACCACCACGGGGGGAGGCGGGAGAGGAAGTCAACAGGGCAAAAGCGTAAAGAATATGGAGAATTCACCATAAAGAATTCACAAAATAACTGACAAACTGGGAGAAATTGTTTGCAGACTCTCACAGATAAAAGCTAATACCCCCTACATATAAAGAAGTCTTAAAAACTGTGGGAACAGAGCCTAAAATCCTGAGCAAAAACCAGGTCAAAGACATAAAGACAGAGAAGAGGCCTCACGCTGCGGTCGCCCCTTATCAGTCAGATGGACAAACGGTAAGGGCCTCTGCCCGCGCGGTGGGGGAACAGAGCGGGCCGCCTGCGGGCCGTGCCAGGAATGCACGCGCCCGCGCCCGCTCGCCCGGCACCGGCCCCCGGCCCCCGGCCCCACAGGACACTGGCCCCTCCTCAGTCCATGGCACTCGGTTCCTGAGTCTGGAGACACACCTCCCACCGCGGGGAAGCGCGCCAGCACCAGGGGACCACGGGGCACGGCTCTCAGGCGCGACGCGGGCCCCTCCTGGAGGCCTGACTGCCGGACGCAGGAGCACGACCCGGCGAGCTGTGAGCGCACCCGCAGGTCGGGGATGGGGGGGCGGGGAGGAGCCCCGGGAGGGATGGGGCGAATGTGCTGGGGCGGAAAAGCCGAGTGCACAGGAGCAGCCTGTGGGATGCTCGTCCTTTGTCCAGGAGGCAACGCGGGAG
This sequence comes from Oryx dammah, assembly GCF_014754425.2. Classification (NCBI taxonomy): domain Eukaryota; kingdom Metazoa; phylum Chordata; class Mammalia; order Artiodactyla; family Bovidae; genus Oryx; species Oryx dammah. Next base: position 116,257,689 of record NW_024070212.1, read on the forward strand.
GGGGAGGGGGGGGCTGGGGAGGGGGCAGGGCCCAGGGACAGAAGCCAGAGGGGTAGGGGGGATGGACACCCCTGCTCAGTCCAGGCTCCTACACAGCACCGGCCTCGGGGGCCACACTCATGTTCTATGTACTCAAAAACTAAAGATAGACAAATGAAAATACCGCACAGTGAGTAAAAGCAGTAAGGATGACCCCAGACCCACTGCAGATGAAGAATGTGACGCCCTGGGCCAGAGGAAGGGGCAGGGAAGAACCGGCCCACGCAGCCTGGGGACACGGTATTTGGACGATGCTTGGACTTCACCCCTGAGCAAGGACTGAGCTCCAGTTATAAGAGTGTTTCTCACAGAGGCGTAGATTAACAACTTCTGGGCATTCTGGGGTTGAACAAATGAGTAAATACATCGCGGAGACCGGGAGCCACGCTTCCCAGTGTTGGACAAAGAGTCAGTCATACGTATGGCAAAGAGCAAGGGCCTTTAAGGGACCCTGTGAGGAGCTGGAAGCACAGTGCGAGTTCACGGGGCTCTAGGTGAGTTTGTGTGCGTGTGTGCCCGAGTCAGCGCTCACATGGACATCCGTGTTCCAGCGCTGGGCACTGGGCGGCACCTCCCGCACGCCAAGCCTGCTTCCTAAATACCAGCCCCTGGAAACAGACCCCGGCCTCTGCAGAGAACCAGCTGACTCCGGGGCAGGGGGGCAGGCGGACACGAGAACGCCTCACTGTGTCGCAGAGAGTAAAGGGCTCACAGGTGCGGGGTCGGCCTGGGGGGGGGCTCCCACCAGCCAGACCTGCACAGTCTGGGCACCAAACGAGATCTTGGTGACGACGGGACTACAAGCCGGTCAGCAAAACAGCCACTGGTCCAAACGAACCTAAGGGTGATCTCTCTGACGGCCGGAGAGCCGTCAGGCTTCCCAGGTGGCTCAGCGGTGAAGAATCTGCCTGCCAAGCAGCAGACGTGGGCTCGACCCCTGGGTCAGGAAGGTGCCCTGGAGGAGGAAATGGCAATTTCCAGTATTCTCACCTGGAATATCCCATGGACAGAGGAGCCTGGGGGGCGATGACCCATGGGGTGCAAGAGTTGGACACGACTCAGCGACTGAACAAGAGCAAAACATAAAGATGTAAACATACAAGGAAGGGAAGTTCTTTTTTACAGGAAAGAGCCAATGGCTGAATTAACAAGAAAGACCGGACTAGAAGATCACCAAGAGCACCGTCACCACAGTGACAGCTCCAGGTGTGAATCATCAGTGGATACAGAAACCAGAGTCAGAAACTCGGGGGCCTGAACGCTGGGGAGGCCCCTCTTGAGATCGAGGGCTCTATTAGGACACCTGGCAAAACGTGCATCGGGCCCCCGAGGAGATAACGCGGCGACGTGGTCGGTACTAATAGCTCCCTGAGGTCGGCTGCCATGCCGGCTGCTGACAAGCTGCCCTTGTTCCTGGGCGACGCATTAGTTGGGGGAAGGGTGTCATCTCAACCACTCACTTTCAAATGAGTCTGAGAAAGTTCATTTTTAAAAATACAAACGTATACAGTAATTTTCTGTACTATTCTTGCTGCTGTAAGTCTGAAATTATAGCAAAATTCAAAGTTAAAAGGAAAAACAGAAAAAGGGCTAAAATTTCCCCAGAATATTTTGAAAGACGTTAACCCCGCACCTTCAGCAACTCCAAAAAAACGTCAAGATGGATAAATGAAAACACTCAATGAAAACGGAGCAAAAAATACTTGAGACTAAGAGACCACGAAAGCACCGAGAGAGAAGCGGCAGACCCTTGCAAGGACAGGCGGGCGGGCAGGGACAGTTAGAGAGCGGACAGGCGGGCGGGCAGGGACAGTTAGAGAGCAGTGGACAGGCTGGCGGGCAGGGAGAGTTAGAGAGCGGCGGACAGGAGTGCGGGCAGGGACAGTTAGACAGCGGCGGACAGGAGTG
>NW_024070212.1:116259645-116285345 GCF_014754425.2 Oryx dammah
GGACAGTTAGACAGCGGCGGACAGGAGTGCGGGCAGGGACAGTTAGCGGTGGACAGGAGTGGGTGCAGGGACACTTAGCGGTGGACAGGAGTGCGGGCAGGGAGAGTTAGACAGCGGCGGACAGGAGTGCGGGCAGGGACACTTAGACAACGGCGGATAGGAGTGCGGGCAGGGACAGTTAGCAGCGGATAGGAGTGCGGGCAGGGAGAGTCAGACAGTGGCGGACAGGAGTGCGGGTAGGGACACTTAGACAGCGGTGGTGGGACTCTCCGGGCCGACAATATTTTCAAAGTGCTGGAAGAAACAGCTGTCCACCCGGAAGGGTCCACCCCGGGACGGCAGACCGCGGTGCTGGGGAGAGAACGCCATTTCGGACAGACAGACCGTGCGAGAGTTTATCGCTGTAAGAACTGCTAGAGAAACTTCTCAGGGGTGTCACTGCCAGCAGAGTAAGATCCAAAGAGAAGCAATGGTATGCAAACAGAATAAATATGAGATTAAAATTAGGAAGCTGGACTCATTAAGAAAGACAACAGAGTGACAAGATCGGACACGCGTGTAGAAGGCAACACACACGTCTAACAGTGGCTCTGCATCCAGCTACTGGAAGGAAATACACACGTGTGCGTGCCCCCCACACACACACACACAGATGCATACACCCAGAGAGAGCAGTTCTGCAGATGAAGGAGAAAAGAGAACACACAGCTGAACAGAAAGACAGGGACATCAAAAGAGAAGCTATCGATGCCCAAAGCAGGCCGCTCCGTTCCCTAAGGCGAACATGGTAAGATGCAGTTTCCAAGCCTCTGGCAGGGGCCCGGGTGGGGGTGAGGGAAGGAGGGCGCCGGGCAGCCCCTGGGGATGGACTGGCACAGTGACGCGGCACTCCCGCACTGCTCAACAATGACCCTCAGAGGACCCTGCATGTGTGCCAGAAAGCACCGCGGACGATGCTGAAAGCTGCGTCTGAAGGTAGCAGCACCCCAAGGCCCACTGCAGGGCCATCCACAGGAAAATGAGCACGCTGTGAAAACTCACACAACCGATCGCTCAGCTCCAGTGAAAATCAGTCACAGCTACACGCATAAACGTGAATCAGCCTCCAAAATAGTCGTGTTTAAAAAAAAAAAAACATGGAACATACAGTATAATTCCATTTACATCAGGTTCAAAAACACGTAAAACGAAGTCGCATTGTTGAGGAACACGGACAGATGAATTTCTTAAAACCAAGGGATGAATTTCTTAAAGCAAAAACACAGAAGCCCTGCCAACGGCCCCTGGCTTAACAGCGGGGAGGGAGTGCACGGCTCCGGCTTGTTTTCTCCTTTAAATGACACTCCTCACATTCTTCAGGAGGTAAAATATTCCATAATCAAAATTTTTAAAAAACGTGTGGGAAAATTTTTAAAGGTATACCTGAAGCGGGCTAAGAAAGTAATAAGTCAATACAGAAAATAAAAATGAAGGGAACCATGGAGAATTGACTGCGGCACCCCACCAGCCCGGGACAGAAGATACGGGCAGGTCCAAATGTGCTAAGCAGGGAAGCAAGAGAATGCAGCGTCTGAGACCCTTTCTGCAGAAATCGGGGCTCTCACACAATCAAAACTGTCTACTTGTTATTGCACTTTTCTATTAATTACTGGCAAATGCAAACTAGACGGATTATCATGGGTTTCTTACAATCTAAGAATCTGTTGAGAGTTTCCTGTTTATCTCTGCTGGTTTTTCATATCTTACTGACACAGTCCACATTTAAAAGTGAAAGTGAAAGTCACTCAGTTGTGCCCGACTCTTTGAGACCCCATGGAATTCTCCAGACCAGGCCATGGAATTCTCCAGACCAGAATACTGGAGTGGGTAGCCGTTCCTTTATCCTGGGGATCTTCCCAACCCAGGGATCGAACCCAGGTCTCCCCACACCGCAGGCGGATTCTTCACCAGCTGAGCCACAAGGGAAGCCCAAGAATACTGGAGTGGGTAGCCTATCCCTTCTCCAGCGGATCTTCGCGACCCAGAGAACAAACTGGGGTCTGCTGCATTGCAGGCGGATTCTTTACCAAGCAAGCTATCGGGGAAGCCCTATCGACATCTCAAATGTAATGAACAGGTGACTCACTAAGGGGCTGCTGTTAGGACAAGGCGTCTAGAAGTTCCCACTGTGAAAAAGGCTTGCTTCTGCTTTCAAATAATCCTTAACTATTTATACCAACTGTTCATTTCCTCCAAATTTGGGGACTTTTTGGTATTCATTACGAAAACTGGAATATTTATCTCGTTTTTATTAAAAAAAAAATTCTCACATATTTCTTAAGTTCCCTGCTTTCCCTGTGCCACAACGCTCTTGCAACAGAACCTTAGGTTGGGAATAACCAGAAAAGCTGCTCTCGAAGTCTTTCCCCAATATTCCGTGTAGGGTTTTACATCTCCACATGTAAGTACAAGCTGCACAGAATTTTTGTCTCATTTTTGTCTCCAGCAGGTTCTAGAATGAAGGCACTTTCAGTTGCACGGAATTTGATAATATTTTTCTAGGTTTAGAGGCAATCTTAAGGAGGGTTGACATCACATAAACTTTGGGAAAATATTGAGTAAGGTGCTTTTAAGAAACATTCAGGCAAACTACCATCTGTAGGACAGATAAACAGCAAGGCCCTACCGTGTTGCACATGGAACTATACTCAGTACACTGTAACACAGCATAATGGAAAAAATGCAAAGCAGAATGTATATATAGGTATAATTGAGTCACACTGCTATACAGAAGAAATTAACACAACAGTGTAAATCAAATATATGTCAATGAACTGTTTTTTTAAGAAAAGAAACATTGAGATGGGTCCTTTACCCCCAAACCACCAGCCCCCAGCACACTCTCACCGCCTATGAAGGCCAGGAAGGCTGAGCTCAAAGCTTCTAAGAGCAGAGCAAATGCGTTTGTACTTTTACGGAAGGCAGAAAAGGCTATTTACTCAGAGTGTTTCTGTCTAAGCTTCTTATTGGAGATTTCACCCCGTTCCTCCTGCTTGTTTTCTTTATGACTCGGCACTTCTAACACTGGCATATATCTTCAAGGTGACTATTATTTATTCTGAGAACCTGGGTTCAGAAGCAGCTTTCCAAAGATCCACATGGGTCCACTGTCTTCTCTGAAGTTTATCTTTTTGCAAAATGACAAAAGGTTCAATGAGAAGAAAAACTCTAGCAAGTTTCTCTGCATCAGCTAGCACCTATTTATGGGATAAGCGTAATAATCCCTAATTCAATGTAACGTAAGTATGATGCACGCGCAGGTAATCAATTGCTTTAAATGGCTACAAGTCCTGTGCGGCAGTGCCTACGGGCCTGCAGCAGGCCTCCTGTCACCCTTGAGACCACCTGCCGCTCAGGGGGACCATGGAGAAACCCTGACCTGCCAGGCCTATGCGCCCGCCAAGCCCCCGCACAGGCACACACACACCCAGGGCGGTCAACACTTCCCCTGACAGCCCATCACACCTCCTCGGGGCCTCGGATCACGGAGGACAAAGTCTTTTTAAGTGTCTTAAGAAATATATGCTTGTCCACTCCAGATGGCTCAGAACAGCAGCTCCCAGAACTTCAAGTCTCTTAAAAATTACCCAGGACCCCAAAGACTTTTCATGACGTGGTGGGACCTAATGGTATTTGTTGCTGTTAAGCTGCAAGGTCGTGTCTGACTCTTTGAGACCCCATGGACCGCAGCCCGCCAGGCTGCTATGCCCATGGGATCTCCAGGCAAGAACACTGGGGTGGGCTGCCATTCCCTTCTCCAGGGGATCTTCCCAACCCAGGGACTGAACCCACGTCTCCTGCACTGGCAGGCAGGTTCTTTATTGCTGAGACAGCAGAGAAGCCCAATCAATATTTACTGTATTAGAAGTTAAAACGGAGTTTTTAAAAAACATTCACCTAATTCATTTCAAAACAGTGATGAACACAAATCACCTATTTTTAGGGAAAAAAGAAAAAGCACCTTTTCTAAAACCGGAAAGAGCTGGTGGAAGGAGGCGCTGTCTGCCAACTCCGACGGGATCGCTCAGGCGGGGAGCCGACACCTCTGCTTCCGAGCTTCGCGTGTTGCGACAGGTATCTGGGCGGCAGTGGCTCGGGAAAGCGCCGCGGAGACACGGCTGGATCCGGGCGAGCATCTCTGCGGCTGCAGGATGGCCGTGGGCGGGCCTGTCTGACGTGAGTAGGCCGGGCGCACAGGGACGGCGGGGGGGCCGGTCCCAGGTGAGCTCCTGCACCCGGCCCATCCTCGCACAGCGTCCCCGACGTCAGCACTCGTCCCGCGAAGAGGCTGCTCCCGCGGGGGCTGCCCAAGGCGTCGCGGGTCAGCAGACACCCGGGGGTCGCACCGCTCCAGGATGCTGACTTCCAGCTGAGGGGTCACCCTGGCGGCTCACACGGGTGGCTCTTTTCCTTCACGTGACGGACTGACCTCCTTCTGAGGGAAACCCCTGGCAGGTCCTCAGGTCTGAATAACCACAGTTGATCTGTGGTGGTTCTTTCTGGCGAGGACCGTGTCCCATGAAAAGAGTGGTTAGACCAGCTGGCAACTCGCTGGCTGAGCGGATCGTGGTGCTTCGGCTTCGGTGCAGGAGAAGGGCTATCTGTGCACGTCCCCTCATCGTCTAGGATGTCAAAAAGACGAGCGGCCTCAGGATGGAGATGCTGCGTGGAAGGAACAGTCGTCCTGCCTCGTGCAGAATATTCCCAACGGAAGCTGGCTCCTCTGGGCGACGCCCGGTGGGGAGGAAGCCCTGGGCGGTGTGCTGTGGCACCGCTTTGCTGCCAGCTGGGGCCCACGCACTGCCACCACTGCTGTTCCCGGCCACCAGCAGACACAGCAGCGCAGTGAGAAGGAAAGTCCTGTCTCAGAACTCTTACAGACCACCCCCAAGGGCTAGGGGACCCTTGCCCATTTAGGAAATAAACTGCTTTCACGAAAACGATAGCCATCCAGTAAATCTCGCTAACTCCTGGTGAAGCTGCTCTGTGGAGCCTACCTGCTGGGTGCCGGGCAAGCCTACAGAGGCACAAAGGTCAGCCTCCACTTTCCAAGAACACACAGCCTAGCAACACAACGGATCACACAAAAGGATGGAGGAAGGCCTGCAGCCACGCCTCTGTCTCCAGCTCTTCCCCAGCCGGGCCTGGAGGGGAAGGAAGATCCCACAGGACTGAGGGAAGCATCTGAAGGACGACAGCTCAGGCCCAGGGCAAGGGAGGGCTGCGCTCAGGGACAGCCAGGTCACAAACCCACAGGGCCTGTGCAGGAAGAAACACCCACCTCCAAGCAGGCGGAAGTGGCACAAAAACTCAGTTTAGGGATTTCTCTGGCAGTCCAGTAGTTGAGACCCTGCCTTCCAAAGCAGGCAGTGTAGGTTCGATCCCTGGTCAGGAAGCTAAGATTCCACATGCTTCCTCGGCTAAAATCCCAAAGAATAAAACAGAAGCAATGCTGTAACAAATTTAACCAAGACTTTAAAAATGGCTCACTCCAAAAAAATAAATAAATAAATAAAAGGTAACACTCACTAAAAATAAAAAAGCCAAGAACTGTGCATTGCTCTTAAAATGTTTCACTTGTAAGAAACACTAACAATTTCAGAATGAAATACAGTTTCTGTAGCGCCCTCTATAATGTAAGTTACAACGTGTCTATCTGGACCAGGATACAGACACAATGGTGTGCATTTATTAAGCACTGAGGAAGTCTGATATAACTCTTCAAAGGCTAAGGATTAAGATAATTGAAAGTGTGAATCTGAATGGCAGCTTTTAAAAAAGAGAAAGAAACAGCTGTAGTATAACAACGGGAAACTTCTGGCATCTGAGGAATATTTTCAAACAGAAAGTGCTCAGAGAACCTGAATTGTAAACCCAACTAAGACAAGCTAAGGCCAAAATGTAACCACAGTTACTGGAAAGAAACACAGCCCGCAGGCCCTCGACAAGAAAGCCTGTCCTGCTGCAAACCACCAACGCGAACAGAGGCGTCTGCTCTGCGCGGTCTCAGAGACTTAGGAAAAGAAGGAAAACGAAAGCCAAGAGGACACAGCAACTTGGGTCTCTAAATAGTGTCGATTAAATATGAGAACAGCAATGCTGAAACCCATTAAAATAAAATAAATAAATCCTGCATAAATAAAGCTCTCCGTGACACCCACGGCTCTCTGTGCGTGCTCCTGGTGGGCCCTGGGCGAGGCTGGGGGTCTGTATGTGCCCCCAAGGTGCTGGACATCACCAGCGTGGACATCGTGTCCTGGATCCCTGGGCAGAAAATCACGAGGCTCCAGGCTGGCAAACCGAGGACGTGGCCGGCAGGGCCCTAATCCCGTGAGGCTACGAATAAGAGGGGGTGTCAACTGTGAACCTCGGCTGAACTCCACCTGCTCTGTCCCCTGTATAAAGTCGAGCCCACCGCTCTCAAACTCTGCATCCCTGGAGCATCCCTGGAGAGGGGGGCACCTGAGTGGGGGAGGTTAAGGGAGGTGCGGACTCGGAGACACAGTGGCAGGGACTGGAGGCAGAGAAGGGGAAACTGTAACTGGAGACCACATCTCTGTTTAGGAAAAGCAAGATCCAGGACGTCCCTGGTGGTCCAGTGGTTAAGAATCTGCCTGCCCACACAGAAGACACGGGTTTCCTCCCTGGTCCGGGAAGATCCCACACGCTGCGGAGCAGCTGAGCCCGTGCGCCACAACCGGGGCCCACCCTCCCCAAGAGAAGTGATGCCAACGAGAAGACCCCCGCACCGCAACAAAGAAAAACCCCCGGCCGCTGCAACCAGAGAGACTCCAGGAGCAGAGATGGAGACCCAGAGCAGCCAGAGATGTACCAGTTATTTAACCAACTTTTTACAAAAAGCAAGATCTATACTGATCTGAGATTGTAGCTCTGAATGCTTCCAAAGAAAACCTTTAAACAAGTCATGTCCTCTTCACCCAGCGATGCTGAAACAAAGAGATACCCAAAGACAATGCAGCTGGACCCTGACTCCACCCCATGTGCAAAACTGGACTAAAAACAGATCAAGGACCCAAATATAAGAACTAAAACCAGAACGCTCTTAGAGGAAGACAGGGGGGAACCTTCATGACAGTAGAGTTGGCAGTCGGAGCTTTGCTACGACCCCAAAAGGGTGAGGAACAAAAATAAATAAATAAATCTGGACTTCATCAAACTTAAAACGTCTGCACAGCAAAGGACAGGCATTATGGAGTAAAAGCAAAAAGACAACCCATAGAATAGGCGGAACTATTTGCAGAACATAAATCCAGAATATATGGAAAACCGCTCCCCAAACTCCACGACAAAATACAAACCGCTCAATTCAAAAATGAACAAAGGACTTGAATAAACATTTGTCTGAAGGAGGGACGCACATGGCCGACAAGCACAGGAAGAGATGTTCAGTCCATTAGACATCCGGGCAGCGCAAATTAAAACCACACTCAGACACCACTTCACACCAGCAGAAGGTTATCATCAACAAACTAGCAAACAAACCAAGAAGGAAAATAACAAATGTGGGGGAAATATGGACAAACTGGAACCCTCTGGTATTGCCAAAGAGAATGCGAAATGCACAGCCACAGTGGGAAACAAACAGTTCAGTCGTTTTTCTAAAGTTAAAAACAGAATCCCCATATGACCCGGCAGCTCTGTCCCTAGGTATCTTCCCCAAAGATGCAGAAGCAGAGACTGACAGGCCGCGTGCACACCAGTGTCCGCAGAAGCGTCATTCGCAACAGTCAACAAGTGGAGGCGGCCCAGGGGCCCATCCGTGGGTGAACCGGTACCCAAAGTACGACCCGTGCACACAGTGGGGTGTCACCAGCCTTAAAAAGGAGTGAAATTCTCATGCATTGTGCAACACGGATGACCGCTGAAAATGCTCCGCCAGGTGAAATGACCCAGACACAAAAGGATGAACATCTATGATAGCACCTGTATGAGGCCTCCAGAAGAGACAGGCTCACGGGGACAGAAAAGCAAGCCAGGGGCTAATAGCAGAGAGGAACGGAGCTAATCCTTACAGGGAAAGGGTTTCTGTTTGGGATGAGGAAAACGTTCTGGAAATAGACGGTACTGATGATGACACAGCACTCTGAAGGCACAACACTTAGAAACGGCTCAGATCGCCAGTCTGTGCTATTTATATTTCACAACAATTAAGAAGCACAGCAAACAAAGACACTGCATACGAGTTTGTAACGGGACCGAGATAACAGCCAAGCATCAAAAGAGAACGAGGAGTCATTTTATTAACTAATACGGAAAAAACTTGAGGACGGAAGGATGAACACAGAGAGGGGCTGGTTGGGAAAAGGAAACAACAGGTGGCTCTTTAAACCCAGGTGACTTTTCTCAAGAGCTCCCCGGCCCTCCTGCTGAGCACCGCCCAAGCCAGCAGCCAGAGAGAGCCCCTGCCTCCACTGCGGCAGCCACCTGGGGCGGGCGAGCGGCTCCCCAGGAACACGCCCAGCCGAGCTCCTGAAGAGACACAAACCAGAGGCCCCCACACAAGACGCAGAGAACCACAGCCCTCAGCCGCGGCTCCTCGCAGCTGCACCCGCTCTGGCGAGCACCAGGCTTCAGCCCCAACGATGAACCAACGGCCTTCCTGCGCAAGTGTCTGCGAGCCTCTGATGTGCGGAGCCGCGAGGAAGCGCGGGCCGGCCTGCCGGCGACCCAGGGGGGCAGCGCCCAGCCCTGTGGCTGAGCTGATGCTCCAGGAGGCTCCTTCTGGGGTGAAGGGGAGGGGGGGCACAGCAGGGAAGTGGAGGAGCCCTGCCCCCCACAGCGGAAGGCGCACTGGCTTCCAGACCCTGCTTCCGGCCACGGCATGGGGCCCCGAGGCACAGGTGGCAGGAATAGCCTCCTCTGCCCACCCGGGACAGGGCGGTCCTCTCATCAGCCGGGCAGGGAAGTCAGCATCTCAGATGCCTCCTCACTCACGGGTGGTGCTCCTGGAAAGCACGGTGGCCAATCGCTTCTCCTCCTGAAGGTGGAAGCAAGCCCACTCCCCCAGGCCCATCCCTCTGGACCCCTCGCCACTCTGGTTAGGAAGACGTCCTGTAGGCCAGGACTTCTGCAGGACTCACCTGCAGCGGGCTCAGTTACACCGGGCCAACTGCCCGAATGACCCACGGAAACACTGGAGGCCCAGGCCGTCTCCGAGTCACCCTGGAGGAACCATGACGCAGGCCTGAGCCCGCTCCCTTGTAAACTGGGGCTTTGGGGATGGCGTGTGATTTGGTTTCCAGCCCTTTCTGATGACACGGGGGGAGCACTGCCAGGGTGTCTCGGCGGAAAAGCTTCCACAGGGAGAATTTCGGGATGGGACTCGGGTCAGGGTCTCGCAGAAGATTGCAGGTGCTGATGTAAAGCATCAGAGGAGTTTTATAGGAGGCTACACAGGCTTAGGGTCTGAAGAGTGTGGGCTTCCCACAGGCCGAAATGAGACTGAAACCCATGCAGAGACGCCCCACTGGGGGGAGGCAAACACTCCTGACGGAGAAGAGTGTCACTGACACGGGAGACCGGGGACGAAACGCACACTCAGCGCAGAAGGCACGTCTCTGCCAGCCCTGCCCCAGGGACCGGTCCAGGGAGCTCGGGCCCTTGGAGGAAGGGCCTGGCCGCACACAGAGGCGCTGGGCGCCTCCCCCCGGCCGCCCCTGCTGGCGCTCCCAGGGCCGCTGAGCTGGCCGGGAGTCAGGAACGGCGGGGCTGGGCAGGCTGTTTATGTCTGATCCGGACAACGGAGGGCTTATGACGACTGACTGACGCGAGAGCGCCCCGACGCCGCATGCCAGAAATCCACCGCGGGAGGAGGAATTCTTTTTAAGAGACCACTCGGAGGCCTCGGCCCGCCTGACAGGCTGAGAGTGTAAGCGGAGCTCTCCCTCCAGGCCTCAGGCCGCCAGGGAGCGGCAGCATGCCCGGGGCCCACAGGCCACAGGGCCGAGCGTGGGCAGAGCTCCCAAGCCAGGAGAGCGAGGCCCAGAACCGGGTGCAGAGTCCAGCCACACGGCCCACCGTGCCCTCCACGGGCCGCTTCTCCCCAGACGGAAGCCAGGGCCTCCGCCAGCCCTCCCAGGGCCCAGGCAACTCCAGAAGGTCCTGGGGGACCACGCCAGGCTGGGCAGACCTGCAGGCAGGTTCTCCTGCTAGGGCGATGCATCGCCCCATTTTTCATGTTGGCAAAATGCCTTCCTCGAGAGCTGGCCTTTAAAGTCTGCAGTCACTAATCACTGAGGAGAAAAACGTGGAGACACAGACGTTTGGTCTCGGTCCATGGTCTCAGGGCAGCAGGCCCAAGAGTCGTGCGCCAGTGTCGGGGTGGGGGGGCGGGGGGCAGAGAACAAGCCCAAACAGCCCCCCGCCTGCCCGCTGGCCTCGCGCGCCTGCCCCTGCCTGCCAGGCACCCCCCTTCACTGGCAGCCCCGCTCTGTGCCGCCTGTGCCCAGGCAGCAGCAGGTGGGACCGTCTGGACCAGGCCGGCAGTTGGTCTTGGCTGGGGGAGGGGAGGCCGATGAGCAGACGTGTGCAAACACCCTCGCTGGAATCTGCTTTCAGAAATGATGTCAGCAGTTCTCAAGTTTCAAACACGAAAAGACACGCGGTGTTTATGTTTATCAAAAGGGCCTGAGCCTGACAAGGGTGATGAGCGCGAGACTTGCCAGACACTCGGGGCTGGGCCTGGGCCTCGTGACAAGGACGGCAGCTGCCACACTGGGCGCACGCTGGCCCCGCCAACCCCGCCAACCCTCACGGCAGACCCCCAAGACTAGCCTCTCTGTGTGACCTCCATTCTCAGAAGCCGAGCCCAGAGCAGAGGTCACCAGTTCCCTGGGGGGCCAGGGTGGGAGCCCGGAAGCCCACTCCCAGAGGACACTCAGTGCCGGGGAGCTCAGCGGAGGAGGCTGTGAGCGCCCGAGGGCGCCCCCCCAGGCCCATCACGAGCACCCCATCCTTCCGGCTGTGGGGGGCACAGTGAAAAGGGACAGGGAGGCCACACCATTGTCGAGCCTCCACCTCCCCAGACGACCCACCAGCTGCCACCCCCCAGGGAAGCCCCCGCATCGTGTCACAATGGCGCTTCACTCGCCAACACGGGTGCTGGCTTCAGCACCTCCCAGACCACACGGCGGAGCCTGGTTGTGGCGTCCTGGTGACCTGGAGCGAGGCACCCCAAGAGGCCAGGGCGGGGGAGTTCTGTGCAAGAGCAGGAGCCGCCAGGCCAGCAGCAGCCACACGTCCTGCCTGGGTCTCTAGACGAGAACTGCCGGGCCCCGTCAGCTGCCTGGACACAGGCCTCGGCGCTCAGCAGGGCAGGCAGGGCGGCAGCAGGCCACAGAGAGGCGTGTGGCTAAGCAGGCCCGCCGGGGCCTGGCCCTCGGAGAGGCTGCTCCCTGCCACCGAGCAGGCATGGACCTCCGCTGATCCCAGGGAGGAGCTGGGGCTCCCAGGTCGGCCAGCCTTCAGGATGCACATTCCAGAAAAACAAAGTAACTGACTGCAGTGCTGAGGTGGTCTCCTGGTCATAAAGCCTCACCTCCTGCAGGGAGGGAAATGCTGACTTCCTGAATACTGCTGCTGCTGCTAAGTCGCTTCAGTCGTGTCCTGTCCTACTCTGTGCGATCCCATAGACGGCAGCCCACCAAGCTCCGCCGTCCCTGGAATTCTCCAGGCAAGAACACTGGAGTTGGTTGCCATTTCCTTCTTCAGTGTATGAAAGTGAAAAGTGAAAGTGAAGTCGCTCAGTTGTGTCCAACTCTTAGTGACCCCATGGACTGCAGCCTACCAGGCTCCTCCGTCTATGGGATTTTCTAGGCAAGAGTACTGGAGTGGGGTGCCATTGCCTTCTCTGATACTGAAAACTAGCAATCTGTAATTCAACTATCTGTTAAGTAAAATTATGTGTTGAAGCTTAAGCTCCAATACTCTGGCCACCTGATGTGAAGAACAGACTCCGATGCTGGGAAAGACAGGGTAAGAGAAGGGGACAACAGAGGATGAGATGGCTGGATGGCATCACCGACTCGATGGACGTGAGTCTGGGTAAACTCCGGGAGCTGGTGATGGACAGGGAGGCCTGGCGTGCTGCAGTCCATGGGGTCGGGTCGCAAAGAGTCAGACACGACTGAGCGCCTGAACAACAGCAGAATTACTGACGGGACAGCAACAACAAAATCGTATTTATTTTTAAAAGGTCTAAATTAGCAACTATAGGAAGAAAATATACTTAAAAAACCAAACGTAGTATTTATAAGGTAAACACATTATATGCAGTGCATGTGTTAGAAAACAGAAAAAGTGAATTTTAATGGGGAAAGCAGTTTCCACCCACATCCTCCCCCCCCACACACAAAACCAGAAGCCATTAAAGAAGAGGGGCTGTCTCACAACGCTGCCCCTAAGCATAAAAATCCCCAGGTCGCTATTTGCTGACCTGTGGCTTACTTCCAACCTTGCCAGCCTTGGCTGCCACTTGAACGTGAGAACCGTGGAATCTCAGAGGAGGAAGGAGCCAGGGATCCTTTACTACCCAACCCCACCCCCTTCTCAACACACAATGGAAACGGGGGCCCAGGGCTGCGTGATCTCCGCCCTACCCAGTGCAGAAACCATCGCCGCTACAGTCATGACATTAATGGCATGAAAAGCAATGACCTACGAAATAATGCTCAAGCTAAACCTGGAATGAATTCTTCATTCACTCTGGGGGAAAAAACAAGTAAGTTAAAAGCAAGGGGAGGAGGTGGGGGAGGCAGGCTGGCAGGAAGGCGCTCGCCAAGTGTGCGCTGCACTCAGATCTGGGGCCTGGACGTTTATAAGGTGTGACATCAATCACCTCGTAAAACACCCGAGCAGAAGTGCTGCGAGAGCAGCCTGGGGCCGCAGGTACGCTTCGGTCCGCTATAAAGTGTGCCTGGCAGTTACTTCACTGGAACCTTCCAGAAAGGTCAGGGCATGCCGGGACAGTCACCCGGGAACCCTTCCACACACTACGTGGCACCTTCCACTTTGGCTCCGGCCAACTAGCCCACGTTGGGCCAGCCCTGCAGCACAGTGGTTAACATAAAAACATACGTGTGTACCATGAAGGCTTTGGAGTCAGACTCGAGGGGCACAGGCAGGAGAGAGAAAGAGAGGAAGAGGAGGGCACGGTTTGAACCCATTTCCCCAGGAGACATCTGCTGACACACCAGGTTCCACGTGGAGGGTGAGGAGCAGACCCTGGGGAGTGAGACGCCTTCAGAGCCTGCCCGTGCAGAGGGTTCATGCAAGCCTCCTAGCTGGGATGCTTACATATTAGCTGACTCATTGGAGAAGACCCTCATGCTGGGAAAGATCGATGGCAGGAGAAGGGGACGACAGAGGATGAGATGGTTGCATGGCATCACCGACTCGATGCACGTGAGTTTGAGCAAGCTCCGGGCGTTGAAGAAAGACAGGGAAGCCTGGTGTGCTGCAGTCCATGGGGTCGCAAAGAGTCAGACAGGACTTAGCGACTGAACAATGAACAACAGCAAAAGAATGAATACCAACTCACAATTACAACAAGGAATTTTAAAATATCCTTCTCAGTACCTGACAGAAACAGCAGGTCACAAAAACCAGTAAAGCAGCCGAAGAGCTGAGCATGGTGATTAGCATATCTGACTTAATAGACACACACACAATCGACGAATCTCAATTATTTTCTTCAAATAAATATAAAAAACTACAAAATTGACGATATCATGATAAACCAAAATATAAAAAGGTTTTAAAAACTGAAAGTAAATAAAAATTCAGTGACCATAATGAAATTAAAGTAGAAATCAGTAACAAAAGCAAAATACTAAGAAAGGCACCAAAGGCTGAAAAAAAGAAATAAAATAACCCATGAGTCAAAGAAGAAATCAAAAAGGAAATCAACTATCATTCTAAACTGAATCACAATGAAAATGGCATTAAAATACCTATGTGATCCAGAAAAGTCAAATATAAGTGAAAATTACTGCTTTAAGAGCATGCACTATGAAAGAAGAAAATCTGGGAATAAATTCAATGGACATAAATATTTGTCTCAATTACTTAAAAAAAAAAAAAAGAAAGAAAATCCAGAGAATAAAAGGAAATACTAGCAATAAGATCAGAAACTGATTCTTTTTAAAAAATATCTAATAGAATGAAGAAAATCAAACATGGTTGTTTGCAAATGTTAAAACAACTGTCCCAGAAAGTCTAGTGGAGGAAAAAAAAGAGAAAGAATAAACAAGCAATATGAATGAAAGGGACATCAGTATAAATCCTACAAATGCTACAAAGATAACATAAGAGTATTTAAAAACCTACACAAGTACATTTGAAATTTTAGACAGAAAGAAAAAAATTCTGAGGAAAACTAAACACATCAAAACGGACACAAGAAAACGAGAAACTTTGAATAGTCCTACATCAGCTGAGGGTATAATTTAGAAATCATCCTACTAAGAAAACTACAACATACGTTCACCAATGAATTCTTCTGAATATTTAAGAAAGAAATAACAACATACCCTTATATAAACTCTAATCCACTGAAGATCAGACAACGATGGCCCAAAGCCGTATCAATCTGTGGCCTCACTTTGTACAATTTGCTAAGTAAGACTGGTTTTTACAAGTTTAAATGCCTGTTTTTTAAAAAAAGAAGAAAAATATGCAACGGAAACCATATGTGTTCCACAAAATATTTACCATCTGACTCTTTTAAAAAAATTCTGTCAACTCTAGGAATAGAAAAAGAGGATAATCTCATTCCATTTTAAGAGGCCAGTATAAACTTCATATTAAAATTGAACAAAGACATTTCAAGGAAAGAAAACCACAGACCAATTTCAGTCATGAATTTAGATGAAAAAAAAAATAAGCAAAATAGAAGCAAAATGATTTCAGATAAAAGAAGAATAATATATTATAATCGAGTCAGATTTACTAAGAAAGGTAAGACTGGTTGACATTCAGAAAGTGTTCAAGAAAATTCATCACATTAATGAAACAAAAGAGGGGAATCATACAATTAATAGATGCAGAACAAAATGTAATATATTGTTGTTTGTCGTTGTTGTTTAGCCCTAAGTCACCTCTGACTCTTGGCGACCCCATGGACTGTAGCCCACCAGGCCCCTCTGTCCGTGGGATTTCCCAGGCAAGAGTACTGGAGGGCGTGGCCATTTCCTTCTCCAGGGGGTCTTCCCGGCCCAGGAACTGAACCCATGTCTCTCGCATTAGTGGGTGGGCTCTTGATGATTGAGGCACTTGGGAAACCCTATAATATATTAAGGTGAATCAAGTCAAAGTGTCATTTTTGTAGATTGAAAAAGATCAAACATCTGCATACCATGTGGTTCAATCTAGTATTGTAACACTGACTCATGAGAAAATTCAACTAATAAGGGCAGAAGAGAGCTGCGCTGGTCTGATTAAGGCTGTTACGGAAAACCTACAGCAAATTTCATCCTTCACAATGAAATGTGAAAGCTTCTCCCTTGATGTTCAAACAAGACATAGATGCTCACTACCACTAGTTCTGTTCAACATTTGACTGAAGGCCCCAGACAATTCAATAAAGCAAGAAAAATACATAGAAAGTTGAAAACTCGGCAACAAAAAAATTAAAACGTTTACCATCCACAAACAGTATACATTAATATCCCAAAGAATCTACAGGTAAACTAGAGTAATAATAAGCCAACTCTGAAAGCTGTCTAGAGACACAGTAGCTACACAAAAACTAACTGCATTTCTAAATACAACAAACGGTAAAATTTTTTAAAGGCACCCCATACAATACCTAGAAGCAAATGTAATAGACAGTGCGAAAGAACTCTGCCCTGTGAAATACAAAATGAAAAATGTGATTGAAATGATTAAAGGAGACCCAAACAGAAAGATGCATCACATCCACGGGTTGGAAGATTAAAACAAACTGATTTTATACACAAACCAGTGAAATGCCCATCGAGATCCCCGTAGGTATTCTGCTGGAATTGAAAAGCTGATTCTAAAATTCATATGGAAAGGCAGTGGGCCAAGAAGAACCAAGACAGCCTTTAAAATGATTCAAAAAAGCTGGAGGACAAACAATGCCAGCTGTTAGAAGCAATCATACAGCCCCATCAGTTAACTCTGTGTTCACTGACACACAGATAAAGCCCAGGAACAGAGCTGCGTGTGTGACGGCGGCTGCAGACACAGTGGCAACACAGCAGTGGAGGAAGGAAGCAGCTTTTAACAAGCTGACGGGTCAACGGAGTGCCCAAACGGGAAAGCCAGCCCTCAGCTACTGCTGCACATCCTATTTTCTTAAAAAATCAATTACAGGTAGACCACAGATCCATTTGGTAAAATGACACTTCTAGAAAATAATAGACTGCAAGACCCAGCCAGTCCATCCTAAAGGAAATCAACCCTGAATATTCACTGGAAGGACTGATACTGTAGCTGAAGCGCCAATCCTTTGGCCACCTGATACGAAGAGCAGACTCGACTGGAAGAGATCCTGAAGGCGGAAAAGACTGAGGGCGGGAGGAGACGGGGATGACAGAGGATGAGACGTTTGGATGGCATCAGCAACTCAATGTACATGAATCTGAGCAAACTCCGGGAGACAGTGACGGACACAGAAGCCTGGTGTGCTGCAGTCCACGGGCTCATAAAGAGTCGGACGTGACTTAGCTACTGAACAGCAACTACAACAGAAAATAACAGACTCTTTCCATTGCATTCAAGCAGGCATGAATAAAATGACCAGTAGCTGGACAACGTGAAAATTAAGAACATCTGTTCATCAAAGAGCATCATTAAGAAAGTGAAGAAGCAACCCACAGACTTAAGAGAAAACAGCCAAGGGAACAATCAACAAAGGATTCGTCTCTTGCCTATGAAAACAACGGCCAGCCAGCAGGAAAAATAAAGACAATCGAGTCTCTTAAACGAGCAAAAGACTTAAACAGGCACTTCAGCAAAGGGGACGAAGCTGTTTGACGTATATATGACAGGATGCTCAGCAAATTCAGTGACTGGGGAAATATGAGGCGCGTCTCAGTGGCCAGAACAGAAAGGAGTCAGTACCACTTGCTGGCCGGCAGGCAGCCCGGAGGTCTCTCGGAGCGTAATCTGGCACAGGAGATCTGAACAGCGGGCTCACGCACACCTTATCAAAAGAATACGTGGGAGCACGTGTGTAAAAGCTGCAGCCCGAAACCACCCAGGTGTCGTCAACAGACAACAGACGAACTGTGATCTGTGTATACAATGAAATATCACACACCCGTGCAAAGGAGCACACAGCCTGGGTCACGTGGAGTCAGTCAGTCTCACAAACTGTTGAGGGAAGAAAGGCAGACAGAACAGGCAGATGTTCTGTGGCTGAGTTTATGCTGCTGCTGCTGCTGCTGCTGCTGCTAAGTCGCTTCAGTCGTGTCCGACTCTGTGCGACCCCATAGACGGCAGCCCACCAGGCTCCCCCGTCCCTGGGATTCTCCAGGCAAGAACACTGGAGTGGGTTGCCATTTCCCTTCTCCAATGCATGAAAGTGAAAAGTGAAAGTGAAGTCGCTCAGTTGTGTCCAACTCTTAGCGACCCCATGGACTGTAGCCTACCAGGCTCCTCCGTCCATGGGACTTTCCAGGCAAGAGTACTGGAGTGGGGTGCCATTGCCTTCTCCGGCTGAGTTTATATTAGGTTCAAAACCAGGAGAGACTGATCCAAGGTGTGAGAAGCTGAAAAGGAGATTCCCGGGGCAGGGGGCAGGGAAGGGGTTGCATAAAGGCTGCTGGGGTCCCCTGAGCTCCCCTCTTCCCACTCTGCACAGCACTCAACCAGTGTCTTCCTCTTGTGAGAATTCAAGAGAAGCACTGGTGGTTTGTGCATCTAGAGAAGATGCGTGTCCTACCTCAGTACAAAGTTCACTCAGCAGTGGGGCCCCTCAAGGCAGCGCTGTTTGGGGCGGCAGCAATAGTGAGAGGGCTGGAGAGAAACCCAGGATCCACCCCGAGTGCCTCCTTAAACAAGCAACATCACACCCACGCACAACCATAAAAAAGAACAGGACATTGTTCTGTACTAATTTGGGCTTCCCTTGTGGCTCAGCTGGTAAAGAATCCGCCTGCAATGCAGGAGACCTGGGTTGGGAAGATCCCCTGGAGAAGGGACCGACTGCCCACTCCAGGATTCTGGCCTGGAGGATTGCGTGGACTAGTCCATGGGGTCGCAAAGGGTCGGACACGACTGAGCGACTTTCACCTTCACTTTCTGTACTAATTTAGAACAATCCCCAAAGAAAAAAGTTTAAAAGCTGGGTGCCTAAGCATCTGCAATCTATTCTCATTCATAAATAGAGATTGGGCAAGAGAGAACACCTATGCATTTATTTTTTTTTAAGTTTATCGACAGACTTCACTGAACATGGAGTAGACAGGCTGAGTCCCCGTGTGCCCCACCAACCAGCCCGCACTCCGCTCCCCGGGCAGTGACCGCCACTCAGCTCTTTTCGGGTTAAACTTCCTTATGACAGCTGCGGGACTGCATACCGACAGGCACGTTCTTGGTGAAGTGCAGGTGAGTCACAGCGCTTCGGGCGCACAGCCAAGTGACCCAGTTTACAGATACCTACTCTTTCAGACTCTTTTCCATTGCAGGTCACTACAGGACACTGAATGCACTTGTGAAGGGGTTCCCTCGGGTCACAGTTGAGGTCCCACAGACACGGGGATCACAGGGCAGTTTCTGTCTGTCCTAGTTCACCTAGTCTGACCATCTATGTAGTCCACCCGCGTTGCCGCCGAGGCAACAGTCCATTCTTTACACTGATAACGGTATTTTTAACTGAGGTCACCGCTCCCTCCAGATCCCCTTGTATCCACCCCAGGCGCTGAGTCCTCACATCTGTCTCCCCAGGCTCCCCTGGGCTGTGCATCTGGCTGCCGAGGACGCTGATGGTCTGGAGGCATGGGGCGGGGGCCCTGGGCAGGTGTATCACAGGACGCACCTCTACGGGGGTCGGACGGCTGGCACGACCCGGGCTCGAGGTTGCCCCATGGGCAGGAAGATCACAGAGGTAAGGCGCCACCATCTCCACGCAAATTAATCGGAAATTCCCGGAGAACACACACGCCCTCACTCCACCACACAGCACAGAAGAGGGAGCGGGCACGGCAGGAGGCCCGAGGGGACGGGGCAGACGGCTCCCCGAAGGCTCGGCGACCGGGCGCACGCGGGCCTCAGCGGCCTCACCGCAGGACACATGGCCCAGGTTCAGGTCGGGGGGTGTCTGCCGGGCTCACACCAACACTGGCACGCCTCGGGGCCTCCCGCCCATCTCACCAGCAGGCAGCCACATCTACCAAAAACTCCAGGGAAAGGAAGCTGGCTACCTCTCTGAAAGAGGAGGAGATTAGGACTCATCAGAGTAAACAAAGTGAGCCCGAGTTTGGCAGACGGGGAGAAGAGCCGGGGCTTCGTCCCAATCGCGCGTTTGGTGACGGGCAGCCGCGTCCCACGGCCGCCACTGCTGGCCCTCCCCTGGGGCCCCACGAGCTTCCCACGGCAAGGGTGCACGAGCAGCGCCTGCGTCCGCAGAGCCCGCTTCTGCCCCCAGACAGAAGGGCGCACCCCCAGGCCCTGCCTTCCCAGGAACAGCGCGAGCCCAGGGGAAAACGGCTGCTTCGGCCCAGGGCCACGGCCACGGCCCCGACAGACCCGCGAGCAGCTTTGGAAGCGGCCCGGCTCGGGACAAGTGACGACTCACACGGAGAGTGAGCGCTGCTGGCTGGCTCTTCCTCGCTGCTGTCTCTGCCAGGAGGGAGGGAAAGCGACAAAGGGGAGGAACGGCTCAGATACCTCCTCCCCACAGACAGGCGCGGGCAGAGAGAAGTGGAGGTGGGTTTGTGAGTCTCTGGCTCGGAGACCAAGGCAGGCTGCAGGAGGACACCCCACAACGCCCATGCTCTGGGGAAGTGGCGCCTCCGTCCCACTCACCCACCAGGTCCCGGCTGCTCACAGAGGAGAGCGGGCTGCAAGGAGGGGAAGCTCTGCTCCCGGCTCGGGGTCCAGGACCCCAGGGGCACTGGCTCACCCTGGTCCCCAAGCAAACCCCCCTGCGGCCCCCCGGTGCCTTGCTGGCACCCCAAAGCTGGTGTGTCCCGGGGGCGGGGGGCTTCCTCTCCCTCACTCCTTGCTCATCCCCTTATTCCTTCCTCGCACCCAAGCAGGCCCAGGTCCCTGTTCCCCTTCACAGGGGCAGGACCTGAAAGGCGTTTGCAGCCCCTGCAGAGCGCGTGGGACTGTGTACTTCTCCAGGCTGACCCTCAGCCACCCCTGCTGCCAGGACGGGTGTCAACATCCAACAGAGTGAACGTTCCAACTCCCATGATGCTAAACAAGGTCCCATTCCATGCTCAGAGTCTTTTTGTGTTTGCTTTTTAAATCCAAAACTAGAATTTGATATTCAGAATTGAGACATCACTATAAAATGCGAGACAAATTCGTACTTTTTCCAGGCCTTTTCTTAAATCTGCCGCAGCTGTCATGGAACTTCTTTGGTTTGGATGAGTTTAGCTTAGAAGTGGCAGAGGCCGCTGCAACCAGGGAGGCTCTGAGCTCAGTCAATCTAGGAGATTCCAGAAGCTTCCAAAGGATGAGGGAGGCTCCGCCGCGAACAGCACTTCAGCCAGTGGTGGAAGGTTCCAGAGCAAGACGCTCAGGTCACGTGGGGCAGGCCCTGCAGCTCCTGCCCCCGTCCGGCGTCCACCAGGACCTGAGCTTCCACTTCCTATGGCAGAGTTTTGTTTCCAGCAAGCATGCGTGTGTAGAACTCACTTGAAAGGGATCCACAACAATTGTGAAGGCAGCAGAGGATGAGATGGCTGGATGGCATCGCTAACTCAGTGGACATGATCTTGGACAAACTCTGGAAGACGGTGGGGACAGGAGGCCTGGCATGCTGCAGACCATGGGGTCACGAAGAGTTGGACACGACTTGGCGACGGAACAATAAAACGGGAAAACTGCGGATTTAGTTGCCATAAAACTGGAAAATATAGACCCTGGCTTTGTAGAAAATATGGGTGAAGATATTATCTTGATCAGGGATTTTAACCAATGTCTCAAAATGAATGTAAAAACTCATACCTCGAGCCACCTGTCTGCCCCATCCAGGTGGAGTCCAGCTGCCCTCTGGGGGCTGGGGGGGATACGTACCCTTCCATTGTGTGGCTGTCCACCCAGGGGTGGCAGGCCATGCCCACCCCTTTCCAGGGTACAAAGGTCTGGATTTTGACCGTGAATACGGGGCCACCTTACACAGACCCCTGTCCCCCTCTGCTCCAGTGCGGGGTTCCGGAAGGAGGAGACACGGGGTTGCCCACCTGTCACTGCACCACCTCCACCAGCCACACGGGCAGGTACCAGGCTGAAGGCAAAGTCCAGTGGCCCGTGTCTTCCTGAAGGGCGAAGGCCTGGCACAGCACAGCCCCCACTGGGAGGCACCACGGCAGGCTCAGAGCCCAGCCATCCTCCCGCAGAGGCGGCCCGGCCAGCACACAGGAGCCGGGGGACGCATGGCTGCTCGGCCCCGTAGCTAGGCCAGCCTCCCCGCCCACCCCCAGCACCTCCAGCTGTTCCAGAACTGGAAACACTAGTTAAGAAGCACTAGCGTGATGTTTTCTCAGACAACACGGAACGTGAGAAAGGCTCTTTTCTTCTCACAGATAACACGGATGTTTGAAACCGTACCCCTCAGTCAGAGCAGGCTGACCCCATAGGAACACACATGGGAAAGGCCTTAGAGACAGCATCTCCTTCAGAACCACAGCTGCTGAGGCCGTGTCCATGCCAATCGGTCACCGATCCACTCATAACAGGGTCACATAGCATGGACTGGGTGCTGGAGTTTCCGGTTTAGAAAGTGGAGTGCCTATAAACGCGAAGAGACCCCCGCCCCGAGGGCCTCAGGCACCGAGTCCTTGGCCCCATGGGGAGCTCAGAGAAAGCCCAGCTGAGAACCGAGAAGGCCGCGACTCGGTCCAGGCCAGGGCCAGCAGCCGTGTGAGCATGACGCTGGGCAGAGGGGCCAGCCAGTGGAGCACGAGGCGCTGAGATGAGAGAGGAAGGGGCGGGAAGGCTGGACGCTGAGGGGGGCAGAGTGGGGAGCATGCCCGCCCGGGGGTGTCCCTCTGCAGCACATCGGGGCAGGGATAGACAGATGTTCCGGGTCTGGGGTCTCCCCGGCTCCATGCAGCGGCTCATCACCCACCAGGCCCTGCTGCCCCCCGCCTCCGGGACCGCTCCAGCCCCTCCGTGAAACCCGGCGTTCCCAGGGGGCCCCTCACCGGGTAGTGTGGCCCCAGCCCCCTTTCCACGCCACCAAAAATGCCACAGATGCAGGGGACGTAACAGAAGGAGCCCAATCCCAGAAGGACGGAAGGGCAGACAGACGGCTGCACCCTTCTCAGAGGCCCCAGCAGCCCTGGTGGGGGTGGCTGAACTGGGCGCCTTGCTGGCTGCTCAGACCCCAGGCAGAGTGTTTCCTGAAGGTGGGGCTCCTTGGGACAGAAAAACCTCAGTGGGGTGTCAGCACTTCTAGGCCAGGTCTCCTGCAGCACTGAGTTCAGACTCTCCCCTGCGATCCTCCAGCCCTCACCTGCCTTGGCTCCAACACCTACCCCTTCCAAAAGCCTTTAAGGACCCTGACGGCCAAAACTGTACCCAGCAAAGAATCAGCTCCCCAGGGTGCAGCATCGTCTGGGAGGACGGAGACGCAGGGTCCCACAAAAGGGCCCGGGTGACGGGGACCCCACGTGCACAGCCCCCAGGCAGCAGCCGCCTGCACCCCGCCCCCACTCAGAGCCTCAGACCCCCCGCGAGGAGCGCCTCTCTGACCTGTCCCTCCGCGGCAGCCACGCCCTCTCCCTGTCACTCAGGGAACTGTGCTCATGTTCAGGACCTACAGCTAACAGGCGACCACAGACACCCACCAGCCGCCGACGCGATCCTGACCCGCCGCCCCGTCTTCATCCTGTCACCGTCAGTGACTCGATTCCAACACGCTCTGAGTGTCCGGCATGGCAAAACACAAAGGCCCTCATCTCCAACTTTGGCTAAACCTCCCAGCGAAAACCTCTGCCCTCCAAGGTCTCCACCCTCCCCAGTGCCTTCCCAAATTTTCTAAAAGCCCTTTCTGTGTATTAGCACCTAAGAAAGAGATCCATTACCCCGCCTTCCTCCCATTCTCTGATTCTTTCAGTGAGAGTGAAATAAAGCAGTCAGCTCCCCGGGCCCAGGCGCGGCGGGTCTGGATGAAAAGCCACGTGGAGACTGCAGGTGTTCAGGCAAAGCGCTGGGATGGGCGGCTTTTCAAGCACAAAAAGTGGCAAGCAGGCTTGCATTTTGTGTCAGACCCTGGTGAGGGCGGGGCCGTAAGAAATAGTCAATCAGCCCCTGACTTGGATGAAATCAATAAAACGTGAAAATGAGGAGCATTAAGAATTCTGAATCATGCTGTTCAACACTAGAGGAACTTTCGCTAAATACATCTGCTGCAAGAAATGGGAACACGTCAGAAAGGGCCCTTCGTACAGCACAACATCCAGTAGGGCTGTGCTAAGAACAGAGTCCGTGGAATCCCTTGTAACTCCAGCAGCACTGCACAAATCTTACCCAATCAACAGGTCAGCGCGAGGTGTAGCTCTAACAAACAACTGGCTTCTACAAAGGACGTCGCAGGAAAACTCAAAACACTGCACTTAAGAAGAAATAAACTTGGCTGTGAATGCAGACAAGTCAAAACAGAATCTTTAGCTCTTGGAACACAAGGTCTTCCCTTGGCATCAACACCTTGAACAGCTGCACCGTCAGAAGCAATCTTCTACAAGACCGCCTCGGAGTTCAAAGGTGAAAATAACTCGCCATCAGTCACAAAAGTCCCCTCAACAGACGAAGCTTGAAGACAGGGCTTAACAATAACAAATCATCAACATCCAGCAAGGGTACAGGGTCAGAGGGCCCGTGGGAGCCCCAGGAGAACGAAGCCCCCAGGCAGTGAGTGCCGAACAGCCTCCATCGGGAGGCTGATACCATCTCACAGAAGTCCTTACAAACATTATTGCAAACAGAGAAAAAAGCAGCAGATGTAGCATGTCTATGTATTTTTCTTAATATCACCTTTGACCAAGCCTCCCTGCTACCCTTCAAAAGTATCCAGTATTTGTAGAAGCGAGAGAATGGCTGTAACACGGAACACTGCTTTTCACGCTAAAACCCCAAAAGCGCCGCAGCCTGGAATGTCCCGGTTCCGAGTCAGGATCACCCCGTTTGAGCAGCGGCAGCAGGAACCCTGTGCCAAGGAAGAGAAGGAGGAGGGCTGGGGGACACACAGCCCAGCAGGGTGAGGGGGCCGTTGGACAGCGGGGCTTCTGACCTCACCAACGGCCAGAGCCGAGAGCCCGACGCAGCTCTGCCGGGAGCCTGCCGGGACCGAGTACACCTCATGACCAGTGTCTGCATCTAAGAGAAGCCAAGTCCACCCCCCTCATTTCTGCCTCTTTTGTGGGGGGTGGGGGACATGAAGATCACGTGATGAGGTCTCTCTCCATCACACCCTGCTTAGCACCCCCTGTCACAGGCTGATACCCCTACTCTTACCAAGTGGGGCCGAGAAAACCCATTTTAAAACACAGAGCTAGAGACAGCAAGGAGAGCCAACCAGTCCATCCTGAAGGAACTCAGTCCTGAATGTTCACTGGAAGGACTGATGCTGAAGCTGAAACTCCAACGCTATGGTCACCTGATGTGAAAAACTGACTCCTTGGAAAAGACCCTGATGCTGGGAAAGATTGAAGGCAGGAGGAGAAGGGGACGACAGAGGATGAGATGGTTGGATGGCATCACCGACTCGATGGACATGAGTCTGAGCAAACTCCAGGAGTTGGTGATGGACAGGGAGGCCTGGCGTGCTGCAGTCCGTGGGGTCCCAACGGGTCGGACACGACTGAGCGACTGAACTGAACTGAGAGACGATTCGACAAAGTTCACAGTCATTCGCCTCATTTGATTTTTTTCTTAATCATTTTCCAAAAAAAATGTTCACTTTTGCATCATGGTCTCGTGAAATAAGCAAATAAAGTGGAAGTGAAACAAAAGGTTTCAACCAAGATCTCTCCCGTTGACCTGGCCAGGTCCCCAGCCAGCTCTAAGGATTGGCAGAGCGAAGCTCAGAGAAGCTCAGAAGCATGCTCGAGACACACTGGAAACGCTGCAGGAGCTAAGAGGTTCAGGCGCGGCAGGGCCCTGCTGCCTCCAACCAGCAGAGAACAGGCTCGTGTCCTGGGCGGGGGGCTGGGGCCCCTTCTCCAGGCCAGCAGGGTCTCAGAGCAGCCGGGGGTGGGCCCGTGTGGACCTGGGCACAGAAGACCCTCCTGGTTTGGGCCCATTCCCGACGCCTGCCTCTCCACCCCCTCCCTCCTCTGCCAGCCCACCTTCACCTGCAAGCCCTTCTATGCCCCACGGGGCAGTGGAGCTCCTGCCCTGCACCCTCTGCTCACACATCCATTCCGGGGCCCCTACCCCCGGCCCATCCCCTCTCTCCCCGTGAACCCCGCTGTGCCCCTACCCCCGGCCCATCCCCTCTC
>NW_024070212.1:116285355-116299111 GCF_014754425.2 Oryx dammah
CGCTGTGCCCCTACCCCCGGCCCATCCCCTCTCTCCCCGTGAACCCCCGCTGTGTCGACGTGGCTTCGTGCTTCCCTCCACCTGGCCCAGCCCGGGCACCCCACATAAATGGTCGGGATCCACTGCTAACCGGTCCAGGGTGCCCAGCATCTGTTCGGCAGAGGGGCCCACGTCCCTCAAGGGCAGACGACCAATTCTGGTTCCAGGATGGTCTCTGAGTGGGCACCTGGCCTTGGCCCAAGCCCTGGACGGCAGTCAGTACTGGTTTCCTCGTGGACAGAACAGGAATGACCGTGTTCTATCTCACTTCCTGGGCTCCCCAGGTAGTACCAGTGGAAGAAAAACTCCCTGCCAATTCAGGAAGTGAAAGAGAGGGTGACTTGATCCCTGGGTCAGGAAGATCCCCTGGGGGAAGAGTGTGGCAACCCACTCCAGTATTCTTGCCTGGAGAATCCCCATGGACAGAAGAGCCAGGCGTCCACGGGATGACATAGAGTCAAACTCGACTGAACGAGTTAGCACGCACACATGCATCTCACTTGCTGGGCTCATCGTGGAAAACCATGAAGTAACCATTAAGCACCGTTCAGAACCACATTGCTATTCATTCCAGGCCCCTAAGAGCACAGCAAGGTCTGACTGGCAGTAAGCAAGTAACCAGTGTCGATCTATTACTATTAGAAGCTTGAAACATCTATGTTTTTTGCAGACACAGCAGCCCCGGCCCTTCACAGCCCAGCGTCTGGGGTGGGCACCCAGCACCCACCTGTCCACCTGCCCCTCTGCTGGGCGCCTCAATCACTGCCCTTCTGTGCCACCGACAAGCTGTGCGCTGCGGTTTCTAATGATCCCAGCTCAGGGCTTTCTATGTCATACCGGGGAGTTCATTCTTAAGTTTCAATATCATTAATCATCCAACATTCAGCATCTCGGAATTCAGGAATTTGCATTTCTACAATGGCGGTTTTGAAAAAGGGGACATAGATGCAAATGTTGCACGAACCGTATAAGAGTTTTCAGAGAGCTGCCGAAATGAGCCATCAGCGCGCCATTGACAGAGGTTTTCTTCGCTCTTCATAACGACTGAGCATTCGTGATTTTTAAAAGACAAAACACAATTTGAGGATTTAGAGGAGAAAGGAGAGAAAAAAAAAAAAAGGAGGCTGCAAAAGAAGCCGTTATGTCTCCATGATTTCCAGAACAAACCTTGACTGATTAAGATCCCGGATAATCATGGCATGGAGGATCCGGGCCGCGACAATTCAGGAGCCGTAACTACGCGGGCGGGCGCCCAGAGGAGCCTGGGGCCGCACGCAGCTGGGAGACTCGCAGGCCGTTTCTGCGCCCGCCCTGGAGGAAGCAGAAGCAGGTGCTATGAGGGGCCCGTGAGCGCCTCCTTCCCCAAGGTCAGGCTAAAACAATGAGCCTGCCCCTCCCCACAGGACACCTGCTTCCACTGGTCTCCAGAGCCCTGGTCTTGCTCTGTTGGATCTCGAGTCTGTTTCTGCGTTCCACAGGACACTGGGAACTCGGGCTCCTCTCCCTGTGTCCCCAGCCTCGGTCTTGTCCAGAAGCCCCTGGGCCTGCCCTCCAGCGCCTGGGGACTCGCCACGCCTCCCAGATGCGTCCTGAAGAAGCTCTCCCGCCTCCCCTGGCTCCCTGAGGGTGTGAGCACAGGTCTCCGGGCCCGAGCCCCCAGGACTCCAGGGCTGCCCCTGCTGGCTGTACACCTGTCCCCCGAAAGCCCTGACCTGGGCCTCCTGGGGCCTCGTCCGCGGCCTCTCCCGGGGCCCCAGCACTCCCTGTGGCCCAGCGCCTCACACAGGGCCCACGACCCACCACCAGTGGCTCAGGATCAATGTTCTCTTTGTGTTCCCTACAGGTCCTCAAAATTCATTTCCTCCCCTTGAAACATACTCCTGAAACATTCCACCCTTGCACAGCACAATCTAAAAGACAGGAAAATGCATCCTTCTGAGGCCATTTCTAAATTGAAATATAATATAACCCTGGTGGCCAACCGAGTGGAAAGAAACAAGACTCAAGATCCAACAGGGCAAGACCAGGGCTCGGGCTTGGGCCGGTGGAGCTGAGAGCCTCCTCCCGGGACCTGCAGGATGAGAACTTCATGGTGGTCGGAAGAAATCAAACTGTGTCGAAACTCATCAATCACCAAGTTACTGTTGACGCAGATATTCAGCTGCTTTCATGTGGATGAGGCATTTCAGAGTGACGAGAATGCTGACAAATCAGAGTGTGGTCCAAACTAAAACACGGGTCTAAAATATACAGGTTTCCCTCAAAATGGCTCATCTTGTGTTTTAACATATGCAAGCCTCTTGCCAAGCTCCCAGGAGGGTCGGGACACTTGAGTGACTGGATCCCAGTCCTGCTCGGCCAGCTTCCTGTCGAGAGCGGGCTTCAGATGCCCACAAGCAGTCCAGGGCACTGCACACCAGGCTCCCTAAGGTTTACAGCCGCTCCTTCAGACGCCCTCTGGGCAGAAATCGCTGCGAGGAAGCTGAGCTGCTCGGGGTGGGGCGGGGGTGGTAACAACGTGGCCGAGGGAGAGCCTCTGGTCCCGCTCTGAGCCAACCCAGGCCCCCACCTCCCAGCACACTCGGGCTAGGGGGACGACCACAGCCTGTCGTCTGAGGAACACGAAGGCAGGGAAAGGGGGCAGCCTGTGCCCGGCCCCTCAGTGTGGGCAGGGGACTCGCCTTCCACGTGGAGGCCCCGCGGCCTCACAGCGACCCCCCCGCCCTGCACAGCCGCGCAGGAATGCGTGCAGCGCTGGGGCGGGAGAGGCACCGCGTCTCAGCACCTCTCCTCGCTCCTCCTGCTCTCAAAGGAGAGTTCTCGCAGCCTGAGTCAGGCCGGGCCGCTTGCTCGGGCCGCTCACAGCATTCGCAATCGTTATTCAGAGCAATAAAAGCCCCACCAGTCAGCAGTTTTACGTCAGAGCGCCAGGGCCGGGCTGTGGCAAAGTGCAGAAGGAACAGCAATAAAACCATAATGCGCACCTCACCCAGCACCAGAGGGGGCCAGCGCGGGGGCCGGGGAGAAGACCTCCCGTCAAGTGAAAAGCTCGCTTCCTCACCGGGGCCCAGCTGGCCGGCTCCGCAGGCCTGACGGGGGGGGCCCGCGGCGCCCGAGGGCCACACGGGCTGGCGGGGCCACAGCCGGGAGGGATGGGGGATAGCCAGTGACGCGGCGGGGCCGGCGGGCGGCCAGACAGACGGACACCGCACGGCCCAGGGAGGCAGAGACGGACGCGGGACTCAAGGGAGGCTGGGGCCGAAGACGGGACAGGGAACCCCAGGAGGGGCCCTGCTCTGAACAGCAAACCGAACACGTTCGGTGTTAACTGTCCTCCTCCCACAAATCCACTAAAACGACAAGACACAAACACCAACGTGAAAGATTCACAGCGAGTCTACACGGTGGGAACACAGTGGCGTCAGCTGACAAGGGACAGGGAGGGACCCCCTAGGAGATGCCCGTCTGGGGGATCCAAGTGATGGGGGACCACCACGAGCAAGCAGGTGCTCACCCTGGCAGGCCATGGGCTTGCGGACGGTGGAGGGGGGTGCGTGCAGACCATGGCTCAGCCCAGTCCCCAGCTTGCACCCACCCGGGGTGGGGACGGGGGGGTGGACCGTAGAGCAGCTGGGAGAGACCCGCCAGCAAGCCCACCTTCGCGTCGGCAGATGCTACTGCCGGGCGTCAGCTACCCAGGCCGCTGCAGGACTGCCCTGGGAGGAGGGGGGCGTCAGACAGAGAGGAGGATGGGGGCTGGGCCCATCCACCAAGAGGGACACGCACAGCAGACAGGACCCGACCTCAGTTAACAGCCACGGGCAAGGCCTCTGCCCGAGACGCGAGGACTCTGGGAAGGAGGGAAAAGGAACACCCCGCTAGATCTCTGCTGCTCACGGCGATCAGCCTCGAGGAGGAGGTCTGAGATGCGCAGATGCTGCTGCTGCTAAGTCGCTTCAGCCGTGTCCGACTCTGTGTGACCCCACAGACGGCAGCCCGCCAGGCTCCCCCGTCCCTGGGATTCTCCAGGCAAGAACACTGGAGTGGGTTGCCATTTCCTTCTCCAATGCATGAAAGTGAAAAGTGAAAGTGAAATCACTCAGTCATATCTGACTCTTAGTGACCCCATGGACTGCAGCCCACCAGGCTCCTCCGTCCATGGCATTTTCCAGGCGAGAGCACTGGAGATAAGTGGGTGGAGAAGCGTTCGTCACCCAAGAGAACCCAAGGGCAGAAACACTTTTAGGAGACTGATAAATTCTGGGGCAAAGAGGCATGAAACAGAGAGAAACACACTGTATTTTGTTAAGAGACCGGGGCCAGCAAGACACATTCGTTAGATTTTAAGCACTGAAAAACAAAGCCACAAACGTCTTATTGTAAAAAGAATACCACCAACTATAATCATAAGAGAAAGTACACGTTTCTCTAGAAATCAAAGAGATAAAGAAGATAAAGCTATGCTGATGTAATAATTTAATCACTGATTTAAGCATCTGAAGTTATTATGTATAGATAACACATAGAGAAAAACGCATACGTACACTCCTGTATATAAATATACTTGACCTTTGAACAGCATGGGATTGAACCACCACACAATCTGCTTACAGCAGGGTTTTTTACAGTTACTACCACGCACAGCACCGCAGCATCCGTCACTGGCTGAATCCACAGACTTGGATTCACAGATCCAGAGTAGCCAACTTCCGATGCAGGGACCAACTATAACCCACACATGGATTTTCCACTGTGCGGAGGCTTGGCACCCCTGACTCCCAGGCTGGCCCAGGGTCAACGGTACATAACGCACAGGCAGGAGAAAACTTCACACACAGTCCTGATGCAGACACATAGACTTCATTAGATTAAAGAAAGAGCGAGAAAAAAAAAATGGGGGGGGGGGCATTTTTTCTCTTCAAATGTCTACTGGCATATATGAGATTTATGTCTACAGCAGCTCATAAAAAATCTAGTATCACCTCACACTGGTCAGAATAGCCATCATCAAAAAGTCTATGAACAATAAACGCTGGAGAGGGTGTGAAAAAGGCAACCCTCCTACACTGTTTGTTGGTGGGAATGCAAACTGGTGCAGTCAGTATGGAGAACAATATAGAGGTTCCTTAAAAACTAAAATATTGACATAACTACTATATGACACGGCAATCTGTGGACGTATATCTAGAGAAAATCGTAACTTGGAAAGATACCAGCTCCCCAGTGTTCACTGCAGCACGACTCAACAGCCAGGGCGCGGGAGCAGCCCGAGCGTCTGTCAGCAGAGGGTTGGATAAGGCAGATGCGGGGCACACAGTCAGTGGGGTATCACTCAGCCACTGAAAAGAATGCAATGACGCCATTCGCAGCGGCAAGGATGGACCTGGAGAGTGTCTCACTAAGTGAAGCTCAGTCAGAGAAAGACAGACATCACATGAACTTACTTACAAAGCAGAAGCAGACTCACGAACTTAGAAAACACACTTACGGTTAACTAAGGGGAAAAAGGTGGGAGGGATAAACTAAAGAGCTTGGGATTAACAGACACACACTACTATACGTAAAATAGATAACAACAAGGTCCTTCTGCATAGCACAGGGGAATCTACTCAATATTCTGTATTAACCTAAGTGGGAAACAATCTGACAAAGAACAGATATATGGGTGTATATGTACACACACACACACACACACACACATATATATAAAACTAAATCACTTTGTACACCAAATTAACACAACACTGTAAATCAGCTACACTCCAATATAAAATAAAACTTTTCAAAATGTGCACCCTCATTTATACAATAATGCAAATTCAAACAATAAATTTCCCCTGGCATGCTGAGAAGAATGAGACAAACTGAATCCACCTAGTGCCTGTGCAAATGTAGAAAAATGCGTACGATCATAAACTAGGGTTAAGGGGAGAAATTGAGACAGTAAACAAAGTTTCCAGTGCAGGTGCCCGCCCACCCAGCAATTCTACTGCCTGGAAGTGATCCAGCAGAGATGGTCACAGAAGTGTGTGAACAAAACGTGTGTACGACAACTGTCCGAGGATGATCCGGGGCTGTTCTAAAAACTGCTGCAGCCACATAAGTATCTACCTGTGAGCTACCAAAAATGAGGCAGGGTTATGTACATACTGACATCAAAAGATGCTCATAAAGAGCTAAATGAAACAAACAAACAAACAAACAAAAAAAAACAAATGAAACACAGAACTCCAGAGATAGGATGATTATCCTCTATTAAAACGTTTCTACACATACCCTTATCTTCAGACACAGGAGGAAGGCAGGCTCCCCAGCTCTGAGTGGAAGGGAGTCCACGTTCACCCACTTCGACCCAGACTGTTAAATTATATTCTACACTCAGTATCAATCAATACATGAACAATCTAAATCAATAAAGCCTTCGTATCTAAATACAAGCGGGAACCCTGCTCTTGGAGCTTCAGACAACTCTGTTCAGGGCAGGAGAGGACATGCAGGGGTCCGATCCCCAGGGAGGAGAGCAGACCAAGCCCCCCACTCTCACCCAGTGGGGACCCCAGCCACACTGATGGAGGCCCGAGTGGACGCAGGACGACAGTGTAAGCGGCCCAGGGGCCACACTGCAGCGGATGGTGAGGCTGGACAAGCCAGGGCTTGCTGCCACGGGGCGGCCAGGTGACTTGGTGACAGGGCTGGAGAAGCCTGAGCACTGTGTCCCCGCACGCTTCTGAACCTGAGAGCCGCACAAACGTGCTCCCCGATCCCACCCGGCCATGAGCTCTGTGGCCCTGGACCAGTCACCTCTTCCCAGCAGGTGGGGGACATTCGGGCCTGTGAAGACTCGTTGCGTGTAGATGCGAGCGCCATGCCTGGTGAAGCCCTGGGCACCAGGACTGATGCCCGTGGGCGCCCACCACCAAGGGGCACCAACTGTGTCCAGCCCAGGGGCAGTCCACCCCCACGGCCCCCAGAATCAAAGCAGAGGGAGAAGGAAGCAGCTCTCCAGACCACACATGGCCTTGCACCCATTGCCTCCCTGAGGTGCCAGGAGGGCGCGCGCTGCCCACATGGGTGCACAGGTCAGGGCCAAGCCTGGACCCCGACCCCCGAGAGGCCCCGCTCATCTTTCTGCCGCTGAGACGGAGAGCTGGCTGCCTGACCCTTGGGGCCGACCTAAACCAGCCACGCTCGTGATCATGAACACAGAGACAGACCCGGGACCCAACCGCCACGAGGACCCGGGGTCTGGCTTACCTGGATGGCTTTGTGAGCTCATTGCGAGCAGCGGCTTCTCCTTCAAAAGATTCAAAATGGCTCAAAACTTCCACGTAAACGAGAGCTCCAAGGAGCCCGGAGTCCGAGCGGCACATACAAGTCCAGCAACGGGCAGGGCCGGCCCACAGCCACCGAAGCACCCGGGTCTCGCTGCCCACGTCGTGGGCCCAGAAATCCAGAGGAGGGTGGGGATCTCCAGGGGCTCTTAGGAGACAACCTGTGCGGGCAGAGAAATGGGCGGCTTCGGTTAGGAGGTGCAGCCAGGACCCAGTCATGTGCGTGCTCCCCGCCCCTTCAGTGGACTGCTAAACACTCGCGTGGACTCCCCGTGTCTAGTCCTACAGACTATAGAAGCCCTTACGTACCAACGAGTTCCCCCCTGAGAGCCCGTTCATAAGTCTGCTTTGTTCATAAGCCCAACCGAGTTCATCTACATACCCAGCCTTACAGATAACGTCAGACACGTGAACTAACTTATGTGACTTGACATGGGAACGCACATTTGCATCTTTGAAGAGTCACAGTGCTAAGGCTCATAGATGGGGGACTTCCTGTACTTGAGGTTCTGTTAGTGAATATATCTATGTGGATATGTGTAATAATGTATCTGTAGTGCCAGCTCGGAACTGTTGATGGAAAACACTTTAAAAGAGAAATCACTTGAAGCCCACCCCATCCCCCCCGCCACACACACATTCTTCCATTCTCACGATAACCCCAGCAAAATTTCTATCTTACACGGCGACAATCCGAGCGTCTGTCTAAATTCAGCTCATTTGTGCCCGAAATAGTTTCCCTGGTCTCCACCTTCACGATAACCATTTCCTCGATCCATTCCCACGTTCTGATTTCCAGAGGACAACACGCTCATCACAGGAAGTGTCTAAAGAGCCATCCCAACGCTGTGACACATGGGCAGATGCCGGGAGCATTGTGACGCATGTCCTTGACACTGGGCTCCGTCACCTTTCCCCGAACAGACTGCTGGCTCCACAGCCAGGCACCCTGCCCTCTCTGCCAGCATGACGGCCGGGAACTCCTCGGCATCAGGATCCGCTCCTGGGAACACTGCTCTGAGGCTGTGCTGGGAGCCGCCCGCCTCTTCCCCCACCGCGGGCGGGTCTGACAGCCCTGGCTGTCAGATCACAGGCCCCGTCCCCAGACCCCTGGAGGGTGACACCTGACGGACACCCATCCTCTTCCAAGTCCAGCCTCTTCCCCAGATCACAGTCACTAATGGAGGAACCCACAGAAACGGGCACGAACGCCCACCGCCGAGCGTCTGCCTCTGCAACACCGCATCACCTAGGACTCTAAATTCCTTGCTGTGATGAGCATGTATTACAGCTGGAATGGAGACAAAAACTGAGAACACGGTAATTATGAAACTCCTCATACTGACCCTGGCCAGGGTTCCTCTAAGGCTCCTTTAACACTGTGACAAATTCCTGTTCTTGATTAAATTGTTCAAGGATTTTCCCCCTATTGCTTATGACCAAAGACCTCTAACCTATTTATCACGTAAAGAACTAAATCCCAAAAGGTGTCTGCTTAGGTGGTACCCAATAACACATCCACCCATAACTGACCAGCATCTTTACGATCCTTATTCTGTACATGGTTACTTCCTTAGGAAACACAATGACTTATCTCACGTTCAGAGGTTTTACTCTTCTCTTGAACAGATGAAGAAGATATAGTACACATATACCACGGAATATTACTCAGCCGTAAAAGACAATAAAATAACGCCGCTTGCAGTAACGTGGATGAACTGAAAGATTATTATACTAAGTGAAGTTAGGACAGAAAGAACAAGACAAATATCATCTAATACCACTTACATAATCTAAAACAAGACACAAATAAATATATCTGCGAAGCAAAAACAGACGTACAAAGAGAACAGACTTGTGGCTGCCGACTGGGGAAGGAGGCATGAAGGAGGCATGAGTTGGGAGTTCTGGGTGAGCGGATGCCGACTATCAGTAATATATACAGGGAGGAGGCAACAAGGTCCTGCTGCATAGCACAGGGAACTGCCTGCCACCCCCTGAGACAAATCAGAATGGAAAAGAGGATGAAAAGGAACATGTCTAGGTATAACTGAGTCTCTCTGATGTACAGCAGAAATTCACCCATTGTAAATTAACTGTACGTCAGGAACACTTTAAAAATAAACAGAATGTTTATTCATCTCTTGGCCAGAAAGAACAGTGCAGTCTTGAAAGCAATGTAGGTGGTATATTTTGCAAACTCTTACAAATCTGAGACTACAAGGAGATCAAACCAGTCAGTCCTAGAGGCAATCAGTCCCGAATAGTCATTGGAAGGACTGATGCTAAAGCTGAGGCTCCAATACTCTGGCCACCCGATGCAAAAAGGCAACTCACTGGAAAAGACCCTGATGCTGGGAAAGACCAAAGGCAAAACGAGAAGGGGGCAGCAGAGGATGAGATGGTGGGATGGCATCATTGACTCAATGAAAATGAATTTGAGCAAACTCCTGGAGACAGTGAAGGACAAGGAAGCTTGGCGTGATGCAGTCCACGGGGTCACAAATGGCTGGACACGACTTAGTGACCGAACAACAACAAATCTCTGTATCCTCCACCCAAAAGTCACAACGAGGCTGGGTATAAAAGTCTTGCATCACAACTGTTTCTCCCTCCAGGCCTGAGCTGCCATCCCTCTGGCCAGCCAGGCAGTACTTCGTTTCCAGGGAGCCTCTGGGGCTGATTTCTGATGCTTGCTTCTGTCTGCATTCTGCCAGGATTTTGTTGTTACTTTGATCTTGAAATTCAAAAATGTTGTCAGAAGACGTATGGTAAGAATCTCTTTTCATTTAACTTGCTCCAAACATGAACCTTTCAGTACGCACAGGTCCTCTCTTCTGCTCAGGAAAATGCTCTTTGATCGCGTTTTGGTGGCTGCTTTGCCACATCTGTTTTGGCGTCTTCATAGCTTCCCACACTGTCTGGCTGGAACCAGAAACCCATGGTATCCAGCTTCTCTCAGCACTGGTGCCTCGTGCTTTACTCTGCACCCCAAGTGCCTTTGCCCGAGTGTTCGCCACGTCACTGCTGCTAATTCCCATGATCTCCACTTCATTCCTACAGCTTTTCACGCAGGTTTTAACTAAACCTTAAGCTCTTTGTCTTCAACCATCTCCTTCATGACTCACCCCATTGCCTTCTCCTCTCAGCTGAGTCCCTCCTTACGACCTCTGTTCTGTGTGTATTTCTGGCCAAAGCCTTCCGAAACTTCTTTTTTTCTGATTCTGACGACTGACTGGTTTCTTCTGCCTTTCAGGAGACTTCCCTTTCCACCACATGCCAGAATACCTTTCAAGACTCTGTGGTGGGGATTTACTTCTGTTTGTTTATCCTCAAGTGAACATAACTGTGGTCTCGATCTCAGTTTTGCCCAAAGACTGTGTACCTCCGATCCTATCCCTTCTCTGTCCACTGCAACAGTGGCTAAACACTTCTCAGAGCCGCCCCTCTGGCAGCTGACATGCATAGAACCCAAGATAAGTGCTCAGCGTCAGCAGGCTCTCAGCTAGCATGGGGCTGAGGGGCTGGGACAAACCAAACACAGACAGAACGAGACACAGAACTGCTGCAACACAGCTATTATCTGTATAAGCTCCTCTGTATTAAGAAGCTTCTGCTATAATACAGTAATGCACTCTGGGAAAAACTCACGCTCCAAAAACTTGCATAAAAATACCAGCGTTTATGGAAAAAAAAAAAAAAAACAAGGCTGGAGCAGACTATCAAAAACTGCAATTTAATAACTGGGATGCTACAAAATCAATACTAACTCTAGTTTTAAAATCATCAGTTTTTAAAAAGACATGTAAAATTCCTAATCCCATGTACAATGTCCAGCAAAGCTAGAATTTTATAAAAGGTGGCAACGGTGTGATGAGAGAGGTTGAAAGGGAGAACTGAAGCTTCTGGGTCATGGAACAGGGGAGAGAACGCATAGAGACGGAGGAAACCACGCAATGACCAGTTCCGAGAAAGGGCACACGGCCAGCACGAGCAAGAAGCGGGAGCCGCGGCAGGGCGGGGGGAGGGGGTGAGAAGGAGCCTTCCAGGGTCCTCAGTGGCCACACCCTGTTCCCTGAAGTTAAGAAGCATTGCTGAAGCAGGAAAAGCCAAGTGAGACCCAGCTCGACGTCTGCATCACACCGACACCTCCCCACCAGGTGCAGGGAGGTCATGAGCTACTTTGAGTCACACAAACAGGCCCTGTTCCGGGGGGGGATGTGCGTGAAAGGACCTTCCCAAGCCCGGTGGATTCATTTCTTGCTGTTGCAGGAACAAAGGGCCGCAGACTGAGCGGTGTAAAAACTACAGAAACGCACTGTTCACGGTCAGGAGCCATGGAGTCGCCAGGAATCTGAAGTCCAGGTGCTGGCGAGGCCGACCTCCCTCCGAAGCTGCAGGGAAGCCCGCTCTGGCCTCTTCCCGCCTCTGGGAACTGCTGGCATCTCTGGGGTCCCCGGGCCAGCAGCTGCAGGGCTCCAAACCCTGCCTTCCTCATCTCTCGTATGTCTGCCTTCACTTGGCCGACTTCCCAGGACAGTCACCCAGGATTAGAGGCTCAGCTGACCTCAGCACGACTTCGTCTGCGTTACATCTGCAGGGACCCTGTCTCCATATGGGGGTCACACTCTGAGGTGCTGGGGGTTAGGACTGCAACGTAGCTGTTGGAAGGGAGGCACAGTGCCAGCCCTAACACCCAGGACGCAGGGTGCCCAGGCCTCCCCCAGGGGCTCCCCGCCAGCCTCGCCAGCCTTGTGTGAAGCTGACGTTCCCCTCATCTCTCAACCCCTGCACTACAACCAGACCACGTCCCACACAGGCCAGCTCCTGCTGGATGCCCCCAACACCACGAGGCAGAGAGGCTGAGGGTCTGGAGAGCAGCCCCATGTGGCACAGGGACCAACGGAGACGCTGTGCGTCCAGGGAAGGCAGTGGGGCAGGGTCTCCCTCCCTGCTCTCAGCTGAACCTCCGGATGCCTCATTTGGCCCAGGTCCTCCGACCTCAGCCACACCGAGCCTGTCGGGAGACTCTGCACTCTGGGTCTTTGAGAGGAATCAGAGTCCTAACCAGAAACTTCCAGCCCACTGTCGGTGGCAGTCTAGCTAGCAGCTGAGAGGGCGAGCAGGAGGACCACGGCTGCCAGTGCACTGGGCTCCAGATGTGAAGCTCAGAAACAGCACTTTAATATGGACGTGACCTCAAGCAAGTGACCTGAGCTCGCTCTGCCTCAGCTGCTCACCTATGGAGATGTGGAGGAAGGCGAACACAGCACTGTGAACATCACGGGTGTGTGAAAGGGCGACACAACGGTGCCGGTGCAGGAGGAGCCCCGTGTCAAGGCTGGCACACGGCAAACATCCAAACACCAGCTATCGCTACGACCGTTATTTACTCCAAACCAAGAGCTTCTAATAAAGTTTTGACAACTTCCTTGGGAAACATCAGAAGTCTGCTTCTAGTCAAAATAAAATAATACAGACCAGATTTAGTCTCCCACGCGAAGCACCTACAAAAGACAAAATTTGTGTGGTTTCCAGATGCTGACATCAGGCATGGGGCCCTTGAGGAGATACACACCTGATGAACTGCCCAGGTGACCGAGAGCTTCCACGCAGCAGCACAGGGCGGACACAGACAACGCCTAAAGAGATAGCGGCTTAAGAGTTCCCAAATTCGATGAAAACCACGAACCCACAGGGCTTCCCCGGTGGCTCACACAGTGAAGAATCTGTCTGCATGCAGAAGACCCAGGTTCGATCCCTGGGTCAGGAAGATCCCCTGGAGAAGGGAATGGCTACCCACTCCAGTGTTCTTGCCTGCAGAATCCCATGGATACAGGGCCTGGCGAGTGACAGTCCAGGGAGTCACAAAGAGTCAGACGTGACTGAGCAACTAACACTTTCACTTTCATAAACCCATAGATCCAAGAAGTTCAATCAACTCCAAGCACAAACATGCTATGAAGGTTACACCAGGCTAGAACATAATCAAATTACTTAAAACCAATTTTAAGATTATGTTCTAAAAGCAGTTGGGATGGAAAAGTCACATCACAGACAGAAACAAAAATAAGAGCAATGACAGATTTCTCAGTAGGAAGAATGCCAGGCAGAAGACGAGGGGGCAGCACCTTTTCGTGGGACACTCATGCACACGTGCACGAACACACACACTCTCATACACACACACACTCTCACACACACACTCACACACACACTCACACTCGCTTACACACACACTCACAAACACACACTCACACTCATACACACACACACTACACAACACACACACACTCACACACACACTCTACACACACTCAAAACTCACACATGCAACACACACACACACACACACAAACACACACACACTCATACACACTCATACA
>NW_024070212.1:116299121-116342448 GCF_014754425.2 Oryx dammah
CACACTCACACACACACACACACTGAGACACCCACACACTCACACTCTCATACACACACTCACACACACACACTCTCACACACACACACTCTCACACACACACACACACACACTCACACTCCCTGCCTCGGATGCTGCACCCCATGAAAAAAATCTTTCAAAAACAAAGGTGAAATAGAGATGTTTACCAGCAGACCTGCACTAAAAGAAATCTCAAAGGCAAAAGGAAAACAAGGTCAGATGGAAACACAGATCCACAGAGAGGAGAGAGGAGTTTCAGAAATGAGAACTGTACATGTAAATTAAACGATTCTTCTCTGATGCTGAATCTCTTTTAAAGAGAACAGTTTAATGCAAAAATAACAATGTATTAAGAAGTTATATGTACTAAGAAAACATCTGTCAGAAACAACACAAAGCCCAGGATGGGGGGAAGAGAGGCGTACTGCTGTGTGCTGTTACGCGAGACAGGGAGTGGCTTACCCTTGAAGATAAAACCATGACAGGCTGAAGTGTAGACCATAGATCCTAAACCTCTACTTAAAAAAATGACTGACTAACTAGTCAGCAAGTGACTAACAAGTCAGTAAGGGAAATAGAACACAGTGGTAAAAACGCTCAATCCAAATGAAGCCAGAAAAAGATAAAAAGAGCAGGAAAGTGACAGTCAGAAGACATAAAGCAAGACGGTCGCTTTAAGCCAAACGGTGTCAACGACCAACAGTCTAAACACCCCCAGTTCAAAGGGCAGATGCTGCCAGAGTGGGTGAAACAGCCAGACCCTGCTTCCGGAGTAAAAGAGGACTTGTGCGGGGAAGGACTGAAAACGGGGGCCAAGAGGGCACGCATTTCACTGTAAAACAAATCTTCCCCAAGATGCGTGGCCCCAGCTTTATCTGCCTACAAGGAACAGGTTTTATTTATAAAGACACAAACAGGTTAAGAGTAAAAGATGGAAAGAGATACAGCATGCAAATACTCCTCAAAAGAAAGCTGTAATGGCTAACATTTACTCAGACAAGGTAAATGTTAAGAAAGAATATTACCAGGGACAAAGAAGGTCATTTCATAACGACCGAGGGGTCAACTCACCAAAAGGACGTAACATTCCTAAACACGTAGGTACCTGATACAAGAGCTTCACACATGAAGC
This sequence comes from Oryx dammah, assembly GCF_014754425.2. Lineage (NCBI taxonomy): Eukaryota > Metazoa > Chordata > Mammalia > Artiodactyla > Bovidae > Oryx > Oryx dammah. The sequence continues at coordinate 116,300,275 of NW_024070212.1, forward strand.
AAAAGACAGTAAAGGGAGAAAGTCTGTCTAAGGAGAAGTGGAAAAACTGTAGCTGGAAACTTCAACACCCTGCTCGTGGTAGTGGTTAGAACAAGTGACAGAAAATTAGTGAGAGCGTGCAAGACGAGAACAGTACCATCACCCAACCTGATCAAGATGGCATTTATAGAACACTGCGGACAACAGCAGAAGGCACATGCCCTACGCTCTCTTAAATGCACATGCAGCTGACCAAGAGAGGCCGTCTTTGGGGCCATCCAACAAGCCTCAGCAACTTTAAAAGCGCTCAAGCCAAGATATAGAAAGACTGTCCTCTGATAAAATGAATTTAATTTCATTCATTTCCTAAAATGAAATTAAATTAGAAATCAGTAACAGAAAGATATCTGGAAAGCCAAACATCTAACAAATGTAATAGACCAGATATCTAAAACCAAAGCTAAAGAATACGCTTCATGGGTCCAAGGAAAAAGTAAAACAGGAATTATGAAGTATTTTGAAATGAACAAAAATGGAACACAACATATCACAATACGTAGTGCTGAGAGGGACGTTTGTTGCACTGAAAACCTGTGTCAGAGATGAAGGTCTCAAGTCAGTGACTTCAGGTTTCACTGTAAGAAACTAGAAAAAGGATCAATCAGACCCCAAATAAGCAGAAAAAAAGACAATAGCAAAAAGCAGAAATCAACAAAATATAAAAATCAATGAAACTAAATGCTGATTCTTTGCAATAGTAAAATTGCTCAGTCGTGTCCAACTCTTAGTGACCCCATGGACTGTAGCCCACCAGGGTTGTCTATCCATGGGATTCTCCAGGCGAGAATACTAGAGTGGGCAGCCATTCCCTCCTCCATGGGATCTTCCTGACCCAAGAATCAAACTCAGGTCTCCTGCGTTATAGGCAGATTCTTTACCATCTGAGCCTAGCTAAACAGATCATGAAAAAATCAGAGAAAGAAGCAGCAAATCGACAAAATGCAGAAAAAGAGGGAATTAACCACAGACCACACGGATGCTAAGTGGATGATAAGGGGAGATGATGAACAACTTTATGTGAATAAATCTGACAATCTGGGTGAAATAAATAAACGCCCTAAAAGACCCCGACTATCGAAGCTCACTCCAGGAGAGAAAGACCAGAATCAGTACCCTGGGCTTCTTCGTGGCTGCAACGCCCACCGCATCCCATCTGCAACTCTCCCTGTCTTGGTTATCTGCCCAAGAGTGATGTTTAACTCCCCTCCTTCTGCACGTATCGATTATCAGAATTCCACTGCGAGGAGGGCCTGTCACTTGACCATCTTGCTGTTTAATCATCTGTTTGCATCATTATGAAATTATGGATTTTTATTTTATTCTGTGCGTGATCATCACAACCATCATTATTTATTTTGTCGTTCAAGCTTTGGCCACTGGGAGCTCCTATGTTTTTCTGACAAGCCCCCATCCCCAACTTTTATCTTTTTTTTGGCACTGCCTTACTTTCCACAGTTCCACGAGATACCCCTGCCACAGCCTAGGAATCAACTATTTCTCCGGGGAGTCCTGGCTCCCTTTTCTGGAGAACTGCATGTGGGCAGCGAGAGCTGGGTGCCACCGCCGTAGGACCCGCCCTGCACACGGGACGCTGGATGCAAACTCACACACCCATATTCCACACACTGGTTAAATCATGAGTTCACACTGACACCTCAGATCCAACCCAACATCACAGGCCGAGTTCAGTCTCCTCCCTTCCCGATTTTCACTGATTTCTCCAACAGTGAGAAACCTGGTTCTTACTGGTTACAATCCATCTGCTTACTTGTTCACCTCCAGGATACAACTCTAGTATAAAGTGCTTTCAGATCAGCTGGCCCACCCACACGTGGCACACACGTGACAAGACTCAGAATTCACGCCCAGTTCCTGCCTCCAGCCTCGCAGCGTGTGGTCAGGACACGGTCCCCAGGCCCCACGGTGACCCCGGGCAGCTCTTCTGCACCCCTCAGTGCAGGGGCTCACGTACCTGTGCTAGAACTCCGTTCCTTTGCCAGTGTGTGTATTTCACTTTGGTTTCTCCCACATCCTGGTTGGTTTTAACTGTTTGTTTTTTGGACATATGAAGAGTAAGAAATACAAACTTTTTAAATATAAAAAAAAAAAAACCACCACACACATGTTCATATAGATGTTTTAAATTTAAGATTTTACAGAGTTTTATTGTGAACTTCTCTTGCTTAAAGAAAGCAAGCTTTGGTCTTACAGAATATTCAAACCTACATGAGGTAAACACAGTCGGATAACGAGTCTGAGCACCCAGACCCAGGGACTGTTGGCAGGCGCCCTGCCAGGCCGGCTTCCCCTGCAAACCCTGCGACACGCACTGGAATGCCCAGAGGTGGCTGTGCGGTTTTGACAGGGGGACCCGTGGAACCCTGTGACTGCGTGAGACATTCCCTTTGATCTGGGGTGTGCAGTATCCAGTTCTCTCACAAACGATGCCCTCTGCATGACACCATGCCCTCTGTTTTGGGGGAAGCAGAAGGGCACTGGAGGAGTACTGAGACGTGGGGCCGGGCCCAGGACAGGCCAGGGCGACGGCATGAACGGAGATGCGCCTCTTCCTCCAGAGGGCACCTCCCTGGGCCAGGGGTCCGCCGTGGCCATCAGCGGCCCCTGCTAGCCCAGGGACGTCAGCCCCCGCTCGGCGCGGGTCATGCCCGTCTCAGAGCAGCTTGCGCCAGGGCCCCTGGCTCCCCTGGGAGAAAGGCAGCGGGAGCTGGGTTGGAGGATAGAGTCTGAAACTGTGGACAAGGAGCCAGGAGATGGAGGAACCAGTTCCCAAACTGGCAAGGCACAATGCCAGTGCCTGGACAGTGAGCCCTTCTCTCCAGAGTGCAGAGCAAGGCAAGAACTCGGGTTCCAGAACATAGGCCTGTGAGGAGGAAGGCGTACCCGCCAGGGCTTCAGGGTCACAGGTGACAGAAAAGGCCCCTGAACGATCTGGGCAAAGAGAGATCCCTGGAAGGATCTGGAGAGCGCAGGAGGGGGAGTCTGGAGGCAGGACGCAAGGGGCAGCCCTCAGCAGCCGGCGAGACTGACTGCCAGGGGGTCCCCAGGGCTCAGCCCTGATGCACGCCTCCTGGCCGGGCCGGGGCCGGACGCCTAGAGGCCAGCTGAGGTGCTGTGAGGGGTCAGGACGGGGCCCGAGCGTTACACTCAGGGGGACTGACGCAGGTCCGCCGAGAGGCAGCACTGCTGGGAACTCCCCAGCTCCCTGACGTGCCCCCGCAGGTGCCCCCATCAGATTAGCGTCTGCCTCCTGCGCTCACGGGAGGTGCCGTGGAGCCAGCAGGCACTCGTCTGTCCCTGCAGAGCGCCCATCCGTCTGGAGCTGGGGGCTGAGCTCTGTCCAGCCCCGCATCTCCCAGTGAGCGGTACGACCCTAGGCCGGTCTCCTGCCCTCTCTGAGCAGTACGACCCTGGGTTACATAAGGACTCTGTGGGTGACTCGGGCGCCTGTGAACCCTCGGGGTTCCTGGGTCACATGAGGACCCTGCTCACTGTCATGAAGATGCCAGGGCATAGGAGAAAATGACAAGTTAAGAGCAAACTGTTTTACAGCTGAAAACTAAATTAACTCCTAACAAAGGAAGCAAACCACCCCAACCCCACAAGGAGAGCAAGGCTTTTCTATTCAGTCTAAGAGGATGACCCACCAATACTGTGGCCCCTGGTGTAACCACATTTCTCCTCTGCCCCGCCCCACTGCACCAGCATTGCTTCAGTGGACAACCCAACGTAAAAATTAACTAGGAATTTAACCTCTTCACAAAATAAAATTCAAGTGTGAAACAGTTCCTTTCCTCTTGATGTAAATGTCTGACGACACTTTACTAACCAGTAGATTATTGTTTTTCTAAAACATACACACACACACACACACACATAGACAACACCTGGTATTAAGATCTCAAACATTAGAGGAGTTTAAGGTTTGTGTGTGTTAGGAAGCAACAGTTAGAACTGGACATGGAACAACAGACTGGTTCCAAATATGAAAAGGAGTACATCAAGGCTGTATACTGTCACCTTGCTTATTTAACTTATATGCAGAGTACATCATGAGAAACGCTGGGTTGGAGGAAGCACAAGCTGGAATCAAGATTGCCTGGAGAAATATTAATAACCTCAGATATGCAGATGACACCACCCTTATGGCAGAAAGTGGAGAGGAGCTAAAGAGCCTCTTGATGAAAGTGAAAGAGGAGAGTGAAAAAGTTGGCTTAAAGCTCAACATTCAGAAAACGAAGATCATGGTGTCTGGTCCCATCACTTCATGGGAAATAGATGGGGAAACAGTGTCAGACTTTATTTTGGGGGGCTCCAAAATCACTGTAGATGGTGACTGCAGCCATGAAATTAAAAGACACTTACTCCTTGGAAGGAAAGTTATGACAAACCTAGATAGCATATTCAAAAGCAGAGTCATTATTTTGCCAACAAAGGTCCGTCTAGTCAAGGCTATGGTTTTTCCATTGGTCAACTATGGATGTGAAAGTTGGACTGTGAAAAAAGCTGAACGCCGAAGAATTGATGCTTTTGAAGTATGGTGTTGGAGAAGACTCTTGAGAGTCCCTTGGACTGCAAGGAGATCCAACCAGTCCATTCTAAAGGAGATCAGTCCTGGGTGTTCTTTGGAAGGACTGATGCTAAAGCTGAAACTCCAATACTTTGGCCACCTCATGCGAAGAGTTGACTCATTGGAAAAGGCTCTGATGCTGGGAGGGATTGCGGGCAGGAGGAGAAGGGGACAGCAGAGGATGAGAAGGTTGGATGGCATCACCGACTCGATGGACGTGAGTCTGGGTGAACTCCCGGAGTTGGTGATGGACAGGGAGGCCTGGCGTAGTGTGATTCATGGGGTCACAAAGAGTCGGACACGACTGAGCGACTGAACTGAACTGAACTGAAGGTTTGTGAGAACTATTCATGGATAACATTTTAAATTTAGATCTGCACAGCTCTAACTGAATTATATATTTCTGGTAAATATTAGACAAATGTTGAATATGTGATGACTACAAAAGAAACTGCATTTATAACTTCATTCTTTCCTGATTTATCATATAAATTAAAGCCCACATTTGTGAAGGTGAACACTAGCAAGGAATGTGTAATTCTAAGTCAGTAGCACTTTTACAAAGACAGAAATGATCATCCACAAATAAGCAATCTCTGACACTATGCATGTATTTATATGAAGACAACTCTTTATTTATTTCTGCTCCATACGAAACAGATGAGACCAAACGCATCACCCCTGCCTGGGTGTGCTCACATTTCCTTCACCAAACCCTTTGAATCAAGAATCACCCATAGTTCTTCCCTCCTGCAGCGGCCCTTGGAAATTTCAGTTGACCTAATTTCACAAAATAAGCCATAAATGTTCCAAAGGGTAGAAGTCTTAGAAACTATAAATCCTTAAGAGAACATTCTTTAAAAAATCTTATTAAGCAAAACCACAAAGAGGACACGCTCTGCCACTCTCTGCAATCCTCTGCATCCCGTCACATGGACAAGAAACAACCGCAGCTCAGACTCCATGCTCTTCCCCACCGTGGCCTCAGCCTGCCAGGCTGGTGGAGAAACAGCATGCTGCCAGCGAGCCCAAAAAGAGAACCAAGAGCCAGAGCCTGCAGCACCGCAAAGCAGGATGAAGGAAGCAAGTCATCAGCCGAGGACAGTGGAGAGCCATTCCCGGCATCAAGCGGGAGACCAGGGTGTCCCCACACCATGTCCATTCAGCACCACGCTGGTAATGCTCGCCAATGCAACAAGGCAAGAAAAAGAAACGAAAGGCACAAGGAGGGGAAAGGCAAGATACTGCACTGCTCATAGACGATATGCTGCACACACAGAAAGCCCAAAACAATTCACTAATAACCGTCAAAACTCCTCAATGAACTTAACCAGATGACAGGGTACAAGGCTGACATGCAAAAGCCACTGTATTTCTACATACCAGCAATAAGCACATAGAAAATAAAAAGGTACCATCTTTTAAAAAGATACCATTGACAATGACATCTAAAATCGCAAATATCCAGGGCTAAGTCTACCAAAAGGTATATATGTAAGGACTCTTTTAAGCTATGAAACATTACAGTAGTGGTGTGACCGCTCAGTCATGTCCAACTCTTTGTGACCCCACACACTGTAGCCTGCCAAAGTCCTCTGTCCGTGGGATCCTCTAGGCAAGAATACTGGAGAGGGCAGCCTTCCCCTTCTCCAGGGATCAAACCCAGGTCTCCTGCATTGCAGGCAGATTCTTTATCATCTGAGCTACACGGAAGTCCATGAAACAAATTACGAGTCACAGGTCTAAACAAATGGAGGCATATACCCTGTACAGGAGAAGGCGGTGGCGACCCACCCCAATACTCTTGCCTGAAGAACTCTAGGGACAGAGGAGTCTGCTGGGCTATCATCCATGTAGTTGCAAAGACTTGGACAAGACCGAGCGGCTAACATACGCATTGTAAACCTATGAAATTAAGACACTGTGAGAGAGTAGATAAATAAAACAAGGAGCAGAATATTCTAGACTGAGCCCAGCACACACATAGTAATATGGTTACAGCAAAGCCTGCATTCCAAACCCACAGGGAAACAGGCAGGTCTTTTCAATAAACAGTGCTTGAGTTACTAGGATCTTTATGGAAACAGAAATGAACTATGACCTGGACACCACATCAACAAGCAAATTAGTGTGAAGATAGACCACAGACCTAAATGTTAAAGGCAAGATGAGAAAGCCTCACCTAGAAGACAAAAGCTTAAGGAAAAGATCTGTGGGCAGACGAAGATTCCTTAAACCTATGTAATAATTTAGAAGTGTGAGGCACTAACCGTGGAGGAGAGAAAATGACATATTATATTGTATCAGAACGAAGAACTTCAGTCTGTTGAGAGATCCAGCGGAAGAGGAAAAAGGTAACCCAGAGAGCAGAAGCTAATCTGCCCAATACATCCAACAAAGGATCAGAATCCAAAATAAGTAATTTGCTAATCATAAAGGAAAGGCAAACAACCCAAATAAAAAATGGGCAAAAACTATGAACAGGCATTTTTACAAAACAGGACTTCAAACGGTCAATCATCACAGGAAGAGGTTCTCAGCAACTGAAATACTAAGGAAATGCAAATCAAGCCCACAACAGGATCCCACAAAAGTCAAAAATATAAAGCAGAGCAGAACCTGGCACCAGCAAGGGTGGAACGACCAGACCTCTCAGGTGCTGCCTTGAGAGTGGGCGGGAGAAACAACTATGGGAAAGGGATGCTCAAAGCGGCCTGTGAGGCTCACACGGGCTCCCCAGAGCCATGCATGAAGGGTACCACACAGACACACTTGTAGAGGCTCACTCGGGCTCCCCGGAGCCATGCGTGAAGGATACCACGCAGACACGCCCGCAGAGGCTCACGCGGGCTCCCCGGAGCCATGCACAAGTGATACCACGCAGACACACCCACAGAGGCTCACGCAGGCTCCCTGGAGCCATGCATGAAGGGTACCATGCAGACACACCTACAGAGGCTCACGCGAGCTCCCCGGAGCCATGCCCAGGCGACACAGGAGCACCGTCCGTGTTCGGTGAAAACTGGAAACCTGCCTCGTGTCCATCAGCAGCAGAGTAAATAAACTGTGAATCAGAATCCAGTCCTGCGGAGAGCAAGGTCCAGCAACAAGACCACACAGAGCGCTCCGAGGAACAGAGCACAGCCGCGCTCTGCGGCCGGGGCAGAGCAGACACTCAGGAGCGCACAGTACGGGGCCCCCGGTGTGAGATGCCAGAGCAGGTCAAACCACCTGCCCTGGGAGAAGCCAACACAAGTGACCCTTGGGTGTGCAAGGAAGAGCCAAGGGGTCTGCGGAAGTGTTCTGTTTCCTGATCCCAGTGAAAACTCCATGAACGGGCAGAAATTCACCCAGCTGAACGCTTTGGGCTGCTAAACAGAGACAGGGAATCAAGCACTCAGAGGCCGTCTTGCAGGGAAGAAAGATTCAGAATTATGCCTACTGGGCAGATCCACTCCACCTGCACTGTTTCAGCAGGACGCTGGCTTTCTGGGCTGCCGTGCTCCCACGACACAGCAGGCTCCTGCTGCCGCCGTGCACTCGGGAAATATTTACCAGATTACCTCGTCTGGAAACAGCTAAAGCTCACAGAGATCACACAGGATGCGTGAGTGCGAGTCTGTAACACAAATACGGGCGACAGGGGGCAGGGGGGATTCAAACCGAGACAAGTCCCAGGAGGCCCCAAGCCGGGCTATCAGACAGAAGAACGTATAGTGGAATAATTTTAATTTAAATATTTAATTTTTCAATTAAATAGTAAATTTAATTTGAATTAAGATTAATAAGTTTAAATAAGTTTCAGTCAAAATACAGACTGCTGACTGTGTGATTTTTCTGAGCCCTATTTATCCATAGCCAGCTTCTTAAATAAGCATCATTTTGTTCACCAGACACCCTTCATGAAACACGGGCCGTAAGGTTGAGCAACTATGTTTTGTAAGAGTGACATTTGATGACGGATGGTCACACCGTCGAAGACAAGACGTTTTCCCCATAGTCTGTGGGGACAGTTTTTTATTTTAGTTGCGCAACAGGCTCTCCGTGTGCAGCGCTGCTTCGGTCACGTCCCACTCTTTGCAACCCTATGGACCGTGGCCCGCTGGGCTCCTCTGTCCATGGGACTCTCCGTGCAAGAATCCTGGAGTGGGCTCTCGTGCTCTTCTGCAGGGCATCTTCCCGACCCAGGAACCAAACCCGCCCATCTTATGCCCCCTGCATTGGCAGGCAGGTCCTTTACCACTAGCGCCACCTGGAAAAGCCCATAGGCTCTACACTTGAAAGTAACGAGACTTCATTTCTGTGTTCGAACAGGAACTTCACTAACTCTGTGAAATTAGGCTCTGTGGTGAGCAGAGGGATAGGATTCCATCAGCCCTGACTCCCTCCGCGTGCTCTGGAGAGGCCAGAAGGTCTAACCCTGAGAGGAGAAAGGGGACGAGCACTGTGTCATCCTTCGCACACGTGTGTGCACACGCCATCCGCAGCATGACAGAATCTACCCTCTCCTGAAGTAAGCAGCCTCCCAGCACCCTGGAACGCTTCTCCGCACGGCCATGTCTGTTGATTGATAATTAGCCGCATAAACAAACTTTAGATTAATTAAGAGTCCAAATAGATAAAGCGTCCAGATAAAACAACACTTGTTTCCTGAGCTGCTAAATAAAATAATTTTAGAGGAAAAGGTTCCAGCAGGCAGGCAGGGGCTGGAAATCTGACTTGTGAGCGGAGAAGTCAGATGGGGGGGCGGGGCAGGCAGGCGCAGGCCGGACACTCCAATGGCCGGAGCACCCAGTGCATTCCGCATCAAGATGGGGTGCTAAGCCCCCGTGTGGCTCCCCGCCTGGCCTCACTAAGTGGGGGTCAAGGGAGAAAACCAGTGCAAACCCAGGACTGTGAAGAATCCCGGGGGTGGGGAGGTACCGGCGGTTCGAGGTCCCCAGTGTTCCACTAAAGGCCTGAGGACAGATCCCAGAGGCTGGGAGCGAGCAGGGACTCAAGGGTCTACTCCCAGCCCCGGGGCCCCTCATCCCCCAGGAAGCCACTCTTCATCCTTGTCCTTCCGTTCACCAAGCGCATCGACGCAGCAGAGACGTGCAAGGACTTCCATCGTCCTGGCCACGGCCCCCACCGGCAGACGGCCCCGCACACTGCCCAGCGGGCTCCCCTCTCACCGCACCACCACTCTGCGACCTCAGGGCCTGCCCTGTCTGCCAGCAGCTGCGCTGCATCCCCCTCCTCGTCGTTTACACGTAAGCGCACGCACTCGGTGCGCATAAGCGGACGGTGTCCGCTCCGCTCCGTCCTTGGAGTCCTTGTCTTTTCTCCTTCTTTTTCCTCCCCTCTCCACCACAGGCCGCAGCAGGGCACCTCTGTGTGGGTACGGTGCATACTGTTCTCCGTTTTCTCTCACACACAGATTTACACACACGAGAGGCACACACAAACCCCAGGTGTTCACACTCTGCCTCACACAAGTGAGATTTTATCAACAGACTTCTGAGTGTCTTGCCTCTCTCCCTCAACAGTACTTCTTGGGACGTCCCACCCATCGTGTGGGTGTACCCATCGTGTGGGTGTACCAAAATCCGGCCCATCACCGCCCTACTCGGGGGCGCAGGCTTCCTTCCGCAGGTGTCACTGCCGGACGGCTCAGTACACACATCCTTACCTGCGGGTGCCTGGGCTCCCTGCGGGAGGACGCCGAGTCGGGGACCATGTGTCTCCCGTCTCAGGACGCAGCCGCGGGACGTCTTTCAGAGCCGGGCCACCGCTCAGACCTGCTCCAGCCCCACCCGAGGTCACCGCTGCCCCACAGTCCCGCCTGCAGAGGACGTCATGTCTCTCTTTCCCGCCGCTCCGGCTGAGAAGCAGAGTCCCCGCCACCTGGATCTGCGTCTCCTCATGCCGCCGACGGGGTGTCCGAGCATCTCTTCCCTGTGGTGCGCTCTCTGTGCTGCCCAGTCTCTGTTCACTGTTTTTTTTTTTTTTAATTATATATATATATAATTTTCTGTGTTTGCTCTTGGCTGTGCTGGGTCTTCGCTGCTGCTCAGGTGTTTCTCCAGCTGCGGAGAGCGGGCGCCGCTCTGCTGTTGCAGAGCGTGGGCTCTCGGCCGCGCCCAGGCTTCAGTCGTCGCAGCTCCTGGGCTCTGGAGTGCAGACTCAGGAGATGTGGTGCACGGGCTTGGCTGCTCCACAGCCTGCGGGATCTTCCCAGACCAGGACTCGAGCCCGTGCCTGCTGCACAGGTGGGCGGATTCTTTGCCAGTGAGCCAGCAGGGAAGCCCCGTGTTTGGTTCCTAAACTTGCCTGTCTCTCCAGTCTCGAAGAGGCCTCTGGAGAACAGAAACATTCTTCTTTAGCTGTCAAATGTTACACACGTTCTACCCAAACCTCTCATTGACTCCTGGACTTTGTTGATGGTATCTTTATCCAATCAAAAGTCCTAAATTTTAAACTGTCTGAGGTGTCCTCTAAAGCTTCTGGGAACCCTGGGCCCAACGAGGGGGTGACTGTCACTCCAGATTCCTACAGCTCTGCTTTTTTATATTGACACGCTGAATCCTGCTGGAATTCGCCTTCCCTTCATCTTCTTTAAACATGAACAGGCAATTCACCGGCCATTTAAGGAAAAGTTGAAATAAGAAAAAAATAATTCAGTTCAGTTCAGTCGCTCAGTCGTGTAAGACTCTGTGACCCCATGAATCGCAGCACGCCCGATCTCCCTGTCCATCACCAGCTCCCAGAGTTCACCCAAACTCACGTCCATTGAGTCAGTGATGCCATCCAGCCATCTCATCCTCTGCTGTCCCCTTCTCCTCCTGCCCCAGTCCCTCCCAGCACCAGAGTCTTTTCCAATGAGTCAACTCTTCACATGAGGTGGCCAAAGTATTGGAGTTTCAGCTTTAGCATCAGTCCTTCCAAAGAACACTCAGGACTGATCTCCTTTAGAATGGACTAGTTGGATCTCCTTGCAGTCCAAGGGACTCTCAAGAGTCTTCTCCAACAACACAGTTCAAAAGCATCAATTCTTTGGTGCTCAGCTTTCTTCACAGTCCAACTCTCACATCCATACATGACCACTGGTAACAGTGTCTGCTGCTGCTAAGTCGCTTCAGTCGTGTCCGACTCCGTGTGACCCCAGAGACGGCAGCCCACCAGGCTCCCCCGTCCCTGGGATTCTCCAGGCAAGAAGACTGAAGTGTTTCCTTCTCCAGGAAACAGTGTCAGATGTTTACTTTTGGGGGGCTCCAAAATCACTGCAGACGGTGATTGCAGCCATGAAATTAAAAGACGCTTACTCTTTGGGAGGAAAATTATGACCAACCTAGACAGCATATTAAAAAGCAGAGACGTTACTTTGCCAACAAGAAAAAAATAAGACCAAGATAAATAGGAAAACTGACCCCAGAAGACACCAAGGTAACTGGAGCCCCTGTAAGAAGTGACACAGAGAGTGCAGACACCCAGGGCAAAGCACAGCCCTGGAAATGCAGCAGGGGTGGCCGGCCACAGGGAGGGTGCTGAGACTTCAAGCAGGCAAGTGCCAAGGTAAGAGGCCCACAGAGGAACGGGGCGGGGTGGGGGGAGTTCCCAGCTGAGTAAACCTCAGAGGACAAAGCTGGTGCCCTGGATGGATCCACGGGAACTCCACCAACGGGCAGCAGAGACGGAGATCGAGGAAATGACGACAGTGATGACGGTGGTGATGGTGGTGATGATGCTGGTGGTGGTGATGGTGGTGGTGGTGTGAAGGCTGCTGCTGATGCCGGTGATGATGAGATAATGGTGGTGATGGTGGTGGTGGTGTGAAGGCTGCTGCTGCTGCCGGTGATGGTGGTGATGATGAGATAATGGTGGGGATGCCGGTGAAGGATGATGGTGATGAGGGAAGGAAAAGGAAACTCCCCTCTAAATGAACCCACAATAAGCCCTTACAAGAAGGAGCTCCGTGTGTGCCAACCAGGATAAATCTAAGTCCCACGTTATAAAATGTCAGAACAGCAGTGTGAAGAGAAGCTCCTGCAGCTTCAGAGGGAAGCACTTCCCATGAGAGCCCAAGAATGCGAGTGAGAACTGGGCGGCTCTGCGCTTGTCATCAGCAACAGGGGGCCAGCTGCCTGCTGCACTGGCTCCCAAGCCCCGAACTCTCCTTCTGCCCCAGACAAGGCACGTCTGGCCACGGCCCCTCAGCGAACCTTCTAGACAGGGCCTGTCGCTGTGACAGTCAGGAGATGCTGGCCCTAAGGTGTGTGTCTGTTGCGGTAAGTGACGCGGGCCTCCCCGGCCAGGCTCAGATCTGTGACCTCCTGGCCACTGTGCTCGGTGGTCAGCCAGAGGTGATTAATGCCCATCAGTCACAGACCCAACAGAGAGCGGACAGGTCCAGTCCAGGGCCCTCCTGATGACCTCGCTTGCCTCAGACCCTGATGCTTCTCAGCTTCGTGTGTCCCCAGATACAGCCTGAGTGGTCAGACCTGAGTGATGGTTAGTTAAGAAAAGAGCAGGGAAGGACTTCCCTGATGGTGCAGTGGTTAAGAGTCCACCTGCCAAGGCGGGGGACACGGGTTTGATCCTTGCTCCAGAAAGATTCAACGTGCCACAGAGCAGCCAAGCCCGTGTGCCACAGCTGCTGCAACTGTGCTCCAGAGCCTGGACACCGCAGCAAGAGGACCGCCGCCAAGAGAAGCCCACACACCGCACAGCCCTGCTCGCCACCGAAAGCCTGTGCAAAGCAACGAAGACCCGGGCAGCGAAGAATCAACATCAGCGGCAGGAAGGGGCTGGGTGGCGACACCCCCAGTCCTGAGACGGATGAGCGCGGGTCCCATGTGCTGGGTGGCGACCTTGGTCAGTCACCTGCACTCCACACCAGCAGCATGCTGAGATTAACTGTGAGCGGCCCCCACACGGGAAGAAGGCGACTCAGTGAGAAGGTGAGCATCAGGGGATGCACGTGTTAGTCAACCTGATCATGGGAATCATTTCACAATGCGCACAGGTTACACGCACAAAACTTCGTCAGCTACACAGTGAAGCAGAGTGAAGACCCAGCAGAGGGCAAAGAAACCCTAGGCTGCTATAAAATCATGAATCACAATCGTGAATAAGCCCCAGGCAAAGACACTCCTCGGAGAAGGCGATGGCACCCCACTCCAGTACTCTTGCCTGGAAAATCCCACGGACGGAGGAGCCTGGTGGGATGCAGCCCGTGGGGTCACTAAGAGTTGGACATGACTGAGTGACTGCTCTTTCACTTTTCACTTTCATGCATTGGAGAAGGAAATGGCAACCCACTTCAGTGTTCTTGCCTGGAGAATCCCAGGGACGGGGGAGCCTGGTGGGCTGCCGTCTATGGGGTCGTACAGAGTCGGACACGCCTGAAGCAACTTAGCAGCAGCAGCAGCAAAGACACTCCTGGCAATCGAGGGAGCTGCAGGACGACAGAGAGAACACGCCTGCACAGCACCCACGTGGCTTTTCAGAGGAGGTGGGTCTTTACTGACAGGGGGAGGTGACTCTGAGTCAGCCCACTCTGGACAGAGGCCGCCTCCCGCTGCCCCTGCCACTCAGCCGCTGGACCTGGACACCAAGACGCACGGATGAACACCGCGGGGCCCCGGGACAGGGCCGCACCTCTTCCCCGGACACCCTGGCCACCCAACGGCCGCAGTGACGGCCGTTTCAGGGCCAGCGGTGCCTCCAAACAACACCCTCTCTGGCTCTGTCCGTGACCTTGTCACTGACCTGAGTCGACTCTGAAAGCGTCATCGATGCGAGCCCAGGAAAACGTCACCAGACAGACCCGCCCAGCTGTGCCCGCTGCCTCTGCCTTGTGTCCAGGCGTCCGGGGTCCACCCCATCGCATGAGTCCATGTGCCATCGGTTCCACAAGCACCGTCCGCCCCAAACACAGCACCCCTGTCCAGCTGGCTGCACCCAGCCCCAAGGCCCTCCCAGTCACTGGCAGGGCCTACACATCTCTGTCACCCCCAGCAAGGAAGGCGGGCCCCAGGGGTCCTGCCCTCAGCAACCGCAGGCATCCCCAGTGTGACCCAGAGGAGGCAAACCCCCCGATGGCCCAGAGGTGAGCAGGCAGGGAGCCCAGAGCCCCGCTCCCCGGGGAGGCACAGGGCAGGCAGCGCGTCCAGCTGGCGACACCGGTCCTCGGCACAGTGGCCGGAGCAACGAGACCGCCCAGCACCCTCGGGCACACCTCGCTGATATGACCCACCTGGGGCGCACGGGGGCCCCTGGAGCGCAGATCCGAGCAGCTGCCAGCCCAGCCAGGCAATCCAGTGAAGGGAAGGCGCCCGGGGTAAGCGGTGCACTGGGCCTTGGAAGATGGACAAGCAGGCACATGTCGGGGTGCTGAGGGCTGGGAGGCGGCCAGGGCAGTCAGGACGCGGTGGGGGGCAGCCAGGGATGCTGGGGGCCGAGGGGGCCCTGGGAGCCTGAGGTGAGGGGCCGCTCACAGCGGGACACTTGCCTGGGCTGCTCTCAGCCACCCCACCTTGCCGCCAGACCCCGCTTTTCACCCGAAGGCTCACCTGTGGGACCCAGGGCGGCAGGGCGGGAGGGCAGCTCAGAGCAGGCCCCGCGGCTCCAGGGATGGACAGCACATAAGGAGGAAGCATCGTCATTGGGACAGGGGGCCCCAGGGGCCAGGTGTCCCCTGGGGAGAGCTGAGCAGAGGGGAGAGGCGAGCCCAGAGGAAGGCTGGGATTCGGGAATGAAGGGGGGCCTCCCCACTGGAGGGAAGGGGCCGAACAAGTGCTGGGAGGGGCGGGTGGGGAGGTCAGCGGTGGGGGCCAGGGGCTAGCCCAGCCACGGGGGCCTCCTGCAGCCCTGGAGTCTCACTGGAGGTGTGTGAGCGCCGGCAGACAAGCAGGCTGCAACGGTGAGAGGAGGAAGCACCGTGACATCTGCCCTGTTGGTGACCATCGAGCCGGGAACTTGGATGCCACGTGTCCGCAGGGCCCCGCTCACCTCCAGGCCTCCCCACAGGCCCCGAAATCCAGTCCCAGCCACCCACACCCCTCCGCTCTGCACCCATGGGAGAAAGCTTGGGGACCACAAGGCCCACCCAAGCGCCTGGCTGAATGCCGGCTGGGTGCCACCCTTCCTCGGGGTGCCCGCCAGCCGCAGGGCCTCTCAGCCACTACCTCCCCAGGACCCCGGGAGCCTCCGGAGCGGTGCTGTCTGAGGGATGGCAGAGGACAGAAGTCTGTCCTGAACCAAGGCGCCGATGGGCCTGGCCATGTGGCATCGGGTGTGGGGGCACGGGGGAGGGCCCAGACCCAGAGCTTCAGCCCCAGCCAGGGGCACGCCTGCTTCTCTGGGCAGTCGGGGTGAAGCAGGAGGGTGGGATGTGGGGCCCTGGACCCGGCACAGGCCTGGCTGGTGCTGGCAGCTGCGTCACCGAGGCGAGAGGATGACGGGATCAGGCCCAAGAAGATGGGCCACAGCAATAAGGGGGGATGCGGGGCAACGCTCAGAGACAGTCCCCAAAGGCTCCTCGTAAAGGAGCTTTGACAAGGCTCCTGTGTACGTGCACATATACACACGCGTGCACATACACACATGCGAATTCAGTGTATCACTTAATATTAACCTCATATAGAATGTGTCAAGCGGTATATATTTATTGTACATCTTACATTTTATATAGATCCATATACATATAGTTATTGATATACATTTGTCTCTCACCATCTTTTCTTTTAGAGCTGGCAAATGTTAGAATAAGAACCACATGTCTTTTTAAAAATTTAACAGAACTGAGTTCTGTTGCAATTTTGCAAGATAAGGTTCTAGGGAACTTCTGTATAACCCTGTGAATTCACCTAACACTAGTGACCTATATACATTTAGAAATGGTTAGGATGCTAAATTTTATGTTAAATGCTAAGTACCACAATTAATTTAAAAAAAAAAAAAGCTGGAAGTGGTGCAGGGAAAAAACGGGGCTGCAAGAGGATGGTCGTTCCCAGACCAGGGTCAAGTGAGCCCCTGGGATGAGCCTCCAAGTGAGGGTCCTTGGCTTCACGCAGGAAAGGAAGCAAGAGCAAGGCAGTGAAGGGCAAGCAGATTCATTTAGGGAGAAGCACGGCTGGATGGCATCACCGACTCGATGGACGTGAGTCTGAGTGAACTCCGGGAGTTGGTGATGGACAGGGAGGTCTGGCGTGCTGCAGTTCATGGGGTAGCAAAGAGTCGGACACGACTGAGTGACTGAACTGAACGCTCCATAAGCAGAGTGTGAGCCGTCCCAGCAGGCGAGAGGCGGCCCCAAGGCACTGGGTCATCTTAGGAAGGGACAGAGTACGGGGTGTTTGGGGCTCACCGGCTGGGCAATCTCACGGGATGACAAGAGGGAGGGAGATCCTGACTGTCTTGAAGAAGGGGTGGGGACTGCCTGGAACGGGGGCGCCACCCGCCTTCTGGCCTTCCAGCGCAGCTGCGCCTGCAGGTGTGCCATTTAGATGCTACGGTATTACAGAGAAGAGGTAACGAGGTTCGGGTCTGCTGGAAACCCAACCTCCTGCAACCCTGGGCGGAGTTGGCTGGGACCGGCTGTCGCATCCCGCTGCTCTTAGCGGCTGTGTCCTTTGGTGAAGCTCGTGTCCTGCCCCCTTCCTTCGAGTCTCATTCCTGCCTCTGCGGCTGAGTCCCACGATCATGAGAAGCAGAGGGACAAGGGTCCATCTTTGCTGCTGCTTCTCCAGGGGCTGAGCAGGGGTGTGAGTCTGCCTGTCAGGGAGTAAAAACTCTCTTGAGTGCCTCCTCTGGGGGCCCCAGGGGCAGGAGGGCATCTGGCTTTAAGTCTGGGCAGTAGTATGGGCTGGAGTCCTCGAAGACGTCATCTCGGTGTGGAACTCTCATGACTGCTTCCAGAGCCTTCCTAGGGGTCTTCGCAAGGCTCCTCTGCAGCAGCATCAGAGCCCAACAGTACAGGTCTATAGATGACGAGAGACTTAGGAGGCAGGTTGAACGTCTGACGGCCGACGCAGCAACTGACACAGAGACTTGGCAAGAATCGACACAACTGTGACTCTTAACCTTGAGGAAACTTCACATAAACTCTACAGAAGTCTATCGCTATGAATACCATCGACCCAGGGTACAATCAGAGGCTTACCACGCCTTTGACAATGCTTCCCATGTAATTTAACATATTAAATAATGCTAGTTAATTTAATATCTCAGGGCCTCTCTTCCATGAACCTTCTACAACTATCTGTATCCATATTCTTTGTCCCTAATTTTTTCCCATTCTGAAACGACCAGCTCCAGGACAAAAGACTGGCAATTTCTTTCCCTTTAACAAATGCGTTCCATTCCTCATCTTCTTTCACTGAAACTCACACCTTACTTTCCTGATGCACTGAAATGGTTCTTTTTCACTAGCTTTAATTCCCTGATAGCTCAGTTGGTAAAAATCTGTCTGCAATGCAGGAGACCCTGGTTCAATTCCTGGGTCGGGAAGATACCCTGGAGAAGGGATAGGCTGCCCACTCCAGTATTCTTGGGCTTCCCTTGTGGCTCAGCTGGTAAAGAATCTGCCTGCAATGCGGGAGACCTGGGTTCAATCGCTGGGTTGGGAAGATCCGCTGGAGAAAGGAAAGGCTACCCACTCCAGTATCCTGGCCTGGAGAATTCCACGGACTGTATAGTCCACAGGGTTGTAAAGAGGCAGACGTGACTGAGCAACTTTCACTTTTCCCACTTTCTTTCGCTTAATGACATTGTATCATTTTAACCCTTAACCACCTTACCTCCAGCAAAACTGATGAGCAGAAAGTAATTGTAAAGTGTCATGTCCATATTTCCTGGCTGGAAAACTTCTGTTTTATTCTTTCTCTCCTAAGGCAAAGTAAGTAAATTTAGACGCCGCCCCCCCCCACCCACCCACCCAGCAACTAATACTCTAATACATATCCTATCTGAAGTGACCCAGATAGTCGGTGAGTTCTCACCATTTAATTTAGTCGTCTTAAGTTACCAACATATAGAGAGACTATTTTAGATAGACAGTCCCAAAACAATTATTTCTACAGAGTTTACCTAAACGTTCTTATCTCATTTACATTTACTTTCTTTAAATGTTTTTTGTTTGTTTTTACTTACGAGTTACTTACTTTCCTTGCTGACAAATTTGCAACAAATATAAGAAGGTCTTACTACACCTCTAATAAACCTAGGTACTCTTGCCTGGAGAATTCCATGGACAGAGGCGCCCAGGGGTTGCAAAGAGTCGGACACAACTGAGCAGCCAACACTTTCACTTTTTTTCAAACCTAGGCACAACAGGAGTGTTCTTCTTAACACTGATGACTCATAAAGACATGTCTATATGAATCAAACCACAAGCTTAAGCTACCTTCAGTGCCAGATATCAATTCAGTACTGAGAATTTCCCAGGTCATGTGAACCTGAAATGCATTCTGGCCAGATTTTCTTTTTAATTTCTGAGTATTTCTATAAGCTCTTAGTTTCTTTATTCCAATTAACTGGAGCCCTTTTATGAATTAGTTCTGGCAGCGCCACACATGGACAGCACACATATAGATTCGCATAAACACACAAAACACAGAGACCTCACAGTTCCCATTCCAAACTTGAGCCACGACTCAGGTGGTCGCTGTCGACTCAGTCGCCCAGTCATGTCTGACTCTTAGCGACCCCACGGACTGCTGCAGGCCAGGCCTCCCTGTCCCTCAGCACTTCCCGGAGTTTGCCTAAGTCCACGTTCACTGCATCGGTGATGCCAGTCAGCCAGCCATCTCATCCCCTGGCCCCCTCTTCTCCTTCTGTCCTTAATCCTTTCCAGCATCAGGGACTTTTCCAATGAGTCGTCTGTTCTCATCAGATGACCAGAATCCTGGAGCTTCAGCTTCAGCATCAGTCTTTCCAGTGAACAGTCAGGGTGGATCCCCTTGCCATCCGAGGGACTTTCAGGAGTCTTCTCCAGCACCACCGTCCGAAGGCATCATTCTTTGGCGCTCAGCTTTCTTTACAGTCCAGCTCTCACAACCATTCGTGACCACTGGGAAGACCACAGACTTGACTATACAGACCTTTGGCGGGAGAGCAACGGCTCTGCTTGTCAGCATTGTCTAGGTTTGTCATTGCTCTCCTGCCAAGAAGCAATCGTCTTCTGGCTTCATGGCTGCAGTCACCGTCCACAGTGATTCTGGAGCCCAAGAAGAGGAAATCTGTCACTACTTCCACCTTTTCCCCTTCTGTTTGCCAGGAAGTAATGGGGCCGGATGCCGTGATCTTAGTTTTTTCAATATTTAGTCTTAAGCTGGCTCTTTCACTCTCCTCCTTCACCCTCATCAAGAGGCTCTTTAGTTCCTCTTCGCTTTCTGCCATTACCATGGTATCATCAGCATATCTGAGGTTGTTGATGTTTCTCCCGCCTCTCTTGATTCCAGCCTGTAACTCATCCAGCCCAGCATTGCTCATGATGTGCTCAGCACATAGGTTAAACAAACGGCTTGACAGCAGACAGCCCTATCAGACTCCTTTCTGTATCTTGAACCAGTCAGTTGTTCCGTACAGGGTCCTAACAGTTGCTTCTTGACCTGCATACAGCTTTCTCAGGAGACAGGTAAGATGGTCTGGTACTTCCATCTCTCTAAGAGCTTTCCAGAGTTTGTCGTCACCCACACAAAGGCTTTAGTGTGGTTGATGCAACAGAGATAGATGTTTTTCTGAAATTCCCTTGCTGTCTCTATAATCAGCAAAAGTTGGCAATCTGATCTCTAGTTTCTCCTTTTCTAAACCCAGCTTGGACATCTGGAAGTTCTTGGTTCACATAATGCTGAAGCCTAGCAGGCAAGATTTCAAGCGTGACCTCACCAGCACGCGTGACCTCACCAGCACGGGAGACGAGTGCGGCTGTTCTACGGTTAGCACATTCTCTGGTACTACCCTTCATGGGAACTGGGAGAAGGACTGACCTTTTCCAGTCCTGTGGCCGCTGCTGGGCTTCCAGATTTGCTGACGGAACGAGTGCAAAACCTTGACAGCATCATCCTTTAGGGAGCTGAAGAGTCCTGCTGGGATTTCACCACTTCCACTAGCCGTGTTAACAGCACTGCTTCTTAAGGACCATTTGACTGCGCACTCCAGGATGTCCGACCTGGGTGACCAACCACACCATCCCAGTAATCCAGTTTATTAAGATCTTTTTTATACAGCTCTGCCATGTATTCTTTCCGTTTCTTCTTGATCTCTTCAGCAGCTACTAGGTCTCTACCATTTTTATCCTTTATTGTGCCCATCTTTGGGTGCAACGCTCCCTTGATATTTCGAATTTTACTGAAGAGATCTCCAGTCTTTCCCCTTTTGTTACTTTCCTATATTATTAAGCACTGTTCATTGAAGGCCTTCCTGTCTCTCCTAGATATTCTTTGGAACTCTGTGTTTACTTCGGAGAAGGCAATGGCACCCACTCCAATACTCTTGCCTGGAAAATCCCATGGACGGAGGAGCCTGGTGGGCCGCAGTCCAGGGGGTCGCTAAGAGTCAGACACGACTGAGCGACTTCACTTTCACTCTTCACTTCCATGCACTGGAGAAGGACACGGCAACCTCTGGACATCGTTTTCCCTCTCTCCCTTGCTTTTCGCTTCTCTTCACTCTTCTGCTATTTGTAAAGCCTCCTCAGACAAGCACTCTGCTTTCTTGCTTTTCTCTTCTTTGGGATGCTCTTGTTCGTGGCCTTCTGCACAGTATTACAGAGCTCCCGTCGTTCTTCAGACACACTGGTAACTAGATCTAGCCCCTTGAGTCCACTTGTTTCCTCTTCTGCGAATTCATACGGGATTTGATTGAAGTCATACCTGGCTGGCTTAGTGTTTTTCCTGGTTTTCTTTAGTTTAAGCCTGAATTTTGCTATGAGAAGCTGATGATCTGAGCCACAAGTCAGCTCCAGGTCTTGTTTTTGCTTTCTCTATCTCTGGCTACAAAGAACATAACCAATTTGGTTTCAGTACTAACCATTTGGTGCTGTCCCTGTGTAAAGTTGTCTCTTGTCTTGTTGGAAAGGGGTCTTTGCTACGACTAGTGCATTCTCTTGGCAGAATTCAGTTAACCTTGGCCCTGCTTCCCTTTGTTCTCCAAGGTCAAATTTGTCTGTTACTCCAGGTATAATCCTGACTTCCTACTTTTAAATTCCAATCTCCAGTGATGATTAAACATCTTTTTTAGGTGTTAGTTCTAGGAGGTCTTCAAGGTCTTCATAGAACTGACCAACTTCAGCTTCTTCAGCATTGGTGGCCGGGGCATAGACTTGGATTACTGTGATGTTGAATGGCTTGCCTTGGAAATGAAGAGGTCATTCTGTCATTTTTGAGGCTGCACTTAAGTACTGTATTTCGGATTCTTTGGTTGATTATGAGAGTTACCCTGCTTCTTCTATGGTATTCTGGCCCACAGTAGTAGATACAATGGTCATCTGAATTAAACTCGCCCATTCCAGTCCATTTTGGTTCACTGATTCCTAGGATGCTGATGTTTCTTCTTATCATCTGCTTGCCCAGGTCCAGTTTACCTTGATTCGTGGACCTAACATTCCAGGTTCCTAAACAATACTGTTCTTTGCAGCATCGGATTTTACTTTTATTGCCGGACACAACCACAGCTGAGCATCGTACCTGCTTTGGCCCAGCTGCTTCATTCACTCTGGGGCCCCTGGTAATTCTCCTCTGCTCCTCCCCCGTGGCATACTGGACACCTTCAGACCTGGGGGACTCATCTTTTGGTGTCATATCTTTTTGGCCTTTTATACAGTTCATGAGGTTCTCACAGTAAGTATACTGGGATGGTTTCCCATTTCCTCCTCCAGTGATCACGTTTTGTCGTGATTCAGGTACAACAATGTAAAGTCTATCAGTTACAAGGAGTTGGATTCAAATTGGACTTCAGGCAGGTGAAACAAACCATGCTCACCTGTCTAGACGACTAAACTCTTTTTACTACTATTTATGGAAAAGACACTTAAGATTCCTATTCTTCTTGAACAAGTCAAGTTCCAAATCACCTGCCCCCTTTCCTGACATATGAGCTTTAAAAGGCTAGGGGAAATAAGGGCTCCTGGAGGAAAGTGGTTAGAGTATTGGCATCTCAAAGGCATAGGAGAAATGCCAGCTTCTCCTTGGATCACCTCCTCCTCTAAAGCCAGACTTTTTTTTTTTTTTTTTAGTACTTACTGGTCTCTGAAAATAAATAGGGGAGGTCTTAGGAGTGGTAAAAGAATTGGTGGGCTTTGGATTATTTCGGGAGCCACCCATCTGTCTGGTAGAGCCTAGATTTTTAAAACAAGGACCGTTTGTTTCCTCAAAGGAAACTGGGTGGTTTACCTCAATGATTATCAAAGGACAGACGCGGCCATGCAGCTGTGTCGGCAAGTCTCACTGACCGACATTTAGCTCAAGGAGAAGGCCTCCCCCAAAATTCCTACCAGGCTCTGAATCTCAGCTCTGGTCAGTTTTGTCAGACAGTGGCCTCCCACTTCAGTAATCTATTCATAAACACTTCCGAGGATCCTCTCTAGATTTAAGAAGTGTGGCCTTTGATCTAAGAGGCCTGCCTACAGCCTCAGACGGTCCCATCTCTAAAGGTAGCCTGACAGTTTTAACCCAACTTTTTTGTCCATTCCATTTCCATCTCAACCTCAATTTTATAAGCACACAGTGTGTGGGCATTCCTGCTGTTCATGACTGTCTGGATTCGTCCACTCAAAGGCAAAGAGATTCTAGGAGTCTGGGTGCAGGGGGAAAGCAGAAGAAATTGACCTTTAGTTTCAGCTCTGTGAAACAGTTTAAAAATGTAGATGGGGTAGAATGGAGGCCTCCTCTGGCTTAGGACCAGGAGGCTCCCCTGACCAAGGGCAACTATTTTCCTTGGTAAAGTCTCCCAAAAGGAGCCGGGGGTGGGGGGTGGGGCAGGGCAGGGTCAATCACTTGGCTTGGGGTCTTCCCTCCATTTCCACTATTATACAGGACTGGAGGAACAAGGGCCCCAGGATACCAGCCAGCGAGGAGCAGGCAACCACGTATCTAGTAAGGAAATAACTGTCCCAGCTGTCTGTCGAGGGTCACCCAAGGCTCTGCTGGAGAAACGACCAGGCGTCATTTGGGAGCCAGGGAAGGTCCTGGGCCCATCAGTCTCTGATCCTCTAGGCCATCACTGGCTTGGGAGCCCTGAGTCCCCCTTGGGACTGGGGAGTGCCCTCCTTCCAGTGGCCCCAGAAACCAATCAGAACCCTGTGGGCTTCCCATGTCCCCCATCTCTCGTTTGTAGGGAACAGACTCGTCTCTGACTTTCCCTGAGTCCCAAAGGGCAGATTCAAACAGCTGCTCATCAGGGACAGGAGAGGATGCAGAGACAAGGAGGGGACAGCCAAGAAACAGGGCAGCCTGGGGCGGGTCCTGACTCTGCCTCACAGAATACACGTGACGATGTCTTTGAGCTTTTTACAGAACTAAAAACCCCGACAAGTGGAAGACATTAGTATTCTTCCTTCCAGAGAAAAAAATCACAGTTTGATATTCCTGAGCAGCTCATCAGGGCCCTTGAGGCCAAATGAAAGGGGTGCAAGCCCTGCACTCATCCTTACCTTTCCCAGCAGCCCTGCCCTTGAGCCGCTGCTAGAAACTCCTCACCAAATCCTCCCAGGTTGGGACACACAGCTTTTCAGGGCAGGAGCCTTCTGTCCCCTCTGCCTGGCAAAGCAATAAAGTTATTCTTTACTATTTCATCCAAAACAGTCTCCAAAATTCAGTTCAGCTCTGGTACTCGGAGGCTGAGTTTTTGTCATCATCCTGTCATCTGTGTGCTGGGCAGGGTCCCGATGGACTCTTCCCACACAAGGGGCACTCGTCTTTCCAGTGGTCCTCTTGGGCGCACTTAAAACAGATCGACCCTTTCTTGGAAAGGCAGTGGCTCTGACCCAGGCTTCCTGGACCCTGTCCCCACCATGGGCTTCTGTAGGGATGCAAGCCTGACGTGGTGCAGGCGTTAGGGCTGCCACCAGTAACGGTGACTTTTGCTGCTGTCCTTGAATCGTCTTGCTTCTTCACCTTATCGCTATCATTGAATGCTCCAAAGGCCAAGTCCATGAGCTGATTCTCAGGGGTCTGGGATCTCCAGCTCCCCGGTTGTGACGTTAGCGGTAGACGGTTCAGCAGATTGTCAGCCTCTCAGAACTGCGGCTCGCATCAGTTCCTGGTGGTGGACCTCAGGGAGGTGGTCTCATAAAGAGACTGTCTAAAACACCAGGCTCCTGATGGGAAAGAAGGAACCTTTAAGGGGGTGTGAGCCAGGCACACCCAGCAGGAGGTCTTTGGACCTGGACTGTGGGATAGGTTTGTGAACTTCTGGATGTCTGGGTCTTCCCCATTTTGGTTAAGATGCCACAAGACATGGGTCTGATGGATCCTGGGCAGATAGTGGCCATCTGTCCCAGTGCTCTCCCTAACATTCAGAGAATCCAAGGGAGTGTGCTGCAGGGACCTTCGTGGGTGGACCCCCTCAAGGGGTGCCATGGAGAAAAGTTCAATGGCAATTCAGGAGATGGGATAATTGGACTGATCTGTAAAAACCCTGACTCCTGGAATTCAGCAGAAAAAGTATTTAATTAAGAAAGCAAAACTGGGAAAAGCAACAGTGGGATCCTTGTGGGCACCCAAAAACCTGCCTGTTTGGTGAGCCTGAGGCAGCCCCTCGGATTAGTCAAGGAAAGGAACAACAACAGTCAGTGCAAGAAAGGCAACCAGAGTCCCAGGGCCGGAACCCTTCCGAGACAGAGGAAGGGAGAGCTAGGCCCCGAGTCAGACAGATGACACAGCTCAGTACAAGCCCCAGCCGCCCTGAGCTGAGGAGAGCCCTAGCCCAACAGGGGATCGGGATTATGCCCTTTGGGGTCCCTTCATGGTCGCCAGAAAAGACGCTGCAGGGGGAAAATGGGGCACAAGAGGATGGTCATGTCCCAGGTACTGAGTGAGTTCCCGGGATGGGCTGCCAAGTGAGGGTCCTTGGCTCATGCAGGAAAGAAGTCAAGAGTGAGGAAAGAGGCTTGTTTAAAGAGATGCACGCTACACAGACAGTGTAGACCTTCTCAGAAGTCCAGAGGCAGCCCGAGGGCACGGGGTCATCTTGGAAAGTGTGAGAGGGCCCCTAGTGCAGGGGGGTTGGTGTTTATGGGCGGGGCGACATCACAGGATGACAAGTGGGAGGAATATTCTGTCTTCAAGAAGGGGTGGGCATTTCCAGGAACTGGGGCACCACCCACCTTCTGGCCTTTTATGGTCGAGGTTCCGGGGGGTGTGTCATTTAGATACGAATCTATTACCATGAGCCCCTCTATACACACACAGTGCAGCAGGCATAGCGAGGCTCGGGGTCTCCCGGGAGCCGGCCCTTCCAGCGTCTCGGGCCTCGGCGGCTGCTCTCTGCTCTCGTCTCCTGCTGTTAACGGCTGTGCCCTGCTCCCTTCTCTCCTCAGAGACACACACACACCCTGTGCACTGCCCAGCTTCTTTACAACGTGGACTCTTTCCCTTCTTGGTCCCCAACTTCACGGATGCCTGCTCAGCATCATTCTCCACCTAGCCTTGCAATCCCGTTTCAGAAACTAAGGAAACACGCCAAATCTGAACTTCCCAGCACACAGTGATACGTACTACTCATCACAGGCCCCTCTGCAGCATAACCTCCAGGATGTGACAGGGCGAACAAACGCCTGTGTCCCGGTAACTTGACAAAATGACCAAACTTGAGTAAAACACCCTCACCCAGCAAACACGTCATAAAAAACACCTGTGGCAACTGAGCTGCCACCGGAGAGGGTGACAAACACGCGCTCTCGTGATGGAAGCAGCAGGTCCTAAGAATTAAGAGTAGGGGCGTGGCCTCCCTGAATGGCCGTTCTCAATCATTACAATGAAAACAGGAAGCCAGCTGAGCTGCAGCGCGAGACAAATGACCCTCGCACTTCGGTTTAGAGTGTTCTAAAAATACAATTTACAATTCAGCAATATCTTTTTTTTTTTTAATGTAGTCACTACAACACAAACATGCCTCTTTGTTATCTAACTACATCTGCATGCAAAACACGCTTTAGCTAGGAAAATGTAAGGTCTGGGGAATTGAAACCCATTTTTCAAATTCAAAAGAAATGAAAAGGAGAGAATAAAGGTGCATTTTATTCACATGCAAAAAAATGTAACTGCAAGCTGACCTCAGGTCCTCACCCCAACCTGGTAAATGACGTATGTAACTTGTCCTCAAGTGGATTCAAGATTACTGTTTCAAGCTACATGACTGTGCAGTAGAACCAAATCCGCCTTGAACCAAATGCAGTGCCATTGGCCTTCACGCTTAAGGAAATGGTATATTCTGCACGCGACGGGAAGGCTTCTCAACCTTGGCTCTGGCGACCTCCAAATCATCTTGGGGTGAGAAACCGCCTCCCTGAGGCCACCACCCAGGACATTGTGCACACGGGCTCTGCCCACTGAGGCCGGCGCTCCCGCAAGGCGGGGAGGGGACAGAGGGCTGCCAGGCTCTGATCTCACCCGAGGTCCCCCGGATCTCTGTACTCTTCACCGCACACAACCACACCAACGGGAGCTGGGTTCCCAAGCTCGGCGGGGCATGCACCCACGTAACGGATTAAAATTAGGCACCCTAATCATTAAACTGTCACTGTGAGAGCCGGGAGTATCTTTTTTTTTTTTTTTTTAAGAAAATGAATAGGAGAATTAATGGATTTCTTTGCTTCAATGTGATCGTCAGCCTGTCTTTTATTATTGAGGCAGTCATAAAAAAATGCTTCGGCCAGGTATGCAAATTAAATCATTAGTATTTTCCCAGTTACGTGACTGCTTGTTTATGTTGCTGATCTCTTCCCCCCGTTTTGTTCCTCTAATACTGGCTGCTCCGTCATGCCCGACTCTTTGTGGCCCCATGGACACTGGCCCACCAGGCTTCTCTGTGCATGGGATTCTCCAGGCAGGAATCCTGGAGTGGGGGCTCTTCCTGATCCAGGGATTGAACCCAGGTCTCCTGCACTGCAGGCGGGTTCTTTACTGACTGAGCCACCAGGAAGCCCAGTATTAATGATGCTGGAGGTGCTTCAGTGAAACACTCTGAGGCCCTACAAGAGAAATCCTCTCTACTCCCCACCTCTCTGACCCCAGAGCTGCAGGCCCACCCGGTGGTGACCGAGACGGCTCCCCAGGGACTGGACAGCCGCACCGCCACAGGGCACTCCGCACAGCAGGCCCGCAGGACCTCGGGCACAGAGGACCATGGGCAGAGGGTCGCCCTGGCTCCTTCGCTGAGGTCCCGGCGATGGGAGGCCAGGAGAAGCCAGCCCACCCCAGGTGGGAACTTCAGGTAACAGCTTCTATTTTACCTGCTTCGAAACACACCCACGTCACACGCACGCTGTACTCACATTCGGGGTCTTGCCCCCTGATTTCCCCGGCTTCTGGCCCGGCTGCCAATGCCCAGGAAGACACACCTCCTTCCGGTGCCCACCACCCCCACCTGCTCCCCCAGCAGCCTCCTGGGGCCCACCTTCCTGAGATCCTGCACTGCTGAGCCTCGCTAAGCAGACCCGTCACTCATACTGCAACTCAGGCTTGCCTGTTCATGAGCAAACTCCCCTGTCCTGAGCTGGGATTCCAAAAGAATGAGACTGGCTGTTGGGAGATAGAGCCAGAGGGGGAACAGATGTGACGGAGGTAAGGCCAGGGGCCAGCTCAGGGTCAGGGGCCGGGACAGGGATGCAGGCAGGGCAGAGACAGGGCCCGGTTTCTTAACCACCCGGCCAGATCATGTGTCTCAGTGCCTAACTTCTCCGAAAATCACAGCGAAGTCCTCAACACACACACAGTCCACGGTGACGCCACAGAGAAATGCTCGCTTTCCAGTCCGACCACTGAAAGGCGGCCGGATAACGAACGGCAACTGACTCCTTTCTGCCCCACATGTGCCCCAAGGCCACCAGTGTTGCAGCTGGAAGGCAGGTGCGCGCCCCAGTGCCCTGGCCCAGCTCAGAGCGCTCAGCGGGGACGTGCCCGGACACTGGAGCCCGAGAAAGCCGGCCGAGAGGCAGAAACGGGGCAGACGAAGCGAGGCTGCGGCGATCCACCCCAGAGCGTGGGCAGGCTTTCCCGCGCGGGACCCAAGCTGGGGGCAAGGACGGCCATCCTGAGCATGTTGGCGGCTGACAGATGAGACCTGCGTGCACCTCTCAAGACGGGAAGCCACGAACACCCTGGGACAAGAGTGACCCGGGCACCCTGTGCCCCCAGGCAAGGCCGGGAAGCTGGGGCTCTCTGGACCTCAGAAACTGTGGGGGCTGCTCGTGTCCCATCTCCCCTTTATCAGGAAGCTTAACCTGGGCCTTGATGGGCTGAAAAGGTCCAGGAAGTCCCTAAAGTGGCATGCGAAATGGCATTTTTGAGTATGTCTCTCTCACAGGGAAACATTAATAAAACAGAAAATAACTGCATCATTAGGACCCCAAAGGTGGGTCAGCTGTCTCAGAGACAGGCTGCACTACTGTCAACCCCAAGGGCCCCGCCCCACCTCTGACCAATAAAGAACACACCCAGATAGTGTTTTCACAACAGTTTAAAGAAAACCCGAGTAAGGCAGTCCCTGGAGCAGGAAGGCCTGGCGACACCCAGCTCCCCCCATACCCCTGGAGCACAGGCCAGCACGGGACAAGGTGAGCCCAGGGGCAGGAGACGGCAAGGGCCCGGGCAGAGGGGCACCTGCGGGGACCCTGTCCCCCGTTCCTGATCTTCTCACCAGCCCAGGCCCCTTGGCACTGCACGCAGTCCCCCGTGGGACTGGCGTGGTCCCAGGCCCAGGGACCCTCCTGCTGTGGGAGCAATCCCTCCCCCAGCCCCCAGCTAACAGCCCGACTCCAGGCCTTACGGAGAAATCTTGACCCTCGGCGCCCCTAGTTCAAAGGCCCCCAAACCTCTTCACGTCGTGGTGGGCAAAGAAAAGTGCCCACCCTCAGCACCTCTGCTGAGCAGCTGGGGAGCCGGCCCAGGCGATGGCAGGGCTGGGGCTGGAGGAGGCAGGCCCAGCTGCAGCTCAGTGCCAGGCAGCCCTCCTGAGTCCCGAGCTGGAGCAGGGTCAGTCCTGGGGAAGTGCAGATGGCGCCTTTTCTCTGATGATGGGCCACAGGGAAGGGCCGAGGCTCAGGAGACGGCCTCGCCCGGACCCCGCCCTGGGCGCATCTGAAGGACAGTGCGACAGCAGGACGCGGAGGCCCCACCGAGGTTCGCCCACTCCTCGTGACGGCCCCCGGAGGGCACCGGCAGGCAGGAGAAGCAGGGGCCAGGGTCACAGGCTCCAGGAAGGGAGGACACCTTCTTTTGCTCCCAAAGCTGAAGGGGGCCACCGCCACCCCTCAGAGGCAGCCAGGAGCCTCCTGTGGCAGCTGGGCGGCCCCAACTCGGGCAGGAGCGCGAGCCCAGGATGAGGGAGCGGTTCAGAGCTGCGACAAGACGCGGCCCTGCCCACATCAGTGCCCCGCTGAGGCCAGGGCACTCTGGCAGTCGGCACTGGCAGAGCAAAGAGCAGAGACGGGCAGCAGGAGGGGGTCATCGCACTCACGTGATGGCTGCCCAGCCAGAGGAGGAGCCGTGCGACACGGGTCCGCGGCCCCTCCGCGCAGACTTGCAGGCTGAGGCTGCAGGGGAGAAGGGCGCCCCCACGGGTGGGCTCAGAACAGAAGAGGGTGCGGGGCCCAGGGGGCCCGCTGACCGGCAGGCCTGAGGCCCCCGCTGCGCCTGCCCTGCTCGCTGGGCCATGCCTCCAGGCCAGCCGGAGCGCTGGAACGTGGCGGCCAGGCGGAGCGCTGGAACGTGGCGGCCAGGCGGCAGGACAAGAGCCGTGCGGCTGGAGGAAGCTCTGCCATGCGGCAGCCTCAGGAGCTCAGCCTCCCGGAACCAGCAGGTCCCGACCCACCCAGCCCCCAGCCCTGTGCTGGGACAGCTCTCACAACCCTCGTGCCCGAGGACGCCCGACTGGCAGGGATCAAAGCACAGAGCACCTCCGCTCAGCGATGAGGAAGTGGGGAGGACTGAGCCGCGAGGAGGGGGTTCAGCACCCAGGCGTCTGGGCGCCCTGACCCTGGGATCTGCTCCTCGGCAGCGGGACTGGGGTCAGCCCGGCCAGCAGCTCCTGCACACCCAACGGGACCACGACAGGAGCTGGCCGACCAGAGTCACAAATGTTCACGCGTGTGCCCGTCTGTGTGCACACGTGCCTGGGCGTGTGTGCAAGGGAGGGCCGCCCTCGCCAAGGCTGCACCCCCAGAACCTCACTGTGGGCTGAAGAAAGGGGGCCCAGAGGAGGTCGCTGCGGCAGGGCTGGCCTACCCACGGCTCCAGCGCCAGCACTGGGCGCCTGCCCGCCCGCCCAGGCCCGCCCCCCACCCCCTGCAGACCTCCAGCTCCCTCCGCAGCTCGGGCTGTGCCTCCTCACACCATCCCACAGGGCCTGCCCGGCAGGGACCCCAAGGCCAGCCACACCACCAGGACAGCCTCCACCTCCAGGCTCAGGGAAGAGCCCCCTCAAGAAAGAACTGCTCCTGGCAGGGCAGGTGCAGGCCAGAGCTTCTCTGCCTCCCCCTTGGGGGCACCTCCCACCCCAGGGAGGGGCCAGCACCCAGCACAGTTGAGTAGGGACAGGGTGAAGCAGGCCTGCACCCCCCGCTGTCACAACGCGGCCAAGCTAAGGCTCTTTACTCGGACTCTGCAGCAGGGGAGGCCAGGGGCAAGGGCAGAGCACCCTGGGGCGGTGTGGACCTGTCTGCAGCAAGGCCTGCACACTCCGATTTTCCCACCCAGCAGCACAGCCCAGGACAAGGCCTGCGCTTCTGACCTAGGGTCCCAACCCACGCGTGAACACAAAGGCACAGGCTCAGACGCGCCGCCTGGCACAGGGGCAAGCCCCATCCATCAGGCTCCCTGTCTTGGTGTCAGCTACCCCACAGTCAGCCGGGAGCAGGAGAGCCAGGCCACACGGGCGCAGGACGATGTTCGGACAGAGCGTGTTTAACCGCAGCAGGGAGCCTGGCACAAAAGAAACGCCAGCAGACACAGGCGGAGGCTCCCATCTGGGGAACCAGAGCCCAGCAATAAGGGCAAGTCCTCCTCTGGTGCAGCCTGGCAGGGTTGGGCCAGGCCCCTTGCCATCACCCCTGAGCCGGATGACAATCCTCCACAGCAGAAACTCTCGTGCCCACTTCGCAGATGAGAAGACTGAGGCACCCCAATGTGACAGCCCATTTGTCTCATCCTCAGGCCCGCTGCACACAAGCTGAGGTGACGGGGCGGGTGGGGCGGACCGGACCAGCTCGGCACAGTCTCAGGACATCCCGGCGCGTGGCCACCTCCAAGAGTAGCAGGCCGGCTGGAAGGGCCCAGCCCCCAGTCTCCCGGCTCCGCTGTCCCTGCTCTAAGGGCCGCTCCATGGGACTGCCACACTCTGTGCATCAGCCATCGGAGGAGGGCAGGGAACCCGACAGGCTCCTACTCAACTCCCCACCGTGCCATCGGCCAGTAGCCTGACCTCCAGGGCCCAGCGCATGACCAGGCAGAGGAACAAAACCCAGGAGGCCAGCAGAGAGCCCTGGCCAAAGCCTCGCTTTCCGACCTCGCTGAGCCCTCCCTCCTCCTCGTGAAGGGGGGCCAGTGCTCTCCTGGGAGCTGCCCGTAGCTCCGAGAGAGGGTCTGTGACACGGTCAGCATGTCGCTGCACACAGGGCGCCCAAGCACAGGCCAGTCTGGAACTGCCGCCAGGGCTGCAGAGGGCAGGGCCCAAGGGGGGCGCTGCCTGCAGGCCCACCCCAGCCTCCACCCCTCCCTCTCCTCTCCATCAGCAGCAACATTCCCAGGAGGGCAGCTGACCCCCCAGCCAGCTTCTGGAAGAGGCTGACCCACACGGGGCACGCGACACCCCTGCCTGGCCACAGCGACCGTTCAGAGTGGACGAGGGGCCTCAGCCAGGGAGAGCAAGTGAGCCCAGGAAGCTCTGCTGTCCGACCTGGCAGACAGCGCCCGGCGAGCGTGCAGTCCTGAGAGCGGCCGGCAGGGCCACCTCAGCACCGGGAAGTGGACTCACCCGACGCAGGGGGAAGCAGCAGGTCCCGATGAAGCTGCAGAGGAGCTGGACCCAGCCCTGCCTGAACCCTGCCGCACCTGCACTTCCCTGAAAGCACGCCAGTCCACCTCGGGCGCTCGGAGCCTTCTGTGGAGAGGTCCTCCCCGAGTGATGGGTCCCCTCTGAGTGAGACCTCCTGCAGACACCTTCCTGCTCACGCTGAGAGCCGCTCATAGAGAACTCCTGGTCAAGTGCAGGTCCCACAACCTCAGGGAGGACAGTCTGGCCCCGGTCTGTTCCTCCATCTGCCGAAAGCCACCTTATCCGACCGCACTGTTGCCTGCCCTGGGGCCACCCCTGGAGGGCTGTACCCCTGGGTGCCAGAAGTACCCACTTTTCTGTCTCTAAATCGCCCCCCTCCCCCCATCCTGGGAGCACATCCCCGGGAACACTGCCACCAGGAGCCAGCCCCACGGCTCCATCCCGGCCCAGATGCTCAGGCCACACTGCTTCCCCAAGGCCGCGGCAGGTGAGGGGCATGCTGTCCTCGGAGTCCCAGCTGGTGCCTCCTCAACAACAGTGAAAAGAGGGGGAAACGCAGACTCGCAACTGGGTTTGGAATGCATGTCCACGTCGTCCCGGGAGGGGCCCCTCTGTGGACACCAGGAAGCGCCGTGGACGTCCACCGCCCCGGCTCACGGGCCACCTGGCAAACAGGGACCTCAGCACCGCTGGCTGGGGACAGATCCCGCAGTGGCCGAGGCCCCGCGTGGCGGCGGAGCAGCCCCTGCCCACGCTGGGCCCGCGCTGGGCGCCTCTCACGCAGGGCAGCGCTCTGGGAGCCAACACTTGAAGGCGTGCTGCTGAGCTTTCGAGAACAGGATCTCTGCGAGCCACGAAAGGGTGCCTGTGAGGACAAAGACAGACAACAACTGGCTCCCAAACGTGACTGAGGTCCTCCAGGGAGGTGCTCGCCCAGCCGTGACTTCAGCAGACGCAGGCAGAGCTGCCTGGAGCTGGCGTGGGGGCCTCAGGGAGCCTGCGAGTGCGTAACGTACATCAAAGGCCCGGCCGCCAGCCCTCCCCTTGCAGACAGCATCCCTCCTGAGACCCGGCCTGGGGAGAGGCTCCCGGCCGCCCGGAGAGCAGCCCTCCTCCGCCCCTGCTCAGGACTCCCAGCTCCCAGAGAGGAGGCAGCCCCGCTGGGCGAGCACACCATGAAGCTGAGCCCTCGGGCCCAGCCGCCTCCACACCCGGGTCTGTCCTCTACACCCCCGTGCCACAAGAAGCCTGGATGGCTGCGGACACCGTCCTGAACGCCTGCTGCTGGACACACAGAGCGTCCACAGGCGGGACCCACACCCATAGGGCAAGGTCCGAGGAGCCACGAGGAGAGGAGGCCCCCGAGACGACAGCAGAGGCCCACCACGTGCCTCTCTGCGTTTCAGCTCCGTCCTCTCCTTGATGAGAGGAATTCTGAAAACAGGAGCTCCCTCAAGACACACCCAAGTGTGGACAAAGACAATCCACTCCGACAGAGACACACTTCCCCGGGGGAGGGTTTAGGGGATGCCTTTTACACCGCGGGTTGTCAACTCCAAACCCCTGGGGTCAGCCCTCCACCAGCCCTGGGCGAGGAGGTGTTGAGCAGGATGGCAGCAGCCCTGTGCACCCTGGGGCCTCCCAGCCGGAAGGACGGGGAGAGGTCAGAGGTCATGCTTAGGCCACTGCAAATCCAGCCAGACGCGGACCACAAAGGTGAAAGGAAAACAAGGGCCTCGCAAGGAGACAGAAGGAGGCACGTATGCACCCTGTGACAAGCCCTCCAACCCGGAGGGCCGGGAAGGAACCTCGCTTCAGCCCTCACACTGGCAAAGGCAGGCTTTCCAAAGAACGGGGCTGAAACGCCTACTATGGATTTTCAGTGTACAATGTTGCATGAATTCCTAGCGGAGAGGCTTCTGATCCACTGGAGCACTGCCCGACCGCTTCTCCATGACTCTCCCCACAGGTCACACCCCCGGCGTGCTTCCCTCTGCATCAACTACAGGCCCCTGCCCCGGGAGGTCATCTGTGTCTGCACCCCCAAGAGCTGGGGGGCGGGCTCACCAGGCCCCCCAACCCCTCAGCCCTGAGGCTAGAACCTCCATTCTGAGACGGCCCTGAGCATCGTCTTGGAAGCCCCCCACCACCCTCCTCAGCAGAGGCCCAGGCTCTGCTGACCTGCTGGCGTCCTACTCCAAAGGGTCTGCCGGGAAGCCCCTCGGGGGCCAGAAGGGCTCAGAGCAGGCTCCCTCCTGATGTTTAAGACCAACAGCTGGATGAGACACTGGCTCAGGCCCCTTCCAGAATGTTCCTGATGCTGACTGCCAAGGCTTGGGTCCTGACGGCTACTCTTAGGAGTCCTGGGCCTGGGAGAGGGCTCCCGGTCACACAGGTGGCAGGGAGGGAGGAAGGGCCACCCCACTGGAGGGTGTGGGACCAGGACCCCTGCCCCTCAGTATGGGCCGCTCCAGCTGAGCAGCCCGCCTCCCCCACCCCAGCCTCCCATGGCCTGGCGCACCTGTGTGGCGTTACCCCACCCCCAGCCCGTCCCCACCAACAACTCAGCTCCCTGCTGCTGGGGCCTGACCGCGACGGAGCTGCGGGAACCGCCTCTGGGCCCCTCGACACCAGAGCATCTGCTCGACTCCCTCCTCGCTCGTGGAAAGCATCCTGCGTGGGCGAGGTGCAGACTGCTTGCAAAATTCCTGTTGCTGTTCAGTCGCTCAGTCATGCTTGGCTCTTTGCGACCCCGTGGACTGTACCCGCCAGGCTCCCCTGTCCAGGGAATTCTCCAGGCAAGAACACTGGAGTGGGTTGCCATTGCCTCCTCCAGGGGGTCTTCCCCACCCAGGGATGGAACCAGCATCTCCTGCAACGGTAGGCGGATTCTTTACCACTGAGCAACCAATCAATTAGAAACTTTCCAGAAACAGGCTCCTTCTCACCACCACCACCCTTCACCCTCCCCTGTCAAAGTCGGGGCTGGAGAACGGGGGAATGGGGTAGCGGCGGGGCACAGAGTCACCAAAACTGCTCTCCCCAAGTTTGAAAAAGACCCACTGCAGCCAAGAGCACCATGCCAGCCAGCTGACGGTTGCTCCCAAAAGATCACGCAGCTCCACCAACCACGGGCACAACAACCCTCCCACT
Organism: Oryx dammah; assembly: GCF_014754425.2. NCBI lineage: Eukaryota > Metazoa > Chordata > Mammalia > Artiodactyla > Bovidae > Oryx > Oryx dammah. Next base: position 116,336,249 of record NW_024070212.1, read on the forward strand.
TGGAAGGCCAGATCAGGCTTTTAGGCCCTAAGAACTGACTTACTGTTTCAAGCTCAAACAGCAATCCAGCAGAAGCACTTGACCCACACAGACAGAATACTTCATAAACAATGGTGAACCAACAGCCGCACAGTCGTGTTTTTAAAGGGAGCAGACTCCAAATGCTCAAAAACATGCCCGTATGAAGGTACCATGTTAAAATGATGAGGTTTAACAAGAAAAGACTAAATCTTGTCACTAACTGTGACCTGGAACCAGCAGGGGAAAGAGCCTGTGGCGGAGGCAGCGGCTGGCCGCCGGGAGCACAGGCTCGGGGCCCGTGCTGGCAGCGGCTGGCCGCCGGGAGCACAGGCCCGGGGCCTCCGGCCGAGGTCGCGCCGTGCTGTGGGCTGTGCACAAGGGCCCCGTTGGCCACTTGACAGCTGCGAGTTTAAAGCTATTCCTCCTCTCGATCCTCTCTGCATCACAAACCACTTCCCTTGTATTTATGGCATCTACTTAAGAGCATATGATCTCGGGAATCAGGAGTCCCCAGACTGAGGTGGGAGAAGGCAGGCAACCCCAGCGCTCGGGCAGATAGCAGGCGGCTCCTTGAAGTCAGGGGACCAGCCCGCACTAGGCTCTCCTCCTGGTCCCGCGCGGTACCCCGCAGCCAGCCTCCCAGCCGCTCACACGGACACTGCCAGGCGCCGAGCACCAAGCCGGCAGGAGGCCCTCGGGGCCCCTCCACCCCACGCAGGCCCCTGCCAGTAAGAAAAGTGACAGTCAACCGCCGATGTCGCAATGAGCCACTGAAATTACACAGCAGATCCCGCTAGGGAGGAGGGAGAGGGTGTGAGACCATGCTCAGCGGGGACCGAAGGCACTGCCCGGACTGAGGGGCCAGAGAAGACACCAGGTAAAGACGGGCAGTTCCGAGAACTGGGAACAGTGTGTGCAGGGGCCCAGGGGCCCAGGGCGCTCGCAGGCAGCAGGGAAGCAAGCAGACAGCAGGACAGGGGCCACAGGGTGAGGAGGCGGAACAGAGGGCAGGATCACAGGCCTTCCAGGATCCTACCGCACGGCAGGGTGTGAGCATGGGAATGGCAGGAAGGGTCTGCCCTGGTCACGGCCACCCAGGTACCATCTGCACAGCGCAGCCCGGGCCAGAGCCTGCCAGACCCAGGAGTCCAGCACTGCCTCGGAGAGCTTACGAGACCCAGAGAAGCAGACCCCCTGGATTCTTCAACGCCAAGCACATGTGTCAGTTTACCAAGGATCTGGGTTTCCTCCCTTATAATAATGAGGTTGAAGAGTATTCGCCCCGCCCCCATGGAAATATCAGACTCTTTAAGAGAAAGTATTACTATTAAAAAGCCATACATGCTTACAGAAACCATTTTCATATATTGTGTAAAATTTAAACAATGTCACCAAACATAAAAGGGGCTTCCCTGATAGCTCAGTTGGTAAAGAATCTGTCTGCAATGGAGAAGACCCCAGTTCAATTCCTGGGTCGGGAAGACACCCTGGAGAAGGGATAGGCTACCCACTCCAGTATTCTGGCCTGCAGAATTCCATGGACTGTATAGTCCCTAGGATAGCAAAGAGTTGGACTCGACTGAGTGACTGCCACTTACTTCACTTCACAAACACACAGAGACAATGAAAGTTGCTCACATCCCATTTTCCTGGCACCCCAGAAGCCCACTGCTGTCACTCTGGAGACCCGTAAACTTGAAAAGCAGAAAGGATGGGTCCCCTGGGTACTGTCCTAGACCCCCTTTTTCCTTTCACTTAACATGTCAAACGCTTCTGCTGCCCAGCAAGCCTGCACAGAGATTTCCACAGGACAAAAATACCAAAATGTATTTAGTAAATTTCACCTCTATAAACAATGCAGCAATAACATGCATAGATTTCCACAGGATAAAAACAACGAAATGTGTTTAGTAAGTATCACCTTTATAAACAATGTAGCAATAACATTCTGTACATATCTGGATACCCATGTGCTTATCACATTCTTCCTAGGAATAAATTCCAATAAATAGAATAGTTGGAAAAAAAGGAATAGCCATTTAAAAATTTGACACAGAAACTTTTCCTGAGAGTAACCAAGTAATTAATAACTGATAAAGGCCAAAGCTTACATGTGCTTACATGTGCCAGACTACTCTAAGCACTTTCCATGTATTAGCTTATTTAAATTTCACAAAACCCATGGAAGGTAAGAATTACTATTATCACCATCAACAGCTGCTGTCAAACAGCCTGTGCTGATATGGGGGCATAAACAAATGCTTCCAGCTGAAGTTCTTTACTAGGAAAGCTGGGTCTTTTTATTGCCAGCTACTGTGCTTCGCAGATTCATGTGCTCTGCTCATCATACAATAGGAATGTTCACGATTTTCTTATTGGTTTGTTAGAGCTCTTTACATATTGACTATTAACCTTTTTTTTTTCCTCTCACTACCCCTTAACCTCACTTATGGAATCTTTTGACATGGAGAATTGTCTTTAAGAGTGTTGAATCTGTCGATATTTTCTTTAATAAAGTTTCTGGCTTACTGTTACAATATGAATGGATTAAGTCAGTGGTTTTTCAAAGTTTGTGGTCTTTGGGACGCTCTCTTCCAAGGCAATCCCACAGACAGAACGGTGGAGGCCACTGCACTCTGGCTGCAGTGGGCGGGGGGCGCCGGGTGCCGCCCCCACCCTCACCCGCCCACAGGCGGCCCCAGAAGAGCCAAGCGTGGGGCCAACCACCGCTGGTCGACGGGACCGTCCGGAGCCTTCCCAGCACAGAACACAGCAAGAAACCCTATGAAACACAGAAGCGCCTACGACCGCTCGACACCACCCAACACAACCACGCCTAAAAGGTGCTCCAAACAGCCCTCTTCTCAAAGAGGCTGTGCTCTCCCAAACACCTGCACGGACGACGCTGAGCGTCAGCTTCAAGACCATCAGGGGCCCAGAGCAGAGGCGTGGAAGAGGAGTCCGCTTCGGGGCTTAACACAAACAGAGGCACCAGGCGCTTTAGGCCCATCTCAGGCTCCTCCTCTGCAAAACGGGTGTGGTAAGAGGAGCCACCTCCAAAGGCCGTGGAGAGAGAGAAATGGGGTACCCACAGTGACTACTTACGAGAGCACATGGCCCCAAGTAGCTGCTCATTAAACGGTAGCTACTGGGCTAAGCTACACTCACAGCTGCTCCTTGAACACCGTCGGGGAGAGGGGCGCCAGCCTCGCACCCGGTGGAGAACCCAAGGATAACTTGATAGTCAGCCCTCCGCATCCACGGCTCCACAGCTCAGATTCAGACCACAGCAGATTGGGTAGTATTCACTGAAAAACCCACGGATAAGTGGACCCACGTGCTTCAAGCTCACGCTGTTCAAGGGTCAAGTGGACGAGTACAATCATCTCCTCACTAGGAAAGAGAACCAGGCTGGCTCCACCTCTGCTGATACAGGGGCCCGTCCGCCCCCGCCGTGACAGGAGGCAACCTGTGTGGGGCCCTGGCCCTTCACTGGAGGGAACCAAGAAGGCCCGTCGGTCAGAAAAGGCGGCCGAGAGCCCACCCCGCTCCTGAAACAGAGCCACCGACCCCATCTCCTCAGCCACACGAGCCCAAGAGACGAAAATGACCTCCTAACAGAACTCGCTGATCTGAGGTCAGTGACACGTCTCCCCAAGGAAACGGCCTGTGAACACACGTTGCTGAGGCATGTGAAGACGCAGCGTCACTTCTGACACAGGGCCCCTCATCTGACTTGAACCAGAGACCCTTTGCTTTTCTCTAACTCAAGGCCAAAAGACCACAACCCACTGCACACCGCAACGTATCCCGACTGACCGTCTGAGACTCAAACCAAGCCCCCTCCAGACTGGCTCCCCAGTCCCCACCCCAAAACCAGCAAGGGCTGCAACCACTGGGGCAGAACTTGCCCTCCGGCTAGGACAGTGGGGACTTGGGCTGAGCTTCCGCGGAGGCGGGGCTAACGCGGTTAGGCAGCTGATGCCCAGCAGGTATTCCGGGTCCAGGGGCCGTCGTCCTGCCACCCCAGCAGAGCCGTACCCCGCTCTCTACATCTCCCCTACTCCTCCATCAGGTACCAATCTACAGCTCAGGCAGCTTCTGAGCAATGAAAGCCCAGCCGTTTTCAATAGAGAACGGTAGGGACGGATTCTCCAGAAGTGATGAAATGTTTCTTCTGCTCTGGCAATTAAGACGGCACAAAGTCGCCTTTCCTCCGGTGCCACCCCCAACATCAAAGGATGAGAATTCAAAGCCATTCATGCTGCATTGAAACCTCACAATGCAGCTGGAAAATGGAAGTCGATTACTGGACATAAATATGCAGTAGTTAAAAGCAAAGAGTTAGAACGAAATTCAACTGCAGCAACCCCACGACGTGCGGAAACTTCCAGAACTGGAGTCCTCCTGGTAAACACGACGAGGGGCATCCTTAGAAAGCACACTTCTGGCCACTGAGCCAAGCTCCGCGCTCTGGACCCACGTGGCCCAGGGGCCATGTTGTTCTGCCCATCTTGCTACAGTAACGGCCCCCAAGGCCTCCGAGAACATGGCATTTAGAGATTTTTCTTTCTCATGGCTGTGAAGCTGCTGACCACAGAACATTCTCTCTTGGCTCAGGGCTGCTGAGGCCACATCTGTCCTTGGTCCCCAGGCCCCGCGGGCCTCCGCCCCCGCACATACCCCCAGCCCAGGGCTCTCCCAGGGGCGCTCCGGCTGCCAGTTCCGATCACAGGAGAGAGAACTAACCCTAAAGAGGGCAGTGTTACATCTGCCTGCCGCATAAACCGTGCTTCTTTCCTGATTGATTACTGCTCTCTTTAGGAAGGTATTTAATCTTTAAAATAAAAGCCCAGAACACAGAAAGCTATACAAGTCTAACAATGTGTCAGGGTGTGTGTTTTTAAGGCAGGAAAATACTTCCCTCCCACACAAATGTGAGTTCTGGGGAAAGATGCCACAGAGCCCAGGGAGTAGAATATCTGGGAAAGCTTGATGGGTCTTAAAAATAGACAATTGAACACAGATTTGAGAATTCTCAGGAGCTACCTGAAAAAAAAAATTAAATCTCACATATTTTTGATATCCAAACTCCACTCTGATGAAACTTCTAAGAGGGTGGCATTTTGCATTTCCAATTATAATAGAGTAATTGTGTTGCCATAGTGACCGCAAAATTCTGCAATAACTTTTGTTGCTTTGTAATTGCTGTAGTGTATATTTGAGTACAAGCAGCTGAGTTTTCTTAATTCAATCCCTCTCCCTCCCCTTGCCTGTCCCCCTCCGCCAGTCACCACCACCACCACCTTTCCTGCCTCAACCCAAAGAAAATTATCAGAAGCAACTAAAACTCCAGGCTACGGACGATCACGGTACAAAAGAAAAAGTGAAACCAGGCCAAGGTGCAGACCCACCAGTATTACCCCAGTCTTGCTAGGCTGGCGCTGGGCGAGGGCTGTTTTCATGTTTATCCCAGGCCTCCCCGGCTTAGGTGGTTTGTGGGAATAAACAGAAAAGCCTGAGCGGAGGGAAGAGGGGAAGGAAAGTAACTCCACAGGCCCCTTCCCTCCCTCGCCCAGGGCAGGCAGAGAGCTGCTGCAAGCAATTAGGTAGGTCTCTACAGTAATGCAATTAGGATTTAGTTAAGAAAGTCATTAGTTTTAAAATAACTTGAGCTTAATTTCTGCAACACTTTATTTGAAAATTGTGTCACAGCAGGTCAATTTACAACATGCAATAAAGAAAACACGAGTATCAGCTGCTGTAAGTTATTACAAATTTCTGATGTGCATTAAATGAGTACACTGGGTTCCACCCCCGGCCTTTCCAACTGATACGCACGATCTCCTGCTATAACAGTGTCAAATAATTCAACGCTCAATGTAAATACGAGATAATTTGCTTCGGATGCCACGGTGTGAGCTTGCGATGCCGCCAAGCGCGGCTCCCGTCACCTGGGCAGGACGGGGCCCAGGGCTCGGCCTGCCCGCACCCCTCGGGTCGCGGGCGCCCCACCCCTGCCGTTCCGGTCCGGGGCACACACACCCGGCGACGGCGCACCCCCGCCCGCCCGCCCGCCAGCCAGCCCCGGGAGGGACGTTTTTCTGCAAACTCACAGCCTCGACAAAGTTACATAAACGGCGCCCGCCGGGGCTCGGGAGCCCCCCGGCCCACCTGCC
>NW_024070212.1:116352448-116467469 GCF_014754425.2 Oryx dammah
GGATCACAATAAACTGTGGAAAATTCTGAAAGAGATGGGAATACCAGACCACCTGACCTGCCTCTTGAGACATCTGTATGCAGGCCAGGAAGCAACAGTTAGAACTGGACATGGAACAACAGACTGGTTCCAAATAGGAAAAGGAGTACGTCAAGGCTGTATATTGTCACCTTGCTTATTTAACTTCTATGCAGAGTACATCATGAGAAACGCTGGACTGGAAGAAACACAAGCTGGAATCAAGACTGCCGGGAGAAATATCAATAACCTCAGATATGCAGATGACACCACCCTTATGGCAGAAAGTGAAGAGGAACTAAAAAGCCTCTTGATGAAAGTGAAAGAGGAGAGTGAAAAAGTTGGCTTAAAGCTCAACATTCAGAAAATGAAGATCATGGCATCCAGTCCCATCACTTCATGGGAAATAGATGGGGAAACAGTGGAAACAGTGTCAGACTTTATTTTTGGGGGCTCCAAAATCACTGCAGATGGTGATTGCAGCCATGAAATTAAAAGATGCTTACTCCTTGGAAGGAAAGTCATGACCAACCTAGATAGTATATTCAAAAGCACAGACATTACTTTGCCAACTAAGGTCCGTCTAGTCAAGGCTATGGTTTTTCCTGTGGTCATGTATGGATGCGAGAGTTGGTCTGTGAAGAAGGCTGAGCGCCGAAGAATTGATGCTTTTGAAGTGTGGTGTTGGAGTAGACTCTTGAGAGTCCCTTGGACAGCAAGGAGATCCAACCAGTCCATTCTAAAGGAGATCAGTCCTGGATGTTCTTTGGAAGGAATGATGCTAAAGCTGAAGCTCCAGTACTTTGGCCACATGATGCGAAAAGTTGACTCATTGGAAACGACTCTGATGCTGGGAGGGATTGGGGGCAGGAGGAGAAGGGGACGACAGAGGATGAGATGGCTGGATGGCATCACTGACTTGATGGACGTGAGTCTGAGTGAACTCCAGGAGCTGGTGATGGACAGGGAGGCCTGGCGTGCTGCAATTCATGGGGTCACAAAGAGTCGGACACGACTGAGCGACTGAACTGAACTGAACACGGTAGTTATTCTCACCAAAGATAAAGATTTAAATTCCAGACTTACAAAACATAGGCGATCCATATTAAAGAGAGAGAGAGTTGTAAACAGTCACTTTTACCGTATGGCTCACAAGAAGGAAGAAGGTACTTATCACCATACAGAAAAACTAATGAAGGAAATGCCTGGATTCCTCAGCTCCCTGCCTCTCCTCTTAATTCCTGAATATTCAGGCATTAATAAGGAACAGAGGATTCCTGACAGATCCAAAACAGCACACAGGAAGCCTCCTGTTAAATGCTTCCTGACAGGGGACTTAATACCATGGAAAGAAATTCACATGATAGTTCTAAGTGACAAAGAAGAGCTTTAAACATCATCACAGCTTGGTACAGGGTTTATAAACGTGAGCATGTGTCGACACGGAGGAGACAGGAAGACATCCATCAGAGTTCCAGGGCTTGCTTCATACAAGGTGCTGCTCTCCATTTGCTCATCCTAGCTTTCTGAATTCTCCAGTGAACATGGATTATTTCCATGCAAAAAAAAAAAAAAAAAGATTCTCCAAAAGGACATAAAATTAACCCAGAAACATGTGGGGCAAGTAGCTGAGAGACTCTTGTCAGGCCAGTCAGTGATGTGCAGGACGGCAGGGCAGGTGGGAGAAGCTGCCAAGTTGGAGAGGCGGTATGCGGAGGGGTCCTAGGGGGCGGGCTCAAGTCTCGTCCCCCAGCCCTGAGAATTCCGTCTCTTCCAGGCCGTCTCTGCGGCCTGATGGTCTCCGCATCCCCGAGCCCTGCCCCACTGGGCTCCTCCCAGCCAGGCGTCGGGCTCCGATCATTGTTGGGTGGAGGAGACCTCGACTAGGTCCCTCCCATCGCAACCTGCCAGAGAGGGCTATCCCATCTTCTGGGTTTGTTCTCAGTTGTCTCAGGTTTTGAGATACAATCTGGAGGTCAGCAGTGTGTGGCCACAGGTGCAGTCATGGGAGGAGGGAGGCCCAGGAGGGGGTGGGCAGGAGGGTTCCATGTAAGCAGCAGGAGGAAGAAGGGGACCCAGAGGCTGGAGGCAGGGGCGCCTGGAAGAGGTTCTTGTGAGAGGCCATTGCTGCTTTAAGCAGAGAGGTGACTGACTGGGGATGAGACAATCCATTTGAGCATGACGGTATTTGGAGGGGTTTAACTGCCGAAGGTCTTATCCTAGGCCCCCCAGAGCAGAGGCTGACACAGGGCTTGAGCACCAGCCGCTGCTTGGAGCTGTTATCCCAGGGGGCTGGGGTGACGGAAAGGGGGGCTGGGGACAAGGGGCTGGGAAGTAGGGAGGGTCAACGCCAGGCTGTGTTGTCCCATTGGCCAGAACTGTCCGCTGAGGGCAGGACAGGGGCGAGTGCTCCCTTGCAGAAGAGGCCCCTGCGTGGCTGCAGGAAATGGGTTCTGCCATTTGGACTGGGAATCTGAGGCTCTCGTTACTAGAACCAGACCTGGAACGGGGAGCCTGGGCCCCAGGCAGGAACCAGCACCCCGCCCCACACACTTCCCACTCTGGGGGAAAGACCTGCTGGAGGGGAGGCAGAGGGTGTCCTGGACAGCGTGAGTCCAGGTCAGGGGCCCCTCTTCTCCGGTCAAAGAGAAGGACCGAAAAGCCCAGGCAGGAAAAGCCTTGACCGGAAGGAGACTCCAAAGACAAAGAGGAAAGGGTGTGAAAGGATTTGCTGTGGCTCAGTCGCTCAGTCGTGTCTGACCCTGCGACCCTGTGGCCTGCAGCACGCCAGGCTCCTCGGTCCTCCACTGTCTCCCGGAGCTTGCTCAGACTCGTGTCCATTGAGTTGGTGATGCCATCCAACCATCTCGGTCTCTGTCGTCCCCTTCTCCTCCTGCCTTCAATCTTTCCCAGCATCAGGGTCTTTTCCAATGAGTCAGCTCTTCGCATCAGGTGGCCAAAGTACTAGAGTTTCAGCTTTAGCATCAGTCCTTTCAATAACTATTCAGGGTTGATTTCCCTTAGGATTGATTGGTTTGATCTTGCTGTTCAAGGGACACTCGAGAGTCTTCTCCAGTACCACAATTCAAAAGCATCAGTTCTTCGGTACTCAGCCTTCTTTATGGCACAAGGATAGAGAGAGACATGTTTCTAGGTGTGCGGGTGGGAGGCTGGGGATGGCATCTTGATTGTATAAGAGATAAGGTCACAGCTGAGACACAGGAACCAGTGCAGGCTGGTAATAGCAGCGGCATCCAGCAGTACCCGTGTGCCTGCTGAGCCTAGTGTGCCAGAGGCAGCTTGAGTGGGTGTTGGAAAGGGGGCTGGAAGGCATAGCCAAGTGGTGCCAAGGGCCTGGCTGAAGCCTCAGGTAGTGTGAGTATTTGATGGCACCAGGCCCTTTGTTTTTTCTGTTAACTCAGAAGCTACATGCAAAGAAGGTGTACAGTTGGACGGATGAAGGGTCGGTGGCTAGGATGAAGAGCCAAAGAATGGGGACCCTGGGTGCTGGCCACAGTGGGGGTGTGACTCACCATGGGGTCTAGCTGGATGGGACAGGAAGTGGGGAGAGCTAGAAGAAGGGCCAAGGGGAGGAACTGGGGGTTTTGTGAGCTGCATCCTAGGCAGGCTCGGGTTAGGGGCAGAAAGAACTGGAGATGTGGAAGGCCATGGAAAGATGTTCCTTGCAGTTTAATTTTGGCAGTGGAGGAAAGGGCAGAGAGCAGGACTCAGACAGCCTGGAAAGAGTCTCCTTGCAGGAAACCTAGGAAGGCTGTCTCGAAGATAAGGCTTTTAAAAACCCAGAGCCAAGTGCACAAGATAGTAAGGGGAGTCCCCAGAGGGCAGCTGTGAAGAAGGAAACGTGGATGAGCAGTCTCCTCAGTGATGTTTTCGTCAGGAGGACCCTTTGCTGGGTGCTCTAACCAGGGCTTGGGTTTTGATGCCCAGCTGTGGAGTTGAGTGTGAGGTCCTTGTACGAAGCTGGGGTTTTCAAGTTCTGCACCCTGGATGAAAGGACAGACTCGGAAGAAATCTGCCCACTGGAACAGACCAGGAAGAGTATCTCTTTTCACCTTGGCTCTCAGTATGGAAAGGGCTCCCCTGGGAACTTGCCACAGGGCTTTCCCTCTCGGGTTTAAATTCACACCACCTTCAGGATCTGGGAACTCAGGCCCAAAAGGTCACATAAAAACTAGTCCAGGGATGGGGTACTCTCAGGAGTGACGGCTCTAGCCAGGGAAACACTGCAACCCACAGACCAAGCCTCATCGAAATGAGCTCACAACTTAAAATTACAAAACCCAAAGGGAGTAGTTCAACCGTGGACAACAGTCAGCAGGATAATAGACCGAAGGATTGCACTTCCGCCCAAGGAACTGAGGTCAGAGAGGAGAGCTTAACACACACGTATGAGAGATCACTAAGGAAATTAAGGAAGAATTGAATAAGTAACAAAAGAACAAGACAAGATGAATTTTTGAAAGAACCACATAAAACTTTCAGACATGCAGAGTGAAGTCATTAAAATTAAAAATTCAGTGGGGAAGACAAAAGCATGTTAGAAAAACAGAAAACCTCTCTAGCAAACTGGAAGACAGCTCTGAGAAAACTATCCCAAAGCAGGCCAGCGAGAACAGGAGATGGAAGTAAAGGTTCAGGAGGAGAGGGGCTGTAATGATGCTGTGAACGCCTTTCCTCTGCCCCAGGCATGCCCAGCCCCAGCTGCTGGGCGAGCGGTCTGCTGACGGCTCCCAGCTGCGTCCTTCTGCAGAGTGCTGTCCTTCGGCAAAAGGAGTTGCCTCACCTGAAAGTGCTTGGGAGGTCACCCCCTTCCCCCAAGAGGGGACCCCCCCCCAAAAGGCCAATGTCTGATTGATAGTGGTAGAAAAGGCCTGCTCCCCCTGCATTCCCCATGGAATTGGGCTGAGCTGAGGCTTGAGCCTGAATCACAAGGCTGCCGAGTTTCTCTCCTGCCCCACCGTGCTGCCCCTAGAGCAGTTCCCCATTGAAATCTTTGCATGAGCAGCCTGACTCCAGCTCTTCTGGGGTACCTGATCCACTGCAAGGCGTTCCAATGGCAGAGAGTGGAGGAGGGGCAAGATTCTGCCAGAGGGATTGTGAGAACTGGTGAAGAGGATCTTCAGCTTCAGGAAGTCCTCCAAGTCCTGAAGATGGGAAATAATAGTAATTACACGCTTTTCATACTGTGGTGTTATTGCTCAATGCTAATGTGAAAGATCACAACAAACTGTGGAAAATTTTTCAAGAGATGGGAATACCAGACCACCTGACCTGCCTCCTGAGAAATCTGTATGTAGGTCAAGAAGCAAGGGTTAGAATTGGACATGGAACAACAGACTGCTTCCTAATCTAGAAAGGAGTACATCAGTTCAGTTCAGTTCAGTTGCTCATGGATTACAGCAGGCCAGGCCTCCCTGTCCATTAACTCCTAGAGTTTACTCAAACTCATGTCCATTGAGTTGAAGATGCCATCCAACCATCTCATCCTCTGTCATCCCCTTCTCCTCCCACCTTCAATGTTTCCCAGCATCAGGGTCTTTTCCAGTGAGTCAGTTCTTCACATCAGGTGGCCAAAGTGTTGGACTTTCAGCTTCAGCATCAGTCCTTCCGATGAACATTCAGGACTGGTTTCCTTTAGGATGGACTGGGTGGATCTCCTTGCAGTCCAAGGGGCTCTCAAGAGTCTTCTCCAACACCACAGTTCAAAAGCATCAATTCTTTGGTGCTCAGCTTTCTTTATAGTCCAACTCTCACATCCATACATGACTAGTGGAAAAACCGTAGCTTTGACTAGACGGACCTTTGTTGGCAAAGTAATGTCTCTACTTTTTAATATGCTGTCTAGGTTGGTCATAACTTTTATTCCATGGCTGCAATCACTATCTGCAGTGATTATGGAGCCCAGAAAAATAAAGTCAGCCACTGTTTCCCCATCTATTTGCCATGAAGTGATGGGACCAGATGCCATGATTTTAGTTTTCTGAATGTTGAGCTTTAAGCCAACTTTTTCACTCTCCTCTTTCACTTTCATCCAACTTTTTCACTCTCCTCTTTCACTTTCATCAAGAGGCTCTTTAGTTCTTCTCCACAACAGATACATTACCATCTGTAAAACAGACACCTGGGGGGAATTTGCTGCATGAGGCAGGGAGCTCAAATCTGGTGCTCTTGACAACCTAGAGGGGTGGGATGGGGTGGGATGGGGTGGGAGAAGGGAGGGAGGTTCAAGAGGAAAGGGACATATGTATGCCTATGGCTGATTCATGTTGATGTATGGCAGAAACTAACATAATATTATAAAGCAATTATCCTCAACTTAAAAACAATAATAGAAGCCCCGGAAGGAATGACAGATCCCCTCCCGTGCACTGGCAGCTGGGTCGACAGCTGTCTTCTGGACGTCTTAGAACCCACATGTTCAAAGTGCGAAGAGAAACTACAGGTTAGCCGAGAATTCTGGGCCAGTGAACCTTTCATTCAGTGATGAAGGTAAAATCATGACATTTCCCAGACAAACATTGAAAGCATCTACCAAGGCAAGGCTCACTGACAGAACTCAGCAAGGACATTAGACCGGCCGTCGTGTGTGACCCCCACCCACACGTCCCTGGGTACTCAGGCTCAGGACCACCAGCACCCAGGAGTCCCACTGCTGTACCTGCTGCCTTCTGCCCGAGGGCAGCCTGCCCATGGCAGGACACGGTGCCCTGGTCCAGCCTTCCAGTGACCAAGAGGAGTGGGGAACACCAGCCTCCTCTCCCTGCAGGGGGCCCTCTGTGGGGTGCTCTGGGCAACTTCCAGGGGCCCCATCAGGACGAGCCCCAGTTGCCCAAAGCTGTGCCTTTCAGACACCCTGTCTTAGCCTCCTCCCTTCCCTCTCTCAGGCTCCTGCTTCCCTATCCTGTGCCCGGGGGGTCACCTCCCCAGATAAGCTACATCTGCTTGAACCCTTGTCTCAGGGGCAGATGGAGTCCCAACTGGAGACCCCACACCAGAACTGGTCCTGTGAAGCTGACTTTCAGGACAGGGCCTCATTGCTGGAGGGACGTGGGGGCGGCGTAACCCGTGTGAGTCCAGGCATCACAGTTACTAAATTGGTCCCCACAGTGGGTGGACACAGACCAAGGAGGAGGCGAGCGCTCTGAGTAGCGTGGGGCTGCAGTGCTTGAGGGGGCTTCCCTGGAGGCTCAGTTGGTAAAGAATCCGTGTGCATTGCAAGAGACCACCGGCAGCACAAGAGACAGGGGTTCGATCCCTGGGTCGGGAAGATCCCCTAGAGAAGGAAATGGCAAGCCACTCCAGTATTCTTGCCTGGAAAATTCCATGGACAGAGGAGCCTGGTAAGCTACAGTCCATGGGGTCATAGAGAGTCAAACATGACTTAGCAACTAAACCACCACCCCCAGTGCCTGAAAGATGGGGCGCAAAGGGCAATTTTAAGGATGATGGAGTTGATTTCGCAGTTATTGGCTGCAGCAGAAGCCCTGGAAGAAAGAAAACAAAAGGCCAACCGGTCAGAGAATGCCTGGGGCAGAAGGCCACACTGGAAAACGGCCTCGGCTTCTGTGGTTGGAGGGCAAACTGTCCTGAAAAATCAGCATGACCTCTGAGTGCAGCAGGCTGACTTACCAGGGAGGCTGATTTCCTCACATTCAAGTTTCTGCTGCTAAAGCCAAGGGCCCGGTCAGGGAGGAAGGGATCCTGAGTGCAGAGGGTACTGAGAAAGTGTGCCCAGAACCTCAGCCTCTGCGGTCTCCTGGAAGGAGGGTCCTCGCCCGTGCAGGAGGAGGGGACTCTGAGGCCTCAGCTGGGATGGTGGCCCCTCTTGCCCAGCTCAAGACTCCCCTCACCTGCTCTCTTGGCTTCTAGAGTGAAGGTCAGCTCCACGCATGGGCCGGGCGGTGGGCTGACAGCTCCCGTGGCAGGAGTTGGTTCCTGTGGTCCAGGCAGAGCAGAAGCAGAGGGGCGTGTGAACAGGGGAGGGAGGGCGGTCCTCTTCCGCTGCTCAGGGTCCTGGCAAGGACAGCGGAAGCCGCAACTCGTAGATCCCCAGGACTTCCCCTGGAAGCGTGGAGACAGTGGGCCGCAGTGGATGACGGGCGGGCCAGACTTGCCACGGCCACCAGAGGGGGACGAGCTGGAAATGACCCAGAAGGCTCTGAATCTCGGGGTACAGGGCACTCTTCCTCACACCCCAAGCCTCTCCCAAGGGGCTCTGGCTCTGCAGGCTGCCTGCGGTCTTTGCCCAGTTCCTTTCATGGGACTGGGTAAGGTTTTGCTTGAGGCTCAGTATGTGGCTGTGGCCAGAGTTCACCAGTGTTCCATACATGCCCAAAAAGAGATGCTTGCTGATCTAGGCATGCAGAATTCTTTCCATGCACGAACCTGAACTGAAGCTTGGGGTGGACTTGTCCTCAAGATGGCAGAGCTCTTCCCTTGGTTCCCTCACCCATGGAGTAACAGTTATCATGGTTGGAAAGGCCACGGGGAAGCCCTCTCACAGGCCTCCTGGCCCCCTGCCCCCGCTTCCTGCTTGGGTCAAGGCCATGCATCAGCTGAAAAGAAAATTCTGAGCAAGAAATTGGAAACGTGTGAGTGAGGCAGTGCAGGGGTGCACCGTAGCAACCAGGACGTAAACTAAGGTGACGGATGCTCTCTGGGGCTGCCTAGTGCCGGGGGCTGGAAAGGCAGCTGGGGACACCGAAGTTTGGGCATTTTGGCATCCTGGTGTTGTCCGAGTGGCTGAACTTTAGATTTTGTTAAGTGAAAGCATTGTTACAAGATCTGAAGAAAACACATGAAGACTTAAAACAGAATATACCACTTCCATGGCAGTAGAGTCGGGATGCTGCAGGTGAGGGGAAAAAAGAAGAAAATGGGGAAAAATCAGCCCAATAGAAATTAGGGAAGAAGAATAAAAGAATCATGGGAAGAGCACGTTTAATAGAAAACCCAGAACAACAGTGGGAACAAGTTCAAATGTACCAGTTATCACAACAAACGTAAACAGACTAAATTTTCCAGTTAAAGACAGGTTGTCAGATTGGGTTTAAAAATGTGATCCATCTCCCAGATGCTTTCAAGTGGTGGCCCTAAACATGAAAATGCTAAAAACTGAGAGTCAGCAGAGGCAAAAAATGATGTTATAGGCCAACACTGATCAAAGGAAGTCCCTGTCACTATAGTATCAATTAAACTGACTCTAAGGGAAGAATGCATCAGTGATGAAAGTGGCCGCTGCATAACGGCAAGAGGGACGTTCCTCAGGGAGATGATCAGCTTAAACGTTTTTCCTTCTAGTAATAGTAACATTCAAACAATATAAAGCAGGTTTTCCCTGGTGGCTCAGACAGTAAAGAATCTGCCTGCAGGACAGAGGACCCTGGTTCAGTCTCTGATTGGGAAGACCCTCTGGAGAAGGGAATGGCTGCTTTCCCCAGTATTCTTACTTGGAGAATCCCACAGGCAGAGGAGCCTGGCACATGATAGTCCACAGGGCTGCAAAGGTTCAGACACAGCTGAGCGACTTTCATTCACACAAATGAACAATAGCCTCCGAAAATATAAAACAACAATTTTCAAAGATCCTAGGAGAAACGTACAAACTCACAGTACTGGAGAACAATAGTCTTTTAATAACTGATATACAACTTCTGATATACAAAGGCAAAGGAGAAAAGGAAAGATATACCCATTTGAATGCAGAGTTCCAAAGAATAGAAAGGAGAGATAAGAAAGCCTTCTTCAGTGATCAATGCAAAGAAATAGAGGAAAACAATAAAATGGGAAAGACTAGAGATCTCTTCAAGAAAATTAGAGATACCAAGGGAACATTTCATGCAAAGATGGGCACAATGAAGGACAGAAATGGTATGGACCTAACAGAAGCAGAAGATATTAAGAGGTGGCAAGAATACACAGAAGAACTATACAAAAAAGATCTTCATGACCCAGATAACCATGATGGTGTGATCACTCACCTAGAGCCAAACATCCTGGAACGCAAAGTCAAGTGGGCTTTAGGAAGCATCACTATGAAAAAAGCTGGCAGAGATGATGAAATTCCAGTTGTGCTATTTCAAATCCTAAAAGATGATGCTGTGAAAGTGCTGCACTCAATATGCCAGCGAATTTGGGAAACTCAGCAGTGGCCACAAGACTGGAAAAGGTCAGTTTTCATTCCAATACCAAAGAATGTTAATGCCAAAGAATGCTCAAACTACCGCACAACTGCCCTCATCTCACACACTAGCAAAGGAATGCTCAAAATTCTCCAAGCCAGGCTTCAGCAATACATGAACTGTGAACTTCCAGATGTTCAAGCTGGTTTTAGAAAAGGCAGAGGAACCAGAGATCAAATTGCCAACATCTGCTGCATTGTCGAAAAAGCAAGAGAGAGTTCCAGAAAAACATCTACTTCTGCTTTATTGACTATGTCAAAGCCTTTGACTGTGTGGATCACAATAAACTGTGGAACATTCTTAAAGAAATGGGAAAACCAGACCACCTTACCTGTCTCCTGAGAAATCTGTATGCAGGTTAAGAAACAACAGTTAGAACCGGACATGAAACAATAGACTGGTTCCAAATCAGGAAAGAAGTACATCAAGGCTGTATATTGTCACCCTGCTTATTTAACTTATATGCAGAGTACATCATGAGAAACGCTGGGCTGGATGAGGCACGAGCTGGAATCAAGATTGTTGGGAGAAATATCAATAACCTCAGATATGCAGATGATACCACCCTTGTGACAAAAAGCGAAGAGGAACTAAAGAGCCTCTTGATGAAAGTGAAAGAGGAGAGTGAAAAAGCTGGCTTAAAACTCAATATTCAGAAAACTAAGGTCATGGCATCCAGTCTCATCACCTCATGACACATAGATGGGGAAACAATGGAAACGGTGACAGACTTTATTTTCTCGGGCTCCAAAATCACTGCAGATGGTGATGGAAACTATGAAATTAAAAGATGCTTTTGCTCCTCAGAAGAAAAGCTATGGTCAACCTAGACATATTAAAGAGCAGTGATATGTTCGCCAACAAAGGTCTGTCCGGTCAAAGCTGTAGTTTCTCCAGTAGTCGTGTGTGGATGTGAGAGTTGGACTATAAGGAAAGCTGAGTGCTGAAGAATTGATGCTTCTGAACTGTGGTGTTGGAGAAGACTCTAGAGAGTCTCTTGAACGGCAAGGAGACCCACCCAGTCCATCCTAAAGGAGATCAGTCCTGAACATTCATTGGAAGGACTGAAGATGAAACTGAAACTCCAAGTTTTGATCACCTGATGAGAAGAGCTGACTCATTGGAAAAGACCCTGATGCTGGGAAAGATTGAGGGCAGGAGGAGAAGGGGACGACAGAGGATGAGATCGTTGGATGGCATCACCGACTCAATGGACATGAGTTTGAGCAAGCCATGGGAGTTGGTGATGGCCGGGAAGCCTGGTGTGCTGCAGTCCATGGGGTCACAGAGAGTGGGACATGACTGAGCGACTGAGCTGAACTGATACAAGTTTTGCAAAATAAAATTAGTAAGTTTATACAAATGCCATAGCAAAGGAATTCTGCCCTCCTAAATTAGTAAACGCATTCTTTTCAGGTAGAATACGTATAAACACTGGCCGTGGCCACACATTAGTCTATGTAGCAAATTTCAACAAAGTCCAAAGAACCAGCCACCTAGACCACCTTCTTTTACTACAATGTGATTGAGTTAGAAACAAGTTCCTAAGAGATAACTCCAAGAACATCTGTAAGCCAACCATTAGATCTAGTAGGAGAACTTGATAAGATTGCTGAATATGAGATCCATTTATCAAACTTAACTGTGTCTCTGCATACCAGGTGGAAAGACACAGCCAGCTGTAAGGAAAGTTCCATTTATAAAGCAAAAGCCTCATGATTCCTAGGCATATATCCAGCAAAATGTGCCTAATCTATCTATGGATACATGCGAAACTTAATTGAAAAACATCTAATAAGGACCCAGATAACTGGAGACGTACACCACATTTCATCATTTCTGAAACATGCATGTTTTCACCTTGTTAACATCTCAAAAATCAGATACGTCTTTAAATTAATGGTCCCTGACTCTGTGTCACAGGTAACAGATCAACTGGCAGCACTTTTTCTGTTTGTGCAGCATGTAAAATAATAATATGTCTTCCACTCAGTGGCCTTTGGATTCAATTTAAATGCGTACCATGTCAATGGATGGAAAGACTGAATATTGGCTCCTCTTGCCAGGGTCTTTTGTAACTTAAGAGCAATTTTGGGCGAGTTGCTTCTGAAAACCATTGAATGGCAAAGAACTGAGAGCAGGCAAGGCAATGTTAATGAATACATGGTGGTGGAGGAAGCTGTATTTACGGTGTCAGGATCTTGTCTAAACTTTAGGAATTCAGCCATGTGGTGCTGGCTGGGGGGGACAGAGCTGTGTAACAGGGTAGAGTCCAGACAGTGACACATGGGCTGTAGAGATTTGATCTCTGACAGCGATTGTGTCACCGAGGAGTGGAGGAGGACCGCTGAATAACTGGTGCTTGGACAATTGGTTAACCAGGCTAAAAAAAAAAAAAAAAAAAAAACAACTCTCATCTCACATCCAAAACGCTTGGCAGAAAAAAATCTATATGTGAAAAGCAAAACTTTAAAGATTTAGCAATAAATGTGGGACAGTTTTCTAATTCATGGAAGGAATTTTTTTATATAAAGATTTCTTCTCTAGGACACACAAGAAAGCATAAACTGTAAAGGAAAATATCAACAAATTTGGCATCACTAACCATGAGGGAAATGCAAATTAAACCACGATGAGGAACCACTTCACACCTCTCTGAGTGGTGAGTGAAAATTAGTGAAGATAATAAGCACTGCAAGGATGCTCAGCAATTACAACACTCACAATGGGCTGGTGGGGATGCAAAATGGTACAGCCCCTCCGAAAAGTTGCTTGGCAGTTTTTTCTCTAAAGATAAACATACACCTACCATGTGACCCAGCAAGCCTGCTTTCAGGTATTTCCCCTAGAGGCATGAAAGTGCTGCTCCCGTGAAGATCTATGTCTGTGTGATGCTCACGTGAAAATCCACTCATGCTGGCTTAGAGCAGCTCTGTCTGTCACAGCCCTAACCTGGACACAAGCCACAGGCCTTTCACGTGCTCAACTGAAACTCATAAAATTTCACTGGCTCTTAGTCTTAAATATAAACGTATATGGATGCTGCTGGAGTCAGTTATTTCTATATAGAAATCAAACTACAGGTTCACCAACAAGTAGCTTCTATTTGTAGACACAAAAGAAATTTCAGAGTATCAGAGCACTGAGTGAATACACAAACGGTGGCACATTCTCACAGCAGGGCCCTGGACAACAGTGACACGGAGCGACCGTCACAGAGACGCGCAGGGACACGTGTTTGCTGTTCTTTCTACTTTTCTGCAAGCTTGAAATACTTAACAGGGATACACAAAATAAAACACATACCTATGTAAGAAAATTATGGGGGACATTTCAAGACCAGAACCTTTCTCTTTCAAGACATTCTTAGTATTTAAATGCCAGTGGTTATTTCCTCAATGCGTGCCTTCCACACCAGACAAGAAGCTCCCTGGAACGGACTCTGTCCACCTCACTCAGCTCCTGGGGCCTCAATAAACGTACTCTGAGTGGACAATATCATTTCTGTGATCCCGAAAAGACAAGGCTTGTGCATTATGTATTAACTGCATTTAGGAGCAGGTCCATTTGCACAATTGAAACTCATAAAATTTCATTAGCTATTAGTCTTAAATATAAATGTCTTATGGATGCTGCTGCAGTCAGTTATTTCTATATGAAAATCAAATTACAGGTTCACCAACAAGTAGTTGCTATTTGTAGACACCAAAGAAATTTCAGTGTAGCATAACGATCATTCAGATAAATATCTAAAGGTGGACAAACTTTTTACCTTTCAGTGACCACATCTGTTGCAGTGTTTTTGTTTAGAAGAGAGAAATATATTAGGAGCCACAATATTTTATCATGACTTCACTTTTAAGTGAAAATGATTATTTTTCTGCAAATCTTTTAAACATTTGACCCCTAAAACGTTGCCACAGTTCATAGTTTGGGCCAACTGAGCCACCTAATTGTATTTTAGACATTTGTGCAGCAACTTCGTGCCAGGCACACAGACTGACCTTTTTCCACTTAAGCCTTACAGCAGCCTCCCCAGACAGGAATTCTTATCATCTGCAGTGCGGATGAAGACAGATAGGCTTGGTGACTTAAGAAGCTGCCAATATCCAAAAACAGAGGGGACACATATATATAAATGTGTGTGTGTGTTTACATAGCTGATTCGCTTTGCTGTGCGGAGAAACTAACACGGCAGAGTAAAGCATATATATGTGTGTGTGTGTGTGTATGTGTGTGTGTGTGTGTGTATGTGTGTACATAGCTGATTCGCTTTGCTGTGCAGAGAAACTAACACAGCATAATATAGCATATATATATATATATATATATATACACACATATATGTACATAGCTGATTCGCTTTGCTGTGCGGAGAAACTAACACGGCAGAGTAAAGCATATATATATATATATGTGTGTGTGTGTGTGTGTGTGTGTGTGTGCGTGTGTACATAGCTGATCCGCTTTGCTGTGGGGAGAAACTAACACGACATAGTAAAGCAACTACTGTTGTTGTGGTTCAGGCGCTCAGTCGTGTCTGACTCTTTGCAGCCCCATGGACCGCAGCTCGCCAGGCCTCCCTGTCCATCACCAGCTCCCAGAGTTTGCTCAAACTCATGTCCATCGAGTCGGTAATGCCATCCAACCATCTCATCCTCTGTCATCCCCTTCTCCTCCTGCCCTCGATCTTTCCCAGCATCAGGGTTTTTCCAGTGAATTGGCTCTTTGCATCAGGTGGCCAAAATATTGGAGTTTCAGCTTCAGCATCAGTCCTTAAAGCAGCTATACGCTAATAAAAATTAAGACAAGAAGAAGAAGACCCTACCTGCAGACACACGTCTGGACTATAAACTCCGTGGGGGTCGAGGGGAGAGGATGAGGGTGGGTGTGGGGAGACAAGTCTGTCACACTCACAATGTAGCCCTCGTGCTTAGTACACTGCCCAGCACATAGTAGGCACTCAGAGAGCACCTGCTCAGTGGATTATTCAGGGAGCATCCTCTACTGAGTTGGAGATAGCGTCTGCCCCCAGGTCTAGCTGATTCAAAGCACGTGCCTTTTCTTTTTTTGAATCAGGCCCATAAATTTTGTTAAATCTCTCTTCAATCCCAACCTGTTGGACATTGTCCTGCTAAAATGCTCCAGTAAAACAGGAATAATTAAATAACCTTTCCCTTCCTAAAGGAAAATATCACTCTCTGCTCTTTGGGCCAAAGGTGAGAGTCATCCAGGAAGGGTTTCCCTTTCCACTCTGGCACAGTTTGCACTTTGTCTTTGGACAGTGACAGGCCTCTTCAGGCCTCTCCCGAGACCCCACCAGCCACAACCTGGGGAACTCACATCCCTAGACCATCGCCAAACTCGCCTGATTAGCCAGGAGGGCTACAAAGCAACCGGGGAGTTCACTATGTAAACACAGTAATAGGACATCTGGTTTCTTAATTTTAATTTTATTTTCCCACTAAAATATTCAAGTGAGAACCATTTGGAGATTTATATTCAGGGCACAGGACCAAATGGCATCCGAGTGTTTCTTTGTTAAATATAATTAATTTTTCCTGGCTTTTTTCCTCCATCAGGACAAAGCCAGAGCTGTACCATTCATTGTATTTACTGGTGCAAATGTCCCTTCCTCGAAGAGTCTCAGCAACAGCCACGGAGACGCGGTGCCCACAGGCAGACAGTAGTGGTGTTCCCTTTGCTGTGCGCGTCTCCTGAAACGGGGGCCGTCCCCGGGCCGGACTGTGGGCTCCTGACTTATATTTCGACCAGCAAACCACCACCACCACCACACAGAACTGACCTTCCTCTTTGCTAAGAAAGTGACTGAGCTTATTCTGTTTCACTTTGAATGGCCAAGGAAAAGAGACTTCTACCCGCTGGAGGAGAAGCGTGGGTGGCAGGTGCTGTGTGTCGGGGAGAGACAAAGAAAGCATCGCTTCTGTCTTTTCCTTGTTTTCTTTTTCTAGAAACAAAAAAAGGACCTCTTTGTTTTATATACATATATATCTCACAAACCCCCTCACGATTAGAATCTAGAGAAGTGCAGGAAGGAAAGCTATACAGAATGTTATTTTTCCAATAACAGAGACATGTGATCTGGCCCCTGGGTGTTGGTTTTAAGTGGAGATATTGACTTCCAGCTGACTGAGGAGTAGAGCACCTTTCTCCTGAAATATTGATAGTAGATTACACAAAACCACAAACTAGCTCCATAAAGCACATCATTTCTAATCCTAATGGTGTTTTCTTTCGTCAGGATGGCTGCTACATTCATGATATGATGGCTTTATTCTATCTTGGGGAAAAACTTTTTACCATACTGCTAAATTAACTTGTCAAAAGGCTTCAAACTTCGGAAGCTTTTACAGCTCAATTCAGTGCTATTATTCAAGATTGAATGGGAAGGCCATGGACTGTAAAAGCTTGCAAAAAATAAATTTCACCGGCTTTCATAGGCTGAGTGAAATACTTACCTTTTGTTCAGGTTGTATATCTTTATTGAGGAGCCTTGGAATAGCTGCGTTTCGCCCATAAATCCTCTTTCTCACCCTGAAAGGCTGTGTTTTGTCTGCTGCCCTTGAAGGGCCTCTCCAGCGCCTGCCCTCTTGATAACAATCCATTTCCCACAGAGGACAACGCGGACGGGAACACTCTCCAAAACAGGGGGCAGGAGGCGAGACAAAGACTCCAGCTCCCAGGATGAACCTTGGCTTTTTAAGATTCTTTTATTCTCGAAACAGATTCACAGGGGACTTGATAGCCAATTGCTGCTTGAAAATGCAAGCCCACCGTCATGGCACTTCCTGAGGGTGATGTCTGTGGGCCGTGGAGGAAGATGCACGCAGACATGGCAACCATCAGGGTTGGCACTGCTCTAACCCAGACTGGTCCCGTGGAGCGCTGGGTGGAGCACGCGTGTCCCTGTGAGGCGGCGTCTTGGGCCATCCTGCAGGATGCTCAGGCCAGCGGGCAGTCAGGTCAATGCCGCCAGCATGCCTTGATCCATTGGCCTCCTGTAGAGGTGGCCCTAGGCGGATGCCGGACAAGCCCCTGCCTGGGATCTTGGGCCCTAAGCTGTTTCTAGTGATGGGACCAGAGGCCTCTGATAGGATATGCCCTTTCTTCTTCACGGAGCTCCAGTTCTCACTGAATCACTTCTTAAGAAAATGCCATGAGTAGAAGCTGGAATTTTTTTAGTCTTCTGAGGCAGTTAGTTAGATGAGTGGGTAACCCTTGTGGACTAAGGTTTTGAATTCTTTCTTCAGTGCGAGGTGGATGAAGCTAGAGCCTGTTATGAAGACTGAAATAAGTCAGAAGGAGAAAGACAAGTATCGGATACTAACACATATATATCGTTGCTTTTCAGTCTCTTAAGCCGTGTTTGGCTCTTTGCAACCCCAGGGACTGCAGCAAGCAAGGCTCCTCTGTCCTCCACCGTCTCCCAAAGTGTGCTCAAACTCAGGTCCATTTGAGTTGGTGATGCCATCCAACCATCTCATCCTCTGTCATCCCCTTCTCTTCCTGCCTTCAATCTTTCCCAGCATCAGGGACTTTTCCAATGAGTCGGCTCTTCTCATCAGGTGACCAAAGGATTGGAATTTCAACTTTAGCATCAGCCCTTACCCCAGTTTGATTTCTGGGCTGGGAAGATCTGCTGGAGAAGGGATAGGCTACCGACTCCAGTATTCTTGGGCTTCCCTTGTGGCTCAGCTGGTAAAGAATCTGCCTGCAATGCGGGAGACCTGGATTCTATCCCTGGGGTTGGGAAGATCCCCTGGAGAAGGGAAAAACTACCCACTCCAGTATTCTGGCCTGGAGAATTCCATGGACTGTATAGTCCATGGCGTCACAAAGAGTCAGACATGCCTGGGTGACTTTCACCTCCAGTGAATATTTAGGATTGACTGGTTGATCTCCTTGAAGTCCGAGGGACACTCAGGAGTCTTCTCTAGCATCAGAAAAATAGTACTGATGAGCCTATTAGCAGGGCAGGTCCCCAGACATAGAAAACTGACCTGTGGACACGACAAGGGCAGGAGAGGGTGGGATGAACCGAGATAGTAGGATTGAAACAGCGCATGGCCGTGCGTAAAACAGACAGCTGGTGGGGAGCTGCTGTGCCACAGAGAGCTCAGCTCAGAGCTCTGCGACACCCCGGTGGGGCGGGGTGAGGGGGTGGGAGGGAGGCTCACGAGGAGGGGACGTACGTATGCTTGTGACGGACTCACATTGCTGGATGGCAGAAACCAACACAACATTCTGTAACGATTGTCCTCCATTTAAAAATAAATGTTAAAAAAGAACTTATTCCAATGCCAACTCAAAACACTCAAGATACTAATGAAAATATCTAGATTTCGTGTGCCTGTACCCCTAGGAGTCAACAGGGTGGTTAGGAGGACAAAGAATGCATCCAAATATATGCATTCAGTTCAGTTCAGTCGCTCAGTCGTGTCCGACTCTTTGCGACCCCATGAATCGCAGCACACCAGGCCTCCCTGTCCATCACCAACTCCCGGAGTTCACCCAGACTCATGTCCATCGAGTCAGTGATGCCATCCAGCCATCTCATCCTCTGTCGTCCCCTTCTCCTCCTGTCCCCAATCCCTCCCAGCATCAGAGTCTTTTCCAATGAGTCAACTCTTCGCATGAGGTGGCCAAAGTACTGGAGTTTCAGCTTCAGCATCAGTCCTTCCAAAGAAATCCCCAGGTTGATCTCCTTCAGAATGGACTGGTTGGATCTCCTTGCAGTCCAAGGGACTCTCAAGAGTCTTCTCCAACACCACAGTTCAAAAGCATCAATTCTTCGGCGCTCAGCCTTCTTCACAGTCCAACTCTCGCATCCATACATGACCACAGGAAAAACCATAGCCTTGACTAGATGGACCTTAGTTGGCAAAGTAATGTCCCTGCTTTTGAATATGCTATCTAGGTTGGTCATAACTTTTCTTCCAAGGAGTAAGAGTCTTTTAATTTCATGGCTGCAATCACCATCTGCAGTGATTTTGGAGCCCCAAAAAATAAAGTCTGACACTATCGCCATATTTCTCATGCTTAAAGACACGTTTGAATGCCTTCTCTTCCACAAAGCCTCCTTGATCCTTCGGCCAGAAGAAATCTTTACTTTGAACTTTTTTTGCAACACAGCATAATTTTCTCTCGACACTCAACAGTCCCCACGTTGTGTAACGTTGTTTGCTTGCATGTATTATTTTCCCTTTGGACTGCAAAAGTCTGTGGGTTGGACCCTCTCTTATTCATCTTCCTCTCCCCCAGCACTCAGAGCAGTAGTTCACACACACTTTGTACCTGAGAGAGTGGGGCCCCGGGAGTGAGTAATTTTGGAAGTTTATCAAGAGTGGAAAGCCAGGATTGCAAACCGCTGTGCTAAGTGACCTGCATATGAGGAAATTCCCCGGGGTTTCTGTGAAGTGCTGGGAAGGGTCACAGAAGAGTTGGGACTGGAGCTGGGCTTTAGAGGGTGGGTGTGGCTGAAACACTTGCCTTGGGGCAGGCGGGGAGGAGGGGAGGTCTGGCTAGAAGTGAGAGGGCTGGGCTGTTGCGGGGTGGCACCTGGACCCTCACCCTTGGGCAACATCCCCTGGAAGCAGCGCTGGATTTCCAGCCCCAGAGTTGCAGTCGGGCTCGCTCTGCTCCGGGTGACTCTCATCTGGAGGATTTTGATGGGTGGGGGTGCAGGGGGAGTCTCCCCAGGGCCCCTCACTTCTGATTCCCAGCCCCTTTCATGGCCATTTCACAGGGTCCCCACTTTTGCTGAGATGAAGCTCTCAGGCTTGGGCTTCTGATGTGTCATCTTTTTTTTTTTTTTTAAACTTGTTATTTTGTACTGGGGTATAGCCGATTAACAAAGTCGTGACAGTCTCAGGTGAACAGCAGAGGGACCCAGCCATGCAGACCCATGGGTCCATTCTCCCCCAAACCCCGCTCCCAGCCAGGCTGCCTGATGTGGCATCTTTCTTGATCTCAGATCTTGACTGTCAAGCTCAATTAGATGTGATCCTACCAGTTAGAGGGGTGGTAGGGAGAGACTGCCCTGGAAATACTGAGGACAGGAAGGTCACATTGAAGGATTATTTGGGATGTATTCTTACCCAGTAAGATTCTTATTTTTATTCTCAATGGTTTAAGGGAACTAGGATGAGCAGGAAAAAGAACTTATATCTACACGAGCATCTTTGTTTTGCCTGGCCCCTGTGCGTCTCACATATGGACCACTCTTCGCTGCAACCCAGAATCTCTATCTATTGCTGGTGTTTCAGTCGTTCAGTCGTGTCTGACTCTTTGCAACCCCATGGACTATAGCCCGCCAGGCTCCTCTGTCCATGGGATTTCCCAGGCAAGAGTACTGGAGTGGGTTGTCATTTCATTCTCCAGAAGATCTTGCCGACCCAGGGATGGAACCCACGTCTCCTGCATGGGCAGGCAGATTCCTTACTGCTGAGCCACCAGCAAAGCCCCTCTCTATTATTATTGCTCTTTTCCTAAGAGAAAAGCAATACTCCGAGACTCTTTGCAGCTTCCCAAAGTTGCACAGCTAGATAATTGAGGACCAGGGGCGGACCATGTATGTTCCCACACACCGCGTGACCTTCTGTGGCTACACGTGGGTGGAAATCACAGCCCCTAGGGGTGAAATGCTGAATCTGAGCATATGAAAATCTGGACTCAAAGTCAGAGACAGTTGTTTTTGTTTTTGTTTTAGCAGTAGACTTTATGATTTGCCAGTGATCCTCTTAAATATTGAAAGTTGTTTTGTTGTTTTTTTCCCAGTAGAGGTTCCCTGGTGAACTCAAAGTATACCTGGGAAATTAGAACCGTGATTTACCAAGCTACCTTTGTGAGAACATCAGTTTTGGCCAAGTGCACTAGTGAGTGCTCAGCACACACTAACAGATGAACTCTCCACGGCGCTTGCATCTGTGGTCCCTGCCTTCACACCGCCAGTCAGGCAACAGGAGCTCGGGCAATTGTGGGAGGCAGGGCAGACCAGGAAGGAAAGGGGTCGATTGGAAAAACCATTCCCCATATTTTGAGAAGAAGGTTACCCTTGAGAATATAAAAAGCAGGGTGGAAGTCAAGAAAGAGGAGAGGAAAGTACCTTCAAACAGGTACAGGGGGTCAGTACAAACATGTGCAGGCGTGGGCAGGTGTGTTGATCACGTTAAAGTCATCTGCACGTATTTATGAAAAAGAGGAATACCGGTTCTGGATTTAGTCGGTGCCTTGCACCTGTCCTCTTTTCTTACCCCCGCTGAAGCCTGCGGCCCCCGGGCAGGGAGGCTGGGGCCGCTGGCTGGCTCTCAGGCACACCCTCTGGTGCAGGGTCCTGGGTTTCCTCGGTTACAGCCCTGAGTGGCTTCCTTCAGAGAACTTCTCAAAGAGCATCCTTGACTGTGGCTGTCTGTGCCTTCATTGGCTTTGAGGGAGCACTGCTGCAGGCCTCCTCTGTCCTCCCTGCCAGGGACCTGAGTCTTCAGGGGCAGGCTTGCTGGCAGTGCGGGGTTGGGGGCAAGGGGTCATCAGGGCCCACGTGAGGGCGGCTCCTCAGTCTTGACACTGTCTCTCCAAGCACCAAGCACTGCAGGCTGATCCTTAGAGCCCCCGTTGGGCCCCAAAGGGTCCCAGTGGAGACTGAGTGCCCAGCACCTGCCCCAGAGAGCCTGGCCAGGAAGGGGACTGGGTGATTACGACTGAGTGATGGCTGAGGCGGGGACTCGGGGGTCCAACGTAGTGGAAAACGACTTTTCCTAGCTGTTTTTTAACAAGCGTGCGTGAGACATGGAAACATTATTTGTGAGACAAGGCCATGATTGAGATCTCAAGAGAGAAAGTCAAGTCAGACTGGTAGTTTCAGAGGAAGGACAGAGAAAGATGGTTTTTGAGAGCACCTGGAATTTACACGCCAATCAAAATGAAGACTGTATGCAAGGCAGCCTCGCTTGCGGGTACACGTGGGGCTCGGGTGAGGCTGACTGGAGTGTCTGGAGACAGAAGGGTGAGCCTGGGGCAGAGAAGGGCCTTGATAAACGTGAAGGCATCGTGCTCTTTACAATGACATTTTTAAGAGAGGCAGGAAGAGCCGTCAGCATGTCAGCCGTGGCTCACACGTGTTCCAGAGTTAGAGAAGAATGGGCCAGCAGCAGGAACGAGGACACGATGTGCTCACAGCACCACTCTCGGGGCTCGGACGCTCTCATGTCAGTTGCCCATCTACTGACGCCATGCCCCAGACACATCCACAGGCAAAGCAGGGAGTCCCTGGACACTTGCTCTGAGAGATCCTTGTGGTCAACGGAGGGTTGGGAAGAAGCACATAGAAGAGCTGTCATGGGGCAGCTCCTTTGGAGGCCTGAGGACCACCCCAGCCTGGTGGGAGAAACGCTGGCACGAGGCCTGAAGTCTGGGTATGGATTCGATGCTCACACACCGCCTGCGCTGGGGCCACACTCAGCCCTGCATCCCCAGGCGCCTGCAGCGTCCCCAGGCGCCTGCTGGCCTCTGTGGTCCCACCCAGGCTCTCGGTTCTTGTGCTCACAGTGTAGAGCCCTGAGGCCCCGCCCCCGCCCCCATCTCAAATGCCTGAGCAACATGGACCTCTTTTTTTTTCCAGTATGATTTATCACAGGATATTGAGTATAGTTCCCTGAGCTATACAGTTGTTGTTCAGTTGCTCAGTCGTGTCCAACTCTTTGTGACCCCATGGACTGTAGCACGCCAGGCTTCCCTGTCCAACACCATCTCCTGGAGCTTGTGCAAACTCATGTCCATTGAGTCGGTGATGCCATCCAAGCGACTCATCCTCTGTCATCCCCTTCTCCTCCTGCCTTCAATCTTTCCCAGCATCAGGGTCTTTTCCATCAAGTCAGCTCTTGAATTCAGGTGGCAAAAGTATTGGAGCTTCAGCTTCAGCATCAGTCCTTCCAATGAATATTCAGGGTGATCTCCTTTAGAATGGACTGGTTGGATCTCCTTGCAGTCCAAGGACTCTCAAGAGGCTTCTCCAGCTAGAATCTTGTTCATCCATCCCGTACACTAGTTTGCGTCTGCTGACCCCCACCTCCCAGTCCATCCCTCCCCTCCCCGCACCCACAGCCACGAGTCTGTCTCTCTGTTCTGTGAGTCTGTCTATGTCTCACACTAAGTTCATCTGCGCATGTTTTCGATTCCACATATGACTCACATCGTATGGTATTTGTCTGATTTACGTGGTGTGATAAGACCCGGGTCCGTCCGCGTTGCTGCAGATGGCATTGTTCCGCTTTTACGGCTGAGCAGCGCCCCACTGTACGTATGTGCCCCATCCTTTCTATGCGTTCGCCTGAACACTGGCATCTTTTTACTCTGGATTCTGAGTCTTGGGATGAGACACTCAGAGGCTTGCAGCTTATGGTACCCTTAGCATCTTTGGAAATAGAGTGTCGCGGTGGTGTGTGTGTGTGGGGTGCTCAGTCAAGCCGTGTGTCCGACTCTTTGGAGCCCCAGAATGAGGTATGAGACCACACCTCGGGAACTTTCTGTCCACTCTTTTGGGTGAACCTGGCTCTCTGGGGCAGCCGCATCCTTGTGCCCCTTCTCCAAGCCAATCAACATTTAGCAAGCCCCCTGTGCCCACAAGCCACGGCCACGTCCACACTGTCTTTACAGAGTCCTCACTGGGCAGAGCCCAGACGTCGGGTGGGCCCTCATCCTTCATGGAGCCAGGGCAACCTGACGAAAACTCAAATTCCATACTTTTCAGCCTGCAACCACGGCGTCGGCTTCCTGAATCCCCATCACTGTCCTTCCCCTTCTCACGCCTGTAGGCTCATGCCCCTTCCTTCTCCAAGATCCACTCAAGCATCTGGGAACCAAGTCCCCACGGGAGGTGCCGGGGAGGCCCTGCACGGGGGCTGCCCCTTCTCTTCCTCTTTGGATAACAGCACAGACGCCTGGCCACAGTGACCAGCCCTGCAGCCGTGGGGCTGAGAAGCAAACGAACCTCTCTGGGATCAGCAGTGCCTCACAGGGCTATAGGGAGGATTGAGTAAGTCAATACCCTGCGCAGCTCAGAACAGCTCCCAAGAACTTCTGGGATTTCTCCTCCTCCATCTTCAGAAAGCCCTCCCCTGCCTCACAAGGGACAGTCCTAGCCATTCCCCTGGGTCTTCCTCTCTACCTAAGTCCTCTCCCAACAAAAGCAGCTTCTTCTTTAAGAATTCTGGTGAAGATGATTTGCTACCTTTTTTAAAGCTACCTATGTTTCATGCCCTGGCTTCCAAGGTGCTGCTGCTGCTGCTAAGTCACTTCAGTCATGTCTGACTCTGTGCGACCGCAGAGACAGCAGCCCACCAGGCTCCCCCATCCCTGGGATTCTCCAGGCAAGAACACTGGAGTGGGGTGCCATTTCCTTCTCCAATGCGTGAAAGTGAAAAGTGAAAGTGAAGGCCCTCAGTCGTGTCTGACCCTCAGAGACCCCATGGACTGTTCCTTCCAGGCTCCTCCGTCCATGGGATTTTCCAGGCAAGAGTACTGGAGTGGGGTGCCATTGCCTTCTCTGCCCAGGTGGTGCTAGTGGTAAAGAATTCACCTGCCGGTGCAGGAGACGTAGAGATGCAGGTTTGATCCCCGGGCCAGGAAGATCCCTTGGGGAAGGAAATGGCAACCGCTCCAGTATTCTTTCCTGGAGAATCCCCTGGACAGAGGAGCCTGGAGGGCTACAGCCCCTGGGGTTGCAAAGAGTCAGACATGACTTAGCACCTGAACAATGACAATAACAGTGGAGAACGATGGCACATGCCGCGGGGCAGCTAAGCCTGTGGCCACAACTAGAGAGAAAGACTGCACGCTGCAATGAAGAACCAGTGCAGACAAAATAAAAACAAAGTAAAATGATTTCACGTACACTCAGGGGGAGTAGGACCTCAGTGGACATTATTTAGCTCTCTGTAATCTAGAAAGTCCTACCGAATTCAGTCACATTTTTATGTGGTACAGACACAGTACAGACATTAATCAGCGGATACATCTGTATCTTGGATGGAAATAGATACAGCTCCGACGCTGAGGACCCAGGATGGGCATCTCAGAGTGAGACTGAAGGATATGCTTTTCTGGAAAGTGGTATTAACACCTGGGTGTGTCTGTTAGTTACAGTCCTCTAATGCCACTGGAGGGTGGCCCTGTTAAGGAGGAACTGCAGCAGCCCGCGCCTGGGATTTGCTCTCAGTCGCTCCAAGAACAAAGCACTCCCCCATCTGCACCAGGCTCTTTTGCAGCCTTGCAGTGTGAGCACTACCTCCAGCCCGTCCTTTTCCAGCAAAGTCAGTTTCAGACTCGGGGTGGACGACCCATTAGCTGTGTCAGCACAGTCTCTCTTCATGGAATGGCCCCACCCGTTCTGTTTCATCTCCTTTGATGCATTTTGTGTTCTGGGGAGTGAGAAGTAAACAAGATCCCTTTTTCTCTGGTCCGTTACCTCAGAGAACGATCGTATCACTGAGAGCCCCTCTGTCTTGGAAACGGATAGTTGCATACAACATGTTTATATAAGCAGTTCCTTATTCATGGAGTGGTTTCAATTACAATAAAAAGGGAAACACTGTCAGAAACCATAATGAAATTATCTCGGATTGGGACACCAATGCCAGCATTTCAAATTTATTTGTTTTCAAATTTTCATATTTGATTCCTTCCCAACATTCTGAGAAAGTTAAGAAAAGGGAGTGAAATACGGTGACTCCATAGGCCATGCACACTTTCTGTTATGACAACACGTCCCTTACGACTCCCTTTGCTTTTATTTTCCTCTATTGATGTTTGGTTAGAGACAGTTTGGGGTTCGTAAGTATATAAAGTTTTTAACCTAATTCAACGAGCATGTGTTTATACATATGTGACCAACCAGATTTAATAATTTAAATTAAAGTAGTTGCTATTGAAACATTTTAATAGCATTAATCATTGCATGGAATTATATTATGTATTGGTTTTCTTGTTAATTTTGGTTTTCCCATGAGAGAGGAACTTTTACTTTCCATTTTAGTGCGAGTGCCCAGCACTGAGTAGAAAGCCTGGCACACAACAAGTGCTCAGTCAGTCTTTCTGCATATTAATTATGGTCAGTGCAAATGTATTATCATTGTACTTTCTTGTAGCGTCACACTTAATTCCATCTCCAGTGCTTTTTGCTTTTTTAAAAAACCATTTGACTTTTGCTGGAACTGCAGCATTTCACAACATTTCCTAACTTCTAGATTCCAGAAGGATTTTTTCATAGAAGATTTCTGCTCACGGGTGTCGTTAGGCCCAGAGCACAGAGTTATTTATTTTGCCGTTGACAGGGGCGACTGTGAACCCGCAGCCTCCCGGGCGGGCTCTGCTCGCTTGCTCACTTACCCATGCGAACTACAGCTGCCAGTGTGTTTATTTTGGTCATGTATTTCAAAGGACCATTTCTACCCTAAAGTAAACAAACATAATGGAACAGCTGTGGCTGATAAAAACTCCCAGGCATAATCATCACCCTCTTGTACATATCCTGTGGTTTCAGATTTAATTTTAAAAATTTTCCTTAACTCTTGATTCACGATCGGTACAGTGAGCTCAGTGGAGAATGGATGCAAAACTGTTCGCTCTCCTAGCCGGGCACAGACGAGGGGGAGCGCCGTCTTCCCTCCCGCCGCAAACGCGAGGACAAGGGGCTTGAGGCAGTAGCTGGGGCGCATGCGCCGGGGCCAGCCGCCCGCGTGGGCCGCAGGTGGTGCTGCGCGGCCAGGCGCGCACGCGGTCGGTCCCAAGAGCCCTCCCGAGACAGGCTCTCACGCGGCCAGGCCAGGCTCTGGGACCACACACAGCTCCTCAGGCCACTAGGGAGGCGGCCCTGGCTGGACAAAGCATGGGTAAGGGACTGCCATTTCCCTACCGCTTCCTTCAGACTCCGTGTGCCAAGCTGCTTCAGTCATGTCCGCATCTTTGTGACCCCACGGCCTATTGCTGGCCAAGTTCCTCTGTCCAGCGGATTCTCCAGGCAAGGATACTGGAGTGGGTTGCCATTTCCTTCTCCATCAGACTCCATAGGCAACTATAAAGTATAAGTGATCAGCTTCAGAAAGTATGAATGATTTGTTTTGGTAAAATCTGTGAGATTCCCTGAGAGTTTGTTTGTTCTGTGAATGCTGCGCTACACCTTACTTATAACCGAAAAAGCCCCCCAAACCAAGGCAAAAAAACAAGCGCTGAACAATCACAGCAGAAAGCCTCCTTTCCTAAATCATCCCAACCACTGGGATTCACATCAGTCCTTCCACGGAACACTCAGGACTGATTTCCTTTAGGATGGACTGGTTGGATCGCCTTGCAGTCCAAGGGACTCTCAAGAGTCTTCTCCAACACTACAGTTCAAAAGCATCGATTCTTTGGCGCTCAGCTTTCTGTATAGACCAACTCTCACATCCATACGTGACCACTGGAAAGACCATAGCCTTGACTAGATCGCCCTTTGTTGGCAAAATAATGTCTCTGCTTTTTAAGATGCTCTCTAGGGTGGTCACAGCTTTTCTTCCAAGGAGCAAGCATCTTTTAATTTCATGGCTGTAGTCAACATCTGCAGTGATTTTGGAGCCCCCAAAACATAAAGTCTGTTCCTGTTTCCATTGTTTCTCCATCTATTTGCCAGGAGGTGAAGTGATGGGATGCCATGATCTTAGTTTTCTGAATGTTGAGTTTTAAGCCAACTTTTTCACTCTCCTCTTTCACTTTTACTTTCATCAAGAGGCTCTTTAGTTTCTCTTCACTTTCTGCCATAAGGGTGGTGTTATCTGCATATCTGAGGTTATTGATATTTCCCCCAGCAATCTTGATTCCAGCTTGTGCTTCAGCCATCCTGGCATTTCACATGATGTACTCTGCATATAAGTTAAATAAGCAGGGTGACAATATACAGTCTTGATGTACTTCTTTCCTGATTTGGAACCAGTCTGTTGTTCCATGTCCAGTTCTAACTGTTGCTTCTTAACCTGCATGAAGATTTCTCAGGAGGCAGGTCAGGTGGTCTGGTTTTCCCATCTCTTGAAGAATTTTCCACAGTTTGTTGTGATCCACAAGTCAAAGGCTTTGGCATAGTCAATAAAGCAGAAGTAGATGTTTTTCTGGAACTCTCTCTTGCTTTTTCAATGATCCACCGGATGTTGGCAATTTTATCTCTGGTTCCTCTGTCTTTTCTAAATTCAGCTTGAACATCTGGAAGTTCATGGTTCACATACTGTTGAAGCCTGGCTTGGAGAATTTTGAGCACTACTTTGCTACTGTGTGAAATGTTTCCAATTGTGCAGTAGTTTGAACATCCATTGACATTGCCTTTCTTTGGGGCTGGAATGAAAACTGACCTTTTCCAGTCCCGTGGCCACTGCTGAGTTTTCCAAATTTGCTGGCATATTGAGTGCAGCACTTTCACAGCGTTACCTTTTAGGATTTGAAATAGTGCAACTGGAATTCGATCACCTCCACTAGCTTTATTCGTAGTGATGCTTCCTAAGGCCCACTTGACTTCTCATTCCAGGATGTCTGGCTCTAGGTGAGTGATCACACCATCGTGATTATCCAGGTCATGAAGATCTTTTTTGTACAGTTCTTCTGTGTATTCTTGCACCTCTTCTTAATATATTCAGCTTCTGTTAGGTCCATATCATTTCTGTCTTTTATTGTGCCCATCTTTGTATGAAATGTTCCCTTGGTATCCCTAATTTTCTTGAAGAGATCTCTAGTCTTTCCCATTCTATAGTTTTCCTTATTTCTTTGCATTGATCACTGACTGAGGAAGGCTTTCTTATGGCTCCATGCTATTCTTTGGAACTCTGCATTCAAATGGGTATATCTTTCCTTTTCTCCTTTGCGTTTAGCTTGTCTTCCAATATCAAAATCCGATTGATTATATTCTTTGCAGCCAAGGATGGAGAAGCTCTATACAGTCGGGAAAAACAGGACCGGGAGCTGACTGTGGCTCGACTGTGAATTCCTTATTGTAATATTCAGACTTAAATTGAAGAACTTAGGGTAAACCACTAGATCATTCTTGTATGACCTTAATCAAATCCCTTACAATTATACAGTGGAAGTGATAAATAGATTCAAGGGGTTCGATCTGATAGAGTGCCTGAAGAACTACGGACGGAGGTTCATGACATTGAACAGGAGGCAGTGATCAAGACCATCCCCAAGAAAAAGAAATGCAAAAAAAACTTATGTTAAGCATGTGGTAATAATAAAAATTAATACAATTTAAAATGGAAATGGAACATATCTTTGGAAAAGTAACTTCAGAAAATCCTGACGATGAATGAGGGTCACATGATTATTAATCAGCTCTCTACCTCATGGATCCCCTATTGTTTTTTATGTCCCTTTTAATGGTAGACACACGTGCGAGGCTCCTATGTCAGCTGGGAGCCTCCTGCCCTTTGCATCAACAGAGAAAGTTCCCTGCAGAAGTTGCCTCCTCCCCAACTCCAGATTCAAATGCAATTCAGAGTCTTCTGCAAGACTTGTGAGCACACCTGTGGGCTGGTAGCCACAGGAGCCCCAGCAACTCCTGGCCATGGCTGAGCTGGTATGTCTTGGGTGCTCCCACAGCCACGTGGGGGTGCAACCCGGCTCGTCCCCGGGTTCCACAGGGAGCAGAACCAGGACCGACTTGTCAGTTCACAGCTGATGCCACACTCATCACTTAAAATGGCTTTACGGTGGATTTTGATATCCGGCTGGCAAGTGTTCCCCACTGTTGTTTTCTTGAAAGTGAAGTCACTCAGTCGTGTCCAGCTCTTTGCGACCCCATGGACACCAGGCTCCTCCATCCATGGGATTTTCTAGGCAAGAGTACGGGAGTGGGTTGCCATTTCCTTCTCCAGGGAACTTCCTGACCCAGGGATCCAACCCAAGTCTCCCACATTGTAGACAGACGCTTTCCGTCTGAGCCATCAGGGAAGTCTTCCTAATTATTCGTGAGTCTTCTGCACCAATTGTAGGAACTGTTTGAAACCCTCTGTGTGAAATCTTGGTAGAATTTTGGTTAGATTTTCATCAAATTCTTGGATTAACTTCGGGAGTGTTGGTGTCTGTATGGTTTTCCCCTGTTTTCTGGAGGTCAGAGTAAGCAAACTCCTTCCATGCACCCTCACAGCTCCTTTTAGACAAAGCATACCTCCTGTTGGCTGCATTCTGAGGCTTTTTAGTTTGTGTTGATGTTGTGACTGAGGGATCCTTTCCTGTTACATTGTCGAGGTGAATGCTGTGTCTCCATCTTCGACCCTGTCTCCTCCAACACTCCTCTCAAACCTAGCGCCTCCCTAGCCACATTGCGCACGAGCTTGCTCTCAAATGGCAGCTCTGAGAGGCGAGCATCTGGGGGGAACCACTTGATTCTCCTGGGGTTTCTGCCAATAAACATACGCTGCAAAGAGTGACAATTATTTTCTCTTCTGTTTGAATTGTCATTCCCTGAATTCCTTTTTCTTAGCTTTGTATTGCCTGCAACTTCTGGTTAAAACTGCCTGACAGTGAGGATAATGAGCAGGGTTTCTTTTCTTCCTGACATCAGTGAAAAACACTTCTGCGACTTCACCATTAAGTATGGTCATCGCTTTAGATAACCGGTAGATACTTTTGATCAAGGAGAGAAGTTTTCTTTCATTCTTAGTTTCCTAAGAGTTTTCTTTTCAGTCACACACACGTGGTTTCAACCCATCAAAGCCCTTTTATTTGGAGAATAAAAATTAAGATTCTTTCTTCCGTTCATCTATTATAGAGATGACGCTGATCTATTTCCCACATGTTGAGTCACCTCTGGATTACTTTGATAAAGACTCCCTGCATGTAATGTACTATTTTAAACTTTTTTTTTCCCCTGTGAAACAGAATGGAAAGAAGAAAATGCATAAGACAAACATCTCCAGTTTAACAAATTGCTGTGCACTGAGCCTCCGGGCCTCATCATCCCAGAGAAGAAACAACTTCCCCTCAGGTGCACTCCCAGCAACAGCCCTTCCCACCCGCCAAACCAGCCACAATGCTGGCTTTTATTGTATTGACTTCCTATTTTCCTTACAGGCTTCAACCTGAATATGCCTCTCCAAACACTTAAATCTCATTTTGCCATTTTACCACCAGCTACAAGGAATCAGGACTTTCCTGGTGGCTCAGATGGTAAAGAATCTGCCTGCAAGGCAGGAGACCCGAGTTCAATCCCTCGGTCAGGAAGATTCCCCTGGAGAAGGGACTGGCAACCCACTCTAGTATTCTTGCCTGGAGAATCCCATGGACAGAGGAGCCTGGTGGGCTACAGTCCATGGGGTTGCAAAGAGTCGGACACGACTGAGCAACTAATACTTTCACACTCACTAAATGGAAGTAACCATACAGTAATCTTTCTGAGAAGTGGGCTTCTTCTCTGCTCTTCCCTTCTTGGGGGACCTTGGAGGCCGGTTGCTGCAGTCTGTTGTTTGTGCTGGTTCTTGTTCCGTGGTCTTGCTTACTCTCCTGCCTGGTCATCTTTCACCCTTGCTGGTGGGGTGGACAGTGCATTATTTTCTTCCCAGGAGAAAACTGAGAAGTGTGCTGTGCTTTCTTCATTCAGAGGAGTTTATTTCTTTATGAGTCACGTGCGTGGCCCCTGTGAGTCACTGGCAATCTGTAGTCACTTTAATCTAGTCTCAGGATTTGAGGGATTTTTCTGCACCATCCTGCTGATTCAGAGCTGGTACAAGAGGCAGCTTACTCACGTTCATCCGACTTCTAGGAAGTGGTGTGCCGGGGCCAGGCAGCACGGGCTCATCAGAACTGATTCTGTGTGGCTTTTCCCAGTGACGTGTTCAGTGAGGTCCCAGTGGTAGCTTGAAATTGGCTCTCCTGGGTGTATTTACACCATAGAAACCAGCAAATGTTACAAATCAGGACTTTTTATCTTGGAGATCTAGTTGTTGAAAATTTATTTATTACCATATGAGTTCACCTTTTTGGGGTCTCCACCTAAAATGGGGGATTGTTGCCAAGAGCAACAACCAGGACCCAGGACTCCAGTTTTTGTCCTTTAAGCCCCCAAAAGCTGTTAAATGTACATACTAGCCTCTTACCCTCCTCTTCCACGTCCATCAGTGCAGAAGCAACCCTAGATGGCCCACTTGGTTGTTTCCCAGTTTGATCTTGATGAACAGAGCTGTGCAAACACTTATGTGTAGGTTTGGGGGTGAGCACACATTTTAACTGCTCTAGGACAAACACAGTGAGATTGCAGGGCTGTATAGTAAGTGGATGTTCCGATGTGTAAGGAGCGGCAGGCTGTTTTTCAGAGTGACTGGACTGCACCTTTCTGCATTCCCATTAGCAGTGTGAGAGTGCCAGCCGCTGTGCACCTTGTCAGGCTCTGTTAACTTACCAACTTGCTTCCTTACTTGTATATTGTCGTTGTTCAGCCACTAAGCCGTGTCCAACTCTTTGTGACCCCATGGACTGCAGCTTGCCAGGCCTCCCTGTCCATCACCATCTCCCAGAGCTTACTCAAACTCATGTCCATTGAGTCGATGATGCCATCCAGCCATCTCATCCTTTATCACCCTCTTCTCCCCTCGCCTTCTATCTTTCCCAGCATCAGGGTCTTTTCCAAAGAGATGGCTCTTTGCATCAGGTGGCCAGAGTATTGGAATTTCAGCTTCAGTATCAGTCCTTCCAATGAATATTCAGGGTTGATTTCCTTTAGGATTGACTGGTTACTTATATATGTATACATGTATTTATTTTACCTTCATTTTAGCCCTTCTAGTAAGTGTGTTGGAGAAGGCAATGGCAACCCACTCCAGTGCTCTTGCCTGGAAAATCCCAGGGATGGTGGATCCTGGTGGGCTGCCGTCTATGGGGTTGCACAAAGTTGGACACGACTAAAGTGACTTAGCAGCAGCAGCAGTAAATGTGTAGTTATAGTTTAAAGCTATATTTCCATATTTCCTCGTAATGGTGAAGACTTTTCCATGTCTTCAGTTTCCATTTATAAAGCCTCTTTGGAAAAGGGTCTGTCCAATTCTTTTGCTGGTTTTAAAAGTGGACTGTTTCACTTCTTATTGTTGAATCTGCGTGTTCTTTAAATAGGCTGGATACACATCATTGTTGGATATGTAATTTGCAAATATTTCCTCTCTCATGTCTGTGTTTTATAGTCTTTATATTTCCATTGATTTAGAAAAATAGATCCATGACATAGAAAACAGAACTCAGAAGGAAAAAAAGAAAACAATTCATACAAGAAACACAGGGAGGGAAGGACTAGAAGTTTATATACCCAACCTAGGAATTGGATTGCCTTTGGGAGGGTGATAGGGATGGTGGGGGAATGGTTGAGAGGGACTGTAGCTTTTTCTGTAATGATTGAAATTTTTAGCAAGAGAAAAATTTATTTAATAAGAAACACATGAATATGTGAATACACTATGCCATCTACCTCCGAAAGGCAATTGGAGCTGAGGAGCTACTCCGCCTCCAGACGTGCGGGTCAGCACCGGCCTCGCTCTGCCCACCTTTCCCTACCTGGCTGGGTTCGGGAGCTTCTGACTCCGCCTCTGCCGGAATGGTTCACCTTCTGCAAGAAAGTTTGCAGTGATAGTGGATTCTGTTCTGAAACCAGTTCTGGTTCTAGCTGCTCAGAGAACTGTATTCCCCCTGTCATCTCCTTACACACACTTGGAGTCTGGTCCTGTTTCCTGAAAGTGGTTTTAAGGAGTCTGATAAAAATTTTAAAATCCCTTGGATTTAGTCCCAGAAGGATAAGAAAGTCATATTATATAATGAAACTTATAATTTCACCATTTGGACCAGCTCATTGCTTTTCTTGAACTCAGCATCTTCATTCACAGGCATTAAAGATTTGCTGTTAAATATTAATTTGCATTAAAAATCCCTAATCCTGACTTGTTAAAATTGTTTTATGTTATTATACCTTTCTGTTTACTTTCTTTTATTTCAAGGGAGAATACCTAATAGAGGTTGCACACAGGTTTTGTAATGTTGACAAACCCAAAAAATTGATCAAGGAGGATTCTGACCAGAGTTGGCAAGTAAAATAATAGTCAAAGAAATGACCTCACTCTCTCTCGTGTTTATATTTAAAGATCCAGAATTGTGTATAAAAACACAACATTTTCAGGAATTTTTTTACTAAAAATTCAGTAAAAGAGTTTTAGGTTTGTTTCCTTGGCTGTCCTTAGAATGTTGTAAAGAGTATCTCTGACTCTATAGTAATGGGTAAGATGCTATTTTTAAAATTAATTAATTCTTCCAGTGCTAAAAACACTTTCAAGGGGTTTCTTTTTACTTATTTTTATTGAGCTAACATTGATTTATAACTTTATATGAGTCTCAGGTGTCTGACATTATTTTTCTGCTTCTGCATGCCTTGCGGCCCTGCTCACTGCCGAATATCACTCTCCGCCGGTCGCCATTCGGTTGATCTCCTTCGCCCCCCGGCCCCTTCCCCTCTCGTAACCACTATTCTGTCCCTACTGTTCTTTTTGTTTGTTTGTCCGGTTTTGTTTGTCCACGTGTTTTATTTTGTTTGTGGAGCCTCTTGACGAAGGTGAAACAGGAGTGTGGAAAAGCTGGCTTAAAACTCTAACATTCAAAACACCAAGATCATGGCGTCTGGTCCCATCATTTCACGGCAAATAGATGGGGAAACAATGGAAACAGTGACGGACTTTATTTTCTTGGGCTCCAGAATCACTGCAGATGGTGACTGCAGCCATGAAATTAAGACGCTTGCTCCTTGGAAGGAAAGTTATGACAAACCTAGATAGCCTATTAAAAAGCAGAGACATTACTTTGCCAACAAAGGTCAATCTAGTCAAGGCTATGGTTTTTCCAGTGGTCATGTTTGGATGTGAGAACTGGACTATAAAGAAAGCTGAGCACCGAAGAATTGATGCTTTTGAACTGTGGTGTTGGAGAAGACTCTTGAGAGTCCCTTGGACTGCAAGGAGATCCAACCAGTCCATCCTAAAGGAGATCAGTCCTGAATGTTCATTGGAAGGACTGATGCTGAAGCTGAAGCTCCAATACTTAGGCCACCTGATGCAAAGAGCTGACTCATGGGAAAAGGCCCTGATGCTGGGAAACATTGAAGGCAGGAGGAGAAGGGGACGACAGAGGATGAGATGGTTGGATGGCATCACTGACACGACGGACACGGGTTTGAGCAAGCTCTGGGAGCTGGTGATGGACAGGGAGGCCTGGCGTGTTGCAGTCCAAGGTATTGCTAAGAGTCAGACATGACTGGGCGAGTGAACACCAACTGTATTCCCCATAAGAGTGAATTCATATGGCATTTGTCTTTCTCCATCTGACTTATTTCATTTAGCAAAATCCCTTCAGGTTCCATACAATTTGTTGCAAATGGCAGGATTTCATGTTTCCTGGCTGAGTGGTGTTTTACTGTGTGTACCTGCCTGTATCTGTACCTACATCTACCCGTGTTTCTATATATGTGTACCACATCTTCTCCATCCATCCCTCCATGGATGGGCACTTCCATTGTTTCCATATCTTATCTACTGTGAATAATGCTGCAGTGAACAGAGGGGTACATACATCTTTTCAAATCAGTGCTTTTGTATTCTTTTATAAATACCCTGAATATAGCTGGATATTATGAATATAGTGGGATAGCTGGATCGTGTAGTGGTTCTCGTCTCAACATTTTTATACTGGTTTCCGTACCACTTTGCACTCTCATCAACAGTGTATGCGGGTCCCTTTTTTCTCCATCCTCACCAGCACTTGCTAGTTCTTGTCTTTTAGATATCAGCCATTCTGTCAAGAGTGAGACGATATCTCACTGTGGCTTTGATTGCATTCCCCTGATAATTAGTGATGCTGAACATATTTTCACATGCCTGCTGGCCTTCTGTGTGTCTTCTTTAAAAAAAAAAAAGTCTATTCATCTCCTCTGCCCATTTAAAACAATCAGGTTCCTTTTTGTTGTTGTTAACCGAGACAGTTCTTTATATAATTTGGATAGTAACCTCTTATAGGATATATGATTTGCAACTATCTCCTCCCATTTAATAGGCTGTTTTTTCATTTTATTGGCAGTTTCCTTTTCTGTGCAGAAGCATTTAGGTTTGATGTAATCACATTTGCTTATTTTGGTTTTGTTTCCCTTCCTGAGGAGACGGATCCAGATATCTACTGCTAAAACTGATGGCAAAGAGTATACTGCCTGTGTTTTGTTCTGGGAGTTTCATGCTTTCAGGCCTTGCATCCAAGTCTCTGATCCACTCCGAGCTAATTTTTGTATGCAGTGTGAGACATGGATCTGGTTTCATTCTTTCGT
This sequence comes from Oryx dammah, assembly GCF_014754425.2. NCBI lineage: Eukaryota > Metazoa > Chordata > Mammalia > Artiodactyla > Bovidae > Oryx > Oryx dammah. The sequence continues at coordinate 116,389,040 of NW_024070212.1, forward strand.
GCGTGGCTGTCCAGTTTTCCCAATGCCGTTTGTTGCAGAGACTCTCTTCTCTCCATTGCATGCTTTTTGCTCCTTTGTCACAAGTTAACTGTACGTGCACGTGTGGGTTTATATCTGGGCTCTCAGCTCTGCTTTGCTGACCCACGTCTCTGCTTTCCTGCCGGTCCCATGCTGGTTTATCACTATGGCTTTGTAATATAGTCAGAAGTCAGGGAGCATAATGCCTAGAGCTTTGTTTTTTTTTTTCTCCTCAGGACTGTTTTGGTTATGGGGTCTTTTGTGGTTCCACGTGCATTTTAGACTTTTTTTCCTTCTATTTTTGTGAAAAACGTCCTTGGATTTTGACAGGGGTTGCACTGAATGTGTGTATTTCTTTAGGTAGCATGGGCATTTTTTGATAATGTTAATTCTGCTAGCCCGTGAGCACAGAGTCGTTTTCCATTTACCCGTGACTGCTTCAGTCTCTTTCTACAACGTCCAGTCGTTTCCATGTCTAGGTCTTTTGCCTCCTTTGTTAAATTTCTTCCTAGGTATTTTATTCTTTATTTGTGTGATTCAAAATGGGATTGTTTTCTTAATTTCTCTTTCTGCTAGCTCATTTCAGAACTTTAGAATGTACTTGTCATATTAATGTTTGAAAAGTGCTGGATGAAATTATTTCTAAACTGCACAAACCTTTCCTTTTCTCCACATGTTTTAAAATCCATAGTCAATTTTACTTCATGCTAATTAAAAAATCTTAAATTTATAATTGATTCATAATTGAACACGAGTATAATGACAGAGTAGTATTCGGTAACATGTGGATTATATGACTATGTCTTATGGGAAAAATATTCTGGAATCAAGATTGCTGGGAGAAATATCAATAACCTCATATATACAGATGACACCACCCTTATGGCAGAAAGTGAAGAGGAGCTAAAAAGCCTCTTGATGAAAGTGAAAGAAGAAAGTGAAAAAGTTGGCTTAAAGCTCAACACTCAGAAAACGAAGATCATGGCATCTGGTCCCATCACTTCATGGCAAATAGATGGGGAAAAAATGTCAGACTTTATTTTTGGGGGCTCCAAAATCACTGCAGATGGTGATTGCAGCCATGAAATTAAAAGACACTTACTCCTTGGAAGAAAAGTTATGACCAACCTAGATAGCATATTCAAAAGCAGAGACATTACTCTGCCAACCAAGGTCTGTCTAGTCAAGGCTATGGTTTTTCCTGTGGTCATGTATGGATGTGAGAGTTGGACTGTGAAGAAAGCTGAGCGCCGAAGAATTGATGTTTTTGAACTGTGGTGTTGGAGAAGACTCTTGAGAGTCCCTTGGACTGCAAGGAGATCCAACCAGTCCATTCTAAAAGAGATTAGTCCTGGGTTTTCTTTGGAAGGACTGATGCTAAAGCTGAAACTCCAGTACTTTGGCCACCTCATGTGAAGAGTTGACTCATTGGAAAATACTCTGACGCTGGGAAGGATTGAGGGCAGGAGGAGAAGGGGACAGCAGAGGATGAGATGGTTGGATGGCATCACCGACTCGATGGACGTGAGTTTGAGTGAACTCCGGGAGCTGGTGATGGACAGGGAGGCCTGGCGTGCTGCGATTCATGGGGTCGCAAAGAGTCCGACATGACTGAGCGACTGAACTGAACTGAACTGATCCTGTATATAATGAATATGCTGTTTCTCTATGACAAAAGTTATTCTTTCTGAGGAATAATTAAATGCAAAGAATTATTGAAATGACCCCTGTCTCATGGTGAATAATCATGCAATGCAATTATGCAGTAAATTCTGATAATTATATTTCAATTGAGCCAAAACATTTAATTGAACTAAAATGTTATCATAGACTGTCCTCAAATATGCACACATATTTTAAGTTTCCTCTCATGTAATCACCGGGAGAGCTTAATACTGAACTAGCAATTATTGTGTGAGGTGCTAAGTCGCTTCAGTTGTGTCTGACTCTTTGTGACCCCATGGACTGTAGCCCGCCAGGCTCCTCTGTCCATGGGGTTCTCCAGGCGAGAATACTAGAGTGGATTGCCATTTGATCTGAGATGAAGCAGGGATTTGTGAATTTAGAAATTACTGAATTTTTATATAAGGAGGTGAACTTTGTAAGGTCACTTGTTAAAATAAAGAGCCACCTTTATCTTTTAAGCTTTCCAAAAATGTCGAGGCAGCTCCTAAGACACAGACCTGAGAGAGGCTCAGATGACACCCGTAGGCCCTGCAACCACATTTCAAGGCCTGTCCCACCCGAGATTGGCCGTGGCTGCAGGCACACTGAAGCTGCTGGTAGTTGTGGTTTTTCATTCATAAAAATTTCATAAGTGAAAGAGTAGCTTTGGGCAGATTGATAGCAGGGGGAGAGACGAGAGCAGCTACTCATTCATTCTAAATAATTTCCCCAGAAAATTTCCAGTGTTTCTGTAAATGTGGAACTAACTGGCTTAATTCAACATTTTCTGGGGAATTGGGTATTGAAAGTCAGAACTTCTATGATATGTTAACACCGTGTTCTGGGCTTCATTTCCTTAGGGATCTTCTTTAATGACTGTGTTTCTTAAAAGTGAGAAAAAGCCAAGTGAAAAGGAACAAGGGAGAGAAAGGAAAAAACTCCTCTTGCCGAGATCACGTGCCGTCTTGGAGACATTTTAGTCAATACACATTTCTGAAGCTTTTCATCTGCAGCTGCGCCGGGCTGAATGCTGAGCCAATGCAATCCAAAACCTTTAGAAGATGGCGCGCCACGTGTGCGCAAAAGTGCTTCGTTATCATATCTCCGTGGGAGGTTTGATGCGAGCATGGTCCTGGGGAGGGAGGCATGGGAGATGCTCCTGGGAGTGAACCTCCCTTTCTAGGACACTCGCCCAGCGGGCTGGAAGGGGAGGGCAGTGCTAACATGGGTGTGCCCCCCCGGTGGGTATGAACTCAGAAGCCGCGCTCCCGGCTTGGTACCCGGTAGGAAAGCTCTGGCACTGTGGCCCCTTGGGACACCTGGAGGGGACAGGCAGTGTGATCTGTTGGCCCTGACGCAGAAGAGTCGGGGTCCCCTACCTGTCAGGAGATGAGAGGGGATACAGGGAGGACGGGGAGGAAGGAGGTGGTGCCTGAGGGTCAAGGCAGGAGGCAGCAGGAGCAGAAGGGGCTGGGACCCTGCCAGCCTCAGCCAGCTGCTCACTGCACCGCCCCCACCCCAGGTCAGGGTGGCCGTCATCAGGTGGGCCCAGTCAGGGGCTTTGCACCCCTTTATGCAGTGGGGACTCAGAGATGTCAGGGGGCCTGACCAAGAAACAACCTGGGCTGAGTCCATTTCCAGCTTTTCAGAGAAAGCCAGTTATCACCCCAACCAATGACAGGGGGCGCCCCACGTGTCATCGGTCCACCTCTGCTTCCCTGGGCCCCCGCCTCTGCGCAGGGCACCCTGCAGCCGTCCCTTTGTCTACTGTAACTCCCCTGTCAGCTGCCTGCCCTGAGTCTGGGCCAGACAAGCTGGTGGTGGCTGAGTCCTTCGCTAGAGCTAGCTCTCGCGGTGGGTGGCGCGAGCTGCCTTTGTCCTTGTTGGGTGGCCTTCCTGTTCTCATACCAGGGCAAGGAGAATGAGGAAAGAAGGGAAGACCGCCTCGGCTGAGTGCTCGTGTTTGCAGAGAACGCGCAGGCAGCGAGCACCTCTGAAACACTGCGGACCACGCTGCCAGCCTCGTCCAGGGGAGTTCCGGGGCTCAGCCCTGGGCCTCCGAGGAGCCGGGTCACTGTCTCACGGAAGGGCGTCCTGAGGAGGATCCACGGCCAGAGCAGAGGCTCTGGGCCTCTGGGTCCCACCCCGCCCACTTCTATCAGGCACCTTTCGGCCACGCCATCGACCCACTCGAGTCTCTGTCTCCACCTCTCTGAAACCGGACACCGCGCTCTTCCCTAACGGGCTGGTGGTGCTGACGGCAGCTAGATTCTGCGGCCCACAGCGGCCCCTAAGCCGCGGTTGTCTCGGTTTCCCCGGGGCGATGGAAGCGCCACACGCTGGCATTAGCAAGCACAGGGTTTGGACACACGCTGCTGCTGGGGTGCTAGGTCATCTCGGAGCCTGGCCCAGAATGCTCAGAGACCGCTCAGCCCTGACTGCACCACCGCACCCCTGCCCCTGAGGGTCCCCGGCTGTGGCTCCGAGGTGCGGCTGGAGTCCTGTGTCCCAGTGGGGTCCCTCTGCCTCTTGCCCACCTCCCCATGGTCTTCAAGCTCCTCAAGGTGGGTGAGTACCCACCCTGTCCAGATTCCAGCCCCCAGGGCAGTGTTGGGTAGCGGGTCGGGACCTCGACGTTCCGTTTCATCCCGGAGTGGACGTGACCCCTGCCGTCCCTGGGCTCAGACCTTGGCGCCTGCCTGCACGACCCCCAGGCCCCCTCCCAAGGCACTGGCAGGCAGAGTCCTCAGTGGGTTAACAGAAAAGTGGGGAAGGCATCCTCCCAGGGAAAAGGCCCGTGTTCGTGCAGCTGTTCCAGAAAATTACTGAACTGCATAGAAAATGCCTCTCCAGGTCCCCGAACCTGCTGTCTCATCAGCCACCAGGGGTCTGGCCTCTGTGGAAGGGAAGGAGAAGACTGGGCTCGCGGCCCCCCAGCCCTTCTGCTCCCCTCTGCCCCCCACACCGGACTCGCCCCAGGGTGGGGATGGGGGCCAAGCTGCGCCGGCTCTGTCTTCTGACCAGCGCAAGCAGAAGAAGTACTTTGCACACTGCTGTCAGTCTTGAAACGGCCGCCAGTCGCCCTGCAGGCTGGAGTGTGAGGTGCATGTGTATCAGCAGTCAGGTGGGCCCTGGACTCAGACGCCGGGCAGGGGGCACAGAGAGGGTGCGGAGCCCGGCCTGGGGAGTAAAGACCGTCTCCCTGTCCACACCCCCCACCCCTGGCTCTGCCCAGCCACAGTCTCTCTGAAGGCTTGGCAGGTGCGAGGCCTCAGCTGGCTAAACAAGCCTGGCAGGCCCCTGGGGAGCTGCTGAATGTCACGCGGGCAGGGGGTCTCTCCCTCCCCTCTGGCCCGCCGCTGGAAACCCGCAGGCTCAGACTCTGAGATGCCGCAGAAGAGCCCGGGGCGCAGGTGACATGACCCTCGGGGGCCACGCGCTGCCTGAGGCTGGGTTTGGCTGGTGGGCAGGACACAAACAGAACACGTCTGTCCCTGAGCTTCCTTCATTTGGAGTGAGAGGTGAGCTCTACGTGGGTCCCTCCTCCTGGGAGTGGTGGGGGGTGGTGGGAGGGATGACAACTTATTTTTAAAGACTCCAGTGGAAACGTCTCCTCACAGCTGTGAAAATACTCTCTGGATCAGCCATCCTGGCCAGCGTGTAGAGGGCAGGGTTTGTTCCAGGGCCTGGGGAGGGAGGTCTGTTTTCTCCTCATCCCTGAAAGAGTCCGAGGTGGACACGACCCTAAAATGCAGAGCGGCTTTTACACCCTCCTGTGTAACGGGTAGTGGCCCGCCGGCCAGCTCCTTCCCTTTGGCAGTTTTTCTGAACACCTAGAGCAGCCGCGTCAGCCTCGAGCTGTGAGACTCCAGCCCCGAAGCCCAGTGGAGGGCGTGGCCACTCCTTTGTTCTCTACAGCTGCAGTGCTGACCCGTAAGTGCCTTATCAGCACACCGGACAAACGTGCTGCACCTCTGGATCAGCTCAGCTCAGTCGCTCGGTCGTGTCCGACTCTTTGCGACCCCATGGACTGCAGCACGCCAGGCCTCCCTGTCCATCACCGACTCCCGAAGTCCACGCAAAACCATGTCCATTGAGTCGGTGATGCCATCCAACCATCTCATCCTCAGTCGTCCCCTTCTCCTCCCACCTTTGATCTTTCCCAGCATCGGGGTCTTTTCCAGTGAGTCAGTTCTTTGCATCAGGTGGCCAAAGTATTGGAGTTTCAGCTTCAGCCTCAGTCCTTCCAATGAATATTCAGGACTGGTCTCCTTTAGGATGGACTGGTTGGCTGTCCAAGGGACTCTCAAGAGCCTTCTCCAACACCACAGTTCAAAAGCATCAATTCTTCAGCCCTCAGCTTTCTTTATAGTCCAACTCTCACATCTATACATGACCACTGGAAAAACCATAGCTTCTGGATACATGTCCATAAAAACCTGAAACCAAAGGCTCTCTTTGATTCCTGAAGCTGGGATGTTCTGTTGGGACATCTGGAAGGGTCCTGGCCTCAATTTTCTAGTCTAAATGCTGAGCTCTCATTACAGATTGCCTCATAACACCATCAGCTAGGTCCTCGGAATCGCGTTTATGGAAGGTTTTTAATCCATGCTGTATCTTCACGGGCATTTTCTCCTTCCTGTGGTCCTACAGGAGGGGCAAGAGCAGACTGTCTTGTCTCACACGTAAAGAAGCAGAAACTCAGAGGTCTGTGGAACCGCCCAAGACCACTCATTCCTACGCGTCAAAAGACGTCTCCCCGATGAAAGCATCTAAAGGGAACTCGTTCTTGTTCCCAGGCCCGCATGTCAGCACGGGGCTCCCGCTCCACCGTGTGTGTGTGTATGTGAGCACTTTAATTGGTACCCACGTAAAACAGTCCTTTCTGTTGATTTTCTTCAGCAAGTTGTAATCACAGACTCTCTTCTGCCTCTTTCCTAGGGGGAAGGCAGTCTCACTCAGGGTGAAGATAAAGCACAAGCCATCAGGGGCTAAATCTGTGCTGAAATTACGTGCTGTCTTTCCCCCTCCCCCAAAGAAGAGCCACCTTTTGATTAACATTGCTGGGGGTTATCTGGATGCAAGTTGCAGAGCAGCCTGGGGGCAGTGCTAGGAGAAGGCCTGAGGCTGGCTGAAAGATCTAGTGAGCTCACTTGCCCTGCTCAGCTTAGTGGCTGCTGCTCACCGCCTGTGTGCCGTGAGATGGTGCGAGAGGGGGTGAGAGCGGGGCGGGGCGGGAGGGCGGGGGAGGGGAGTCAGGTGCAGCTCCCTGAGTGAGACCGACGTGAACTCCTGGGTCGGGCACAGACATGGAGAGAGGACCAGACGGGATGTCACCGAGAAGCGAGACCGTGACGCTTTGGGCTCCCGTGGAGTTTGCCCCGAGCCGGTGGTGCGCTGGTAGAGGCTTAACGACAAGCTGCCTGAAAAGAAAAGAAAAAAGTCCTGATCAGTAGCATCTGCTGGTTGCTCTGGTGTGAATTCTCCCAGAGCGGCAAGTGTTTTGAGCTACTCAAAGCAGAGTAGCAAGGTCAGCTCTCGGGAGCCCAGGCCTCTGGGATGATGCAGGAAGGACATCTGATGGGCAGGGCTGTGGTCCAGGGAGGGGAGCCCACGGGCACGTCCTGCCTTGTGGGGGCCTCTTCATGGGCTCTTGGGGCAGCAGTCAGTGGGCTCTGGGACCCCCTGCCCGGCGCGCCTGTCTGTGTGCTCCCTGCGACCAGCTTCTCTGGGTGCAGGTGTGAAGGTAGCACTTTGGTACCAAGGAGCTTGGAAGCCTCCTGTTTGGTCTCTGGGCCAAAGAAGGACTGTCTTTTGTGAGAGACGCTCTGGGGCGGTGGCCTTGCAGCCCTCTGCCTTGCCTGGGGCCCTGGTGCTGCTGGACAGTCCGGCTCATTGCAGAACTCTCCCCACCTCTCCTTTCCTGCTTTCTGGTCTGTGTCCTGCAGCCCCACCAACGGCCTCTCCGTCGCCTATGAGAAGCGCCTCCGCCGCCTGACAGAGACCCTCGCGTGTCCTGAGCGCTCTCTCCGAGAAGCTGCTCTTTCCCAGCTTTGGCCAAGGTCCCTGCCCCGAGCCTTTGCCTGCTGGAGTCTCGGGCTGTCTGCAGAGCATTTCCCCACACAGGCGCCTGGAGACGGGGAAGAAGGCGTCACTCCGGGGACTGACCCTTATCCCCAGACCACACTCCCAAACTGGATGTGTTCCGCTGTGGACACAGATCAACAATCTGGAAAGCTTTCAAATCCCTGCAGGTTCACTTTTTGCAGTAAATGAGCTCCAAGAATCGCCATGGTAACGCCCAAGGACCGGTCCCCTCTTCCTGACACCTACCTTGCCTGCTCTTCGTCAAGACCTGCTGGCGGGTCATAGGGCCCCCATCATTGACGTTTTGGGCTTACTTTTCCAGGCTCTGTTTTTCTCCCCCCTCTCCCCTTCTCCCAGCCCTGTCTCCGTAATCAGAGCCCCTGCCCTGAGCGTTCCCCCTGGGGCCGCCATGGCCCCGTTCCCCACTGCCCTCTCACTCCAGAGGCTCTTCTGCACCATCCTTCGAGGCCCCGCCCTGCAGAACCTGCTCCTTTGTCCCTCCACGGGTGGTGGCTCCATGTGGCTCCTTCCTGACTGCTGTGAGGTCACGTGGACTCCTGCCTCGCCAGGCAGGAAAGACTGGTTTGCGAGCTATGGCTCACCTTCTGGGGAGGCCGGAGGATTCTCCTCCCATCCTGAGGGATGTCCAGGATGCCAGCCTCAGAGCCCGATGATGGGCTGTCCTTGGCCCTCCACCTCTGAGCTTTGTGTTTTTGTTTATTGTGAAAAAGAACACACGCGGAGAAAGCTGTGTAGAACGTCAGCGTCTGGAGTCTCGGATTATGCAGTGGGAACCACCCAGGTGGTAAGTGGGGCCACGCCCAGCCGCACAGGCACAGTTGATCGCTGTCTAAACAAGGGATGAGGCCCGGGGATGGGGAAGCCGTTTCAGAGCTGTGTCAGAGGCTCGTTTTGGCCCGGCTGGTTCACGGAGCGCTGACTCAGCTTCCCCACCAGCAAACCGGAGTCAGCGGCTGTCACTACCTGCTCCATTCTCAGGTATACTGGGCAAATCGCTGAAGGCACAGAACCCTCTGATGTGGGCGCCAGGAGCTGGGAGTCTTGTCCTGAAACAGCAGAGAGTGATTTTAATGCCCTTCTCTCCAGCAGAGCGGCTTCCCAGTTTGGCTCAGTGGTAAAAAAAAAAAAAAAAAAAAATCTGCCTGCCAATTCACGAGATGCAGGAGACGCAGACTCAGTCCCTGGGTCGGGAAGACCCCCTGGAAGAGGAAACAGCAACCCACTCCAGTACTCTTGTCTGGAAAATTCTATGGACACAGGATCCTGGTGGGCTCCAGCTCATGGGGTTGCAAAGAGTCAGACACGACCGAGCGACTTTGCACACGTGCGCACCCTCTCCATCAGAAGGCGCCTTCTCTGATTTCGGGGACACTCGATTTCTCCATCCTTGAAGGAATCCTGGCATCCTGAAAGAGGCCAGCCTCTGGCTTCAAGAAATCCAACCTGAATCTCCATGTTAATAAAGTGACTCATGTGTGGGCTTAATAATCCCTTTGTTCCAGGAAGAACACGATTTCTACTGAGTGATAATCTATTTATGAATGATCGCATCTGATGAGACATTGTTTTATATTCTACCAGTGCTTATACTTTAATAACATCTTGTTGTTTAGTTGCTCAGTTGTGTCTAACTCTTTGTAACCCCATGGACTGCAGCAGGCCAGGCTTCCCTGTCCATCACCATCTCCCAGAGCTTGCTCAAACTCATGTCCTTTGAGTTGGTGATGCCATCCAACCATCTCATCCTCTGTTGTCCCCTTCTCCTCCTGCCTTCAATCTTTCCCAGCATCAGGGTCTTTTCCATCAAGTCAGCTCTTGAATTCAGGTGGCAAAAGTACTGCAGCTTCAGCTTCAGCATCAGTCCTTCCAATCAATATTCAGGGTTGATTTCCTTTAGGATGGACTGGTTTGATCTTCTTGCTGTCCAAGGGACTCTCAAGAGTCTTCTCCAGCATCACAATTCAAAAGCATCATTTCTTCCGTGCTCAGCCTTCTTCATGGTCCAACTTTTATATTCATACTTGACTACTGGAAAAACCACAGCTTTGACTACATGGAGCTTTGTTGGCAAAGTGATGTCTCTGCTTTTGAATACGCTGTCTAGGTTTGTCATAGCTTTCCTTCCAAGGAGCAATCACCTTTTAATTTCATGGTGTCTTAAGGAAGGACATTTAGTAGCTAGTAGAAGAAACAGGGTCTGTTTTTCTTGGCTGACTTTGAAGGAGTCAGCTGGAATCAGTTCATTTTTCCAGAATGCCTAATGCTTGGAATTGTGAAATATATTATGCTTGCCTGACTTGAGGGCACCTAAACTCTTGCAATTGTATACGGCAAACATCTTTTGCCCTCTTGCCGATCTGGGCATGTCTCGATGAGCTTGGCTGCTGCGTGATCCCTTCCAGCTGAAAGCGTTCAGCTCCAGAGAGGGTTGGTATTTGCATGGCAATTAGTTTGTATTCCTACACAAATTTTCATGGATTCAAGTTCTCCATAGAAAGGATGAACCAAAGGGTAAACTGAACCACAGATTAAAGGGCTCGTGTCAGGCAATTCTTTGAACAGTTTTTTTATGGTTTGGAACCGTCATTATTTGTAATATTCTCTGAAAAGCCAGCAAATAATTGTTTTCCCCCTACTGATTTTGTTCTTCTCCTCTTAGCAAATATTGATTCTTTCCACTCCCCCCACCAAACTTGGTCCTGAATGGGACTGAAATTAACAGGGCTGCTTTTGTTTTAATACAATGAACAAAAACTTGTGTTTGGAAGAGTTCTTGTCCTGCCAAAACATCTGTGCCCAGCCCAGATGGCAACCCAGCTCTGGAAATAGGGTCTGCGAGTTAAACGCTTCTGCCCAGTCAGCATGCACAGTGAATGTGCTGAATTCTTATAGGCTCTACAAAAATAGTAACTTTTGAAAACTTCTTGGCAACAGAGGACTTTTTTTTTTTTCAGTGTGTTAAGAATGTGGGACTTCCCCATTAGATAACTAAGTAGAGAAAAGCCCAATTTATCATCAGAAAGTCTGCTCATAAGCATTGCCTTTAACATTTTGTGTCTCTAACATATATTGTATTTATAACAGCATTGATATGCATGATGTTATGATATAGGAAGGCCTGATGTTTCCAATGTAGCGGTGGCAGAGCTGTTCTGACCTCTAGGATTTTTTCCATGCATTGAAAAGAAGTTATGAAGAGGGAGTGTGCTTGTCAAGAATGTCAAGTGGGAGATTTTTGTAAAAGATGTAGGGGCAGTTCCAGGTTGTGTCTTGGAAATGTTTCTTTGTTATTCTCAGCATTTTCCAAACTGCCAAAGCTTTCAGCTTCTTTGATGGGATCCATACCCAAAATATATCTGAGAAGTGGAAAGAGACACTTATGGTTTTTTTTCTTCAACCAGCAAAACTTTGTTGAGTGCCAGCTGTGTAGCTTAGGCCTTGAGTAAGTGGCAGAGGATGAAGAAAGGAGTGTACAAGCTCATCATGTACATGCAGCTCTGTTTCCTAGACAGTGTCAGGGCCTGGGACTAACTGTGTGATTTCATTCTGTGAGAGGCAAGGTTTGTGATTGCTGTCCTGGCTATGGGAGAATGGTCTGCCCCTTCTTCCCAGAAGGTAGGTGACTCCCAGCTCATCGTGACAGAGTGTGTGCACACACGTGTGTGTGCTGTCATCGTGACAGAGTGCGTGCACACACGTGTGTGTGGTGTCATCGTGACAGAGTGCCTGCATGCATGTGTGTGTGCTGTGATCGTGACAGAGTGCGTGCATGCACGTGTGTGTGGTGTCATCGTGACAGATTGCCTGCACGCACGTGTGTGTGCTGTGATCGTGACAGAGTGCGGGCACGCACGTGTGTGCTGTGATGACAGAGTGCGTGCATGCATGTGTGTGCTGTGATCATGACAGAGTGCATGCACGCACGTGTGTGTGCTGTGATCGTGACAGAGTGTGTGCACGACGTGTGTGCTGGGATGCCGCACTCTTTGCAACCCCCTGGACTAGAGCCTGCCCAGCTCCACTGTTCATGGAGTTTCCCAGTCAAGCATACAGGGGTAGATGGCCATTTCCTACTCCAGGGGATCTTTCTGACCCAGGGATCGACCCGCATCTCTTTCATCTCCTGCATTGGCAGGCGGACTCTTTACCAACTGCACAGGGTTTTGACCTTCAAATCGACGGACTCTTCTCCTAGATATACTTTTGTACTTCACTCTTCTGGTTCAAAATTATATTTGTGAGTTTTATTCAGGTGTAGCTGTTGCTTGTTCATTTTTATTGCTGTAAGTATTTCAGTATATTGGATTCATAAAATTTATTTATCTATCCTGGCTTTTTTTTTTTTTTGGTTGAATTTTCCAGTGAAGCTGTCTAGATCTGGAGCTTTCTTTGAGGGAAAAAATTTTCAATTATGATTCAGTTTCTTTAATGATTATAGGCTTTCCATGCTTTAAGTGCTGAATTTTTATAAATTGGCCATTTCATCTAAATTTTCAGGCTTATTTAGAGAAATTGTTGGATTTTTAAAACAATACCCGTATTACCTTTTTTCATATCTGATGACCTGTAATGTGTTTCTCTTCTCATTTTCAATGTTATCTACTTGTGCGCTTCGAGTCTCAGTGTGCTGACACTGTGCTGTCTGTGCTCAGCTGCTCAGGCGTGACTGACTCTGCGACACCACGGGCTGCAGCCTGCCAGGCTCCTCTGTCAGTGGGATTTTCCTGGCAAGGATACTGGAGTAGATAGCCATTCCCTTCATTGTGGGACCTTCCTGACCCAGGGATCAAACCCTTGTCCCCTGAATTGCAGGTGGATTCTTTACCCACTGAGCCGACAGGGAAGCCCTTAGGCCTTTTTTCTTATTCCTAATGAATCTCACAGTGTAGTGACACGAATATTAGTTTCTTCCAAATAACCGATGTGTGTATCTACCCTAATAAATATTTTCTTTTAATTTTTATCCGTGGTCCTTTTATTACTCTTTCTTGATATTTTCATTTTACTTGTTTTGGTGTTCTTTTCCAAATGTCCTGAGATGAATGGTTAACTCATTTATTTTTAGTGTTTTTTCCCACCTCACAGACAATATAAGGCTATATATTTTCCTCTAAATACAGCATTACCTGCATCTCATAATTCTGTTAAGTAGTATTTGCTATTGTTCAATAGAAATAATTTCCAACTTTCCCTGTGTTGATTTCAAACCTATGGGTTATTCAGAAGCATATTGACTTCCAATAATATGGGGATTTTTAGCTATCTTTCATTATTATAGGAATATCTCATTTTATTGCATTTCACTTTGCAGATATTGCCTTTTTTTTTAACAGATTGAAAGTTTGTGGCATCCCTGCTTTGAGCAAATCTATTGGTGTCATTTTTTCTGGTGGTATTTGCTCACTTTGTGTATCTATGTCACATTTTGGTAATTCTCAAATGGGACTTCCCTGGTGGCTCAGACAGTAAAGAATCTGCCTGCAATGGAGGAGATTCAGGTTCAGTCCCTGGGCTGGGAAGATTCCCTGGAGAAGGGAATGGCAATCCACTCCAGTATTCTTGCCTGGAGAATCCCTTGGACAGAGGAGCCTGGCAGGCTACAGTCCATGGGGCTGCGAAGAGTCGGACTTGACTGATCGACTGACAAACTCTCTTGGTAATTCTGAAAATGTTTCAAAACTCTCATTATTTTTGTTATGATGATCTGTGGTCAGTGACCTTCATGTTAATTGCTCAGTTGCTCAGTCATGTTTGACTCTTTTTGACCCCATGGACTGTAACCCGCCAGGCTCCTCTGAATTCTCCAGGCAAGATTACTGGAGAGGGTTGCCGTTCCCTTCTCCAGTCTTTCCTATTACTACCGTAATTGTTTTGGGCACCATCAAAGGTGATGAGTTTAATTGATAAATGTGTGCATCTGACTGCTGTGTGGAATGACTGCTTCCCCACCTCCCTCTCTCTCTTCAGGTCTCCTTATTCCCTGAGACACAACAATATTGAAATTAGGCCCAATTCGTGATCCTAAGTGCTCAGTGAAAGGAAGAGTCACATGTTTCTCACTTTAAATCAAAAGCTAGAAGTGATTAGTGAGGAAAGCAAGTCAAAATCTGAGAGAGGTCAAAATCTAGGCCTCCCATGCCAAACGATTCACTGAGGTGTGAGTGCAAAGAAGTTCTTGAGAGAAATTAAGAGTGCTGCTTCAGTGAACACATGGATGATGAGAAAGGAAAACAGCCTTACAGGGAGGAAGTTCTAGTGGTCTGCATAGATCAGACCAGCTACAACACTCTCTGAAGCCTAAGCCAGAGCAAGACCTTAACTCCCTTCAAATCTGTGAAGGGCAAGAGAGGTGAGAGAGGTGCAGAAGAAAAGTCTGAAACTCGCAGAAGCTGGTCCTGGAAACTGAAGGAAAGAAGGCATCTTTAAATGCAAAAGTGAAAGTGAAGCAGCAGGTTCCGGCATAGGCGCTGCAGTGAGTTCTCCAGAAGATCCAGCTGAGATATTCAGGAAGGTGGCATGTGAACAGCACGTTTCCAACTTAGGTGAAACAGTCTTCTGTTGGAAGAAGATGCCATCTAGGACTTTCATACTGAGGGAAAGTCAAGGCCGGGCATCAAAGCTTCAAAGGACAGGTTGGCTCTCTTATGAGGGGCTCACGCAGCCTGTGACCTTAAGGTGGAACCAGTTCCCATTTATCATTACAAAAGGCCTAGGGTCCTTAAGAATTATGCTACCTTGGCTCTGCTTGTGCTCTAGAAATGAAACAGCAAAGCCTGGTTTACTGCTTACGACATGGTTTACTGAATATTTTAAGCTCACTGTTAAGACCTACTGCTCAGGAAAAGAGGTTCCTTTCAAAATATTGCTGCTCATTTACAACGTACCTGGTCACCCAAGAGCTCTGATGGAGATGGGCAACAAGACTGATGTTGTTTACATGCCTGGTAGCACAACTTCTGCAGCCCATGGGTCAAGGGGTAAGTTTGAATTTCAAGTCTTATTATTTAAGAAATACATTTTGCAAGGCTATAACTGCCTTAGACAATGATTCCGCTGATGGATCCGGGCAAAACCTTCTGGAAAGGATTCATCATTCTAGATGCCGTTAAGGATGTTTACAATTCATAGATAGAGGTCAAAACATTGACATTAATAGGAGTTTGGAAGAATTGGATGCCAACCCTCATGGATGACTTTGAGGGCTCAAGACTTCAGTGGAAGAAGTAACTGTAAATGTGGTGGAAACGGCAAGGGAACTAGAACTAGAGCCTCAGTTGTGCCTGAATTGCTGCAATCTCACGATACAATTTGAACAGATGAGGAGCTGCTTCTTAGGGATGAGCAAAGAAAGCAGTTTCTTGAGATGGATCCACGCCTGGTGAAAACGGTGTGGAGTTTGTTGAAATGACCACAAACATTCAGAATATTACATAGTACCTTGGTTCTTGAATCAGCAGCAGGATCTGAGAGAAATGACTCCAATTTCTACTGTAGGTAAAATGTTACCAAGCATCATTGCCTGCTACAGAGAAATTGTTCATAAAATAAAGTGTCAATTGATGTACCAAACTTTATCGTCTTATTTTAAATAATTGCCACACCGACCCCAGCCTTCAGCAACCATCACCCTGATCTGTCAGCAGCTATTGACACAGAGACCAGACCCTCGCCCAGCAAAAAGATCATGATTGACTGAAGGCTCAGATGATGGTTAGCACTTTTATCAATGGAGAATTTTTAATTAAGGTATACATGTAAAAAACAAATACACAATGCTATCGCACACTAAATAGACTAGAGTATACTGTAAACATAGCTTTTATATGCTTTGGGAAGAAGATTTTCTCTTTTCTGCAGAACTGCACAGCATGTGGGATCTTAGTTACCCAGCCAAGGATCAGGTCGGCCTCATGTGCCTTGCAGGGTGGATTCTTAATAACTGGGCCACCAGGGAAGTCCCTCTCAACTTGTTTCTCTTCCTTCTTGTTTTCCCTCTTTCAGATTTTATATTTCTCCTTGTCTTTAGTGAAATGCAGTATTCTTGCCAGGGGAATCCCATGGACAGGGAAGCCTGGTGGGGTACAGTCCATAGGGTCACAAAGAGTTGGACACGACTGAAGTGATTTAGCATGCACACACAGTCTCATTAGAAGGGGCTTCCCAGGTGGCACTAAAAATAGAGAACCTTCCTGTCAATGCAGGATACATGGGCTTGATCCCTGGGTTGGGGAGATCCCCTGGAGAAGGGTATGGCAATCCACTCCAGTATTCCTGCCTGGAGAATCCCAGGAACAGAGGAGGCTGGTGGTCTACAGTCCATGGGGTCTCAGAGTCAGATATGATGAGCGACTTAGCACGCACACAGTCTCATTAGAGAATCTGTCTAGTTTCAGTCCTAATATTCACTTATCAACCCTTCTATTAAATGTTCTATTTCCTTGTTTCTTTGTGATGCATTCTGGGTAATTCCTTCTGCTTTTCCCTCCAGTTTACTAGTTCTCTCCTCATCTGTATCAAGCTTGTTAATTCTGTCCCTCGTATTTTTGATGTTGATTATTGTAATTTAAATTGCTTTAAGTTATGAATCTTTTTAAAGTCTGTGAAATTATATTTTCTAGTTTACTGTGTGCTATAGAGCACAGCAAGTCAAGAAGCAACAGTTATAACCGGACATGGAACAACAGACCAGTTCCAAATCAGGGAAGGAGTACATCAAGGCTGTATATTGTCACCCTGCCTATTTAACTTCTATGCAGAGTACATCATGAGAAACGCTGGGCTGGAAGAAGCACAAGCTGGAATCAAGATTGCCAGGAGAAATATCAATAATCTCAGATATGCAGATGACACCAGCCTTATGGCAGAAAGTGAAGAACTAAAGAGCCTCTTGATGAAAGTGAAAGAGGAGAGTGAAAAAGTTGGCTTAAAATTAAACATTCAGAAAATGAAGATTGTGGCATCTGGTCCCATCACTTCATGGCAAATAGATGGGGAAACAATGGAAACAGTGAGAGACTTTATTTTCTTGGGCTCCAAAATCACTGCAGATGGTGACTGCAGCCATGAAATTAAAAGATACTTGCTCCTTGGAAGAAAAGCTATGACCAACCTAGATAGCACAGTAAAAAGCAGAGGCATTACTTTGTCGACTAAGGTCTCTCTAGTCAAAGCTTTGGTTTTTCCAGTAGTCATGTATGGATGTGAGAGTTGGACTATAAAGAAAGCTGAGCGCCAAAGAATTGATGCTTTCAAATTGTGGTGTTGGAGAAGACTCTTGACAGTCCCTTGGACTGCAAGGAGATCCATCCAGTCCATCCTAAAGGGAATCAGTCCTGAATATTCATTGGAAGGACTGATGCTAAAGTTGAAACTCCAGTACTTTGGCCACCTGCAAAGAACTGACTCATTGGAAAAGACCCTGATGCTGGGAAAGACTGAAGGCGGGAGGAGAAGGGGATGACAGAGGATGAGATGGTTGGATGGCATCACCGACTCAATGGATGTGAGTTTGAGCAAGCTCCGGGAGTTGGTGATGGACAGGGAAGCCTGGTGTGCTGCGGTTCATGGGGTTGAAAAGAGTCAGACACAACTGAACTGATAGCGCACAAAGCTGTGTTTTGTTTCTAGTACAGGCGTGTTTTAAATCTGTGACTGAAAATGACACTGTCTGAAGATTTCAGGTCAGATTTCGCCATCTGTTGTTTCTGCACACGTCACTGGTGGTGACTTGTTTTGTTGTGCGTTTGATTAATTTTTATGGGAAGCTCTCCTTTGTTAAAAACTTGTGTGGATATTCTTTGAGACCTAAGGTGAAGATGAACGCCTCTAGAAATAATGTACATCCTCTTGGGTACAGTTTTCAGGGGAATTTACAGTACGGGAACACTTTAACATAGATTAGAAACTTGCGGCTTTATGAGCTGCACAGGTGGCGTGAGTGTAGGTTTTAAGTTCTATGCGGGCTGATGTGGGCATGCTTTCTCAGGAACCGTGATTTCCCGCTTTGGTTAGGACCAGGGCAGTTTTCCTGCTGGGCTTTCTGTTGCAGCCGTCATTGCTGGTTTTCGCCTACAGAGGTCCAGGCCTTCGTGGACTGCACTTTGGGGCCACAGAGCCGGGCAGTCTCCGGGTCACACTTCTCCGTGTGGGGGGCTGGTCTCTGACTTCACCTTCCTCCCCGGCCCCGCCCCCTTACTTACACGCTTTTCTTCTCCCGAGCTGAGGTCTCCCTCTAGTTGACCCCACATCAGGTTGTGTTACTCACCCAGTCGTGTCCCACTTTGCGACCCCATGGCCTGTAGCCCGCCAGGCTCCTCTGCCCGTGGGATTTCCCAGGCAAGAGTACTGGAGCTGGTTGCCTTTTCCTTCTCCGGGGGACTTCCTGACCCAGGGATCAAAACCGTTGTCTCTTACGTCTCCTGTGCCCCGGCAGGCGGGTTCTTCACTGTCTGAGCCATCAGGGAAACCTGAAAACCGCATTAACGTCTCCTTATCATTTTAATCAGTTTTCACTTAGATTTATGTGCACACTTATTAATTTTGTTGCTCTTTATTCCTACCTGTAGTTCTAGGTTTCTCTTTGGAATCATTTTCTTTCTTCTTGAGGAAAATGCTGGAATTTTCTTTAATAATAGATTTCTGGTGATGGATTTTCTTAGTTTTTTGCCTAAGACTGTGTAGTCATTATTTTGCATTTATTCTTAAAGGCTTTTTTTCACTGAGAATGTGACCTTAGGTTGACAGTTATTTTCTTTTAGTACCTTAAAGGCACCTTAAAGACCCTTTCTCTTCTAACTTTCACTGTTTCCTTTGGGATGTCAGTTGTCCATGTAATAGTTGCTCTTTTGCAGGTAATAATTTCTATTTCCAGTTGCTTTTAGGAGAGTTTGTTTGGTCTTTGTTTTTCTGCACTTCCATTGTGAACTGTCTAGGTATAACTTACTTTTTCTTTCTCTAGTTTGGAGTTCACTAAACTTTGTGAGTCATCTGTCAATTGATGTATTTCATCAGTTATGGAAAATTCTCAGTCATTATCTTTTCAAATATTGCTTCTGCCCCACTCTTGTTCTCTTCTCTTCCCCTCAACTTAAACTTAACATGTGCTAATTTTTTTCATTCAAATCTCCATATACTGTCCCTCTTCATTTTTCTTCCTTTGTACTTCATACTTCACTTTGGATATTTGTTGTTTATCTATCTTCTAGTTCACCAATTCTCTCTTCAGCTATTCTTTTAAAGACTGCTCTTAAACCCATTTAGTTTTTTTTTTTTTTTTGGAAAAAAAAGGAGTTATTCATTTTTCAACACTTAAAATCACTTAGGTCCTTAAGGAATATTTCCCATCTCTTCCTCCAAATTTTCATTATTGTCTTTATTCTTGAGCACAATCCTCCTCTGTTTCCAGGTGTTACTACAGATTATATTTCAGTTTACCTTTATTTGGTCATTTCATTGGGCTCTTCAGACAACAGAAGCAAACACATGGATGTAAGATGTTTGAAGTTTTCTGTGGTCTTTTTTAATGAGAAAACAAATAAACACACCCCTGGTCACTGAGCAAGGAGAGCTGAGGTTGGCGAATTGAGGCTCCACGTGACTCTGTGAATGGAGAGCTGGATCCGAGCACCCCTCCCTCCCCACGTCCCTCCCTGGAACCTCAGCTTACCTGGCTGTCCAGCTGCAGAGGTGCGCTGGAGGAGAAACCACAGGCTAAAGGCTGGTTTTAATCCTGGCTGCCCCTGCCAGGGGGGTGACGAGAAACGGGAAAATCAGAGAAGAAACTTTGTGTAAGAAGAGTGGGAGCAGACAGCACAGAGGGAACCTGGCTCTGTCCAGAACTATCTCCCTCCAGCCAGAGTGGTCCGTGTGCTTGGCAGAGTGGTCCCCTCGGG
This sequence comes from Oryx dammah, assembly GCF_014754425.2. Taxonomy (NCBI): domain Eukaryota; kingdom Metazoa; phylum Chordata; class Mammalia; order Artiodactyla; family Bovidae; genus Oryx; species Oryx dammah. The sequence goes on from NW_024070212.1 coordinate 116,408,722, forward strand.
CTGTGTGTGTTCTGGGGGGCAGGGGACCCAGGCACGAGGAACAGAAGTAGATGGACAGACTGTGGGTGGATGAAATCTGTCTACACACTGCTCTCTATTAACCAGGGGGATGGAAGGCGTGGGAAGGAGAGAGAAGGTTGCAGAAAACCCCCAGACGTGGAAAAACAGACCTCGGTGGTCACCTGCTTGGGTGTTAATCATGGCAAAGACACAGTGGAGTCCTCTAGCTGGTGTTTCTCAACCCCCAACCTGCACACGCAGACCCCGGGCGTCTTATCAAATGCAGATTCAGGTTAGGTGGGTCCCAGCTGATGCTGGTGCTGGAGGTCTGGGGACCACCCAGAGCGCGAGGTTGTCTAGGAGCCCCTCCATCACTTGGCAGAGCTCCACACAGACCATGATCCCTATGACTGGTCCTGACTCTTCCTGTAACCACCTGGATGCATACAATTCGGCCTATTTGTTTGAAAACAGCCTCATGCTTGAGATCAGTCCTGTTTTCCAGATGGCAGAATTGTTTGTGGATTTTCTCTGGAAATTTTATTATCACCTTTGGATTCTCAAAGGAGTCCACAGCTGCGATTACTGCCGTCAATGTCATTGACGTTGGCATAATAGCTAAATGTCTTTGTCATTTTGGAAATTATTCCTCATCTTTAAAAATCACAGTAGGTCCCTGTAACAACACTGCCCGCCTTGCCCTGGGCCCTGGTGGCCTCACGGATCACTTTAGTCCTGTTAAGTGGAGATTATAAAAATGAGGTTATTCCCCCAAAGCTTCGGGAGGAACTGGGGAGCATCGATCCATTTCTGTTCCTGGAATTGACAGGCTGCTTTTAGCCCCAACAGACAGAAGCCTGCCTAACACGTGTCTGTGTTTCCTTAACCAGCGAACCTTCTCCCTGCTTGGCATTATACTGCATGAAGGTCACAGTTTGATCATTTGAACCAACTGACCCTGGCCACTGGGGACCCATTTGTAACAAGAACAGCCTCCCTTTTCCTGGCAAAATTGTCCAATGATACAAACCGCTCCTAGTTGTCTCCCAACCTCCCACCCGGAGGATGGAGGGACTGGTGGTGCGTGGTTTGGACAACACTTTGGGGCGTGAGCACTTATTCGGACGCCCTGTGGGCCCATCACTCCTGCAGTCTTGCCTGGAGGGTGGCAGTGGTCCCCTTGCCTGGTGACGCTGTGTCCCAGGGTCCCAGGAGTGCAGGTCGAGGGTCATGGTTATGGGGGGCTGCCCCCAGGCTCATTCTGCTGTGTTTTGTTTTGAATCACCTTTATCCCTAAGAATGTGTCTTATCCCCACTCTAACTGTGGAAAATTCTTCAAGAGATGGGAAAACCAGACCCCCTGACCTGCCTCCTGAGAAACCTGTATGCAGGTGAGGAAGCACCAGTTAGAACTGGACATGGAATAACAGACTGGTTCCAAATCGGGAAAGTAATATGTCAAGGCTGCATATTGTCACCCTGCTTATTTAACTTATATGCAGAGTACATCATGAGGAATGCTGGGCTGGATGAAGCACAAGCTGGAATCAAGATTGCCAGGAAAAATATCAATGACCTCAGATATGCAGATGACACCAGCCTTATGGCAGAAAGTGAAGAACTAAAGAGCCTCTTGATGAAAGTGAAAGAGGAGAGTGAAAAAGTTGGCTTAGAATTAACATTTAGAAAACTAAGATCATGGTATCCGGTCCCATCACTTCATGGAAAATAGATGGGAAAACAGCGGAAATAGTGACAGACTTTATTTTCTTGGGCTCCAAAATCACTGCAGATGGTGATTGTGGCCATGAAATTAAAAGACGTTTGCTCTTTGGAAGGAAAGTTATGACCAACCTAGACAGCATATTCAAAAGCAGAGACATCAATTTGCCAACAAAGGTCTGTCTAGTCAAAGCTTTGGTTTTTCCAGTGGTCATGTGTAGATGTGAAAACTGGACTATAAAGAAAACTGAGCACCAAAGAATTGATGCTTTTGAACTGTGCTGTTGGAGAAGACTCTTGACAGTCCCTTGAACTGCAAGAGATCCAACCAGTCCATCCTAAAGGAGATTGGTCCTGAATATTCAGTGGAAGGACTGATGCTGAAGCTGAAGCTCTAATTCTTTGGCCATCTGATGCGAAGAGCTGACTCATTAGAAAAGACCCTGATGCTGGGAAAGATTGAGGGCAGGAAGAGAAGAGGATGACAGAGGATGAGATGGTTGGATGGCATCACCGACTCAAAGGACATGAGTTTGGGTAAACTCCGGGAGTTGGTGATGGACAGGGAGGCCTGGCGTGCTGCAGTCCATGGGGTCACAAAGAGTCGGACACGACTGAGCGACTGAACTGAACTGAACTGAACTGAGTGCTGTTGACAGATGTGCTAATTCTTGTATTTAAACAGGTATAGCAATGGCTGAAGATCAGCTAAAAAATGTCATCTTTCTAAATCAGGCTGATGCTCATGGCTCCTGACACAGCACTTGTGTGGCCGCTGTCCACGGGAAACCGCTTTGCAGGGCAGCAGGACCCGGCGCACGCACAGGAAGTGTGAGGTAGGGCAGTAGACGTCCCCAGTGGAGGGGGCTGGACAGCACACTGGACATGGAGCCTGCCCTGCTTACCGGGTTCTGGGGGCCCACATCCATTAAGAATGGCTCCAGGGCTCCTGTTTGGCTCTTGGCCTTACTGTTTGTAAAGGCGTACTGTTTGTACTGACTGTGCATGCAGGGTGGTGCTCTGGGAGGTGCTGACCTCTTGGAGGGAGGCCGGGCAGGTACAGGCTTACCAATGTGCAGGGGACCAGCTCTGGACCCTTTGTCCTAGGCTAGGATGGATGCTCTCAGCTGCTTCTTGGAGAGACGGGTATCTCATTTCTCAGGGAGCATAGTCTCAGGGGTGCAGGAGACACCCTCACCCCTCACCACCTGGGGGGGAAAGTGTGGACTTTGAGTTGGGGGCCCACCACGTGGCAGGGTGACCACCCTTGTAGAGCTGGTTCACTGGTCCCCCTGCCCACTCGGCCACAAGCCTGGAGGCTCCCCTGGGCAGAAGCAGGGGAGGTGAGGAAGGGAAGGCCGCCCCGTGGACTCCTGTGGCTCCCAGGCACCGAGAGCCTGCATCCTGCGGCCTCAGCCCTTTATCCCTGTCCTGCGATGCGCGCGGCTGGTCCAGCAGCTGCTGCCTCAGAACGCTTCTCACCCTGAGGCTCCGGGGGCCTCCCCCATCAGTCAGAGCCGGCAGACAAGTCGAACCCTGGCTATTATCTCAGCCGAGATGCAGGCTGCCACTCTGGGGGTCTGGACACCCTGGAGGAGAAGAGGTCAGGACCTCAAGGTGGGGGCACTGTGACTGTAAGCTAGGGGGACAGCCGGGGCGGGGGTGAGAACAGGCACAGGGGCTGCCTTGACCTGGAGCCTGGGAGTGGGGCTGTGGGGGTCCTCCATCGAGGAAGGAGCCTGGAGGGGCCCGTGTGTGGGGTGGGGCCTCCACTCTAGGGGCCAGGGGCCCTCCAGGGGGGCTGGCCCGTGAGCTCCAAGGACAGGCTGGGGGCACACCTACAAGGAGAGGTTCTAGATGAAGGCTGAGGGGGTCAGCGGGCAGCCTCGGGTGAAAGGAGAGACGCACGCAGGCACGCACCGGCCCGGGGGAGGAGGCGATGGGGAGGAGGCGGTGGCCGGGGATCCGGAGCGGGCGCGTGTGTTCCGGGCGGTTGGGAACCCGCTGGGACAGACAATTCTCGGGGCACCGCTGTGTGCGGGGCTGGGAGGTGCCGGGCTCTGGGGAAGGGAAGCAGGGACTAGGCAGCGTGCCCAGGACACCTCACAGCACCTGGCCGGTACCCGGTGGGTCCCTGGGGAGCACCAGGCAGGTACCATTTGATCGCTCAGATCCAGCCCGCTGGCCCACCTCCCCGAACCGCTCAAACGCCTGAGCTGCCATGCCCACTCACGTGTGCAGAGATCCCTCTGGCTCCCAAACCAGGAAAGTCTTCACAATGGTGCCATCACAGCCTGCGGGGCTGGGGCAGCGTGACCCACGGCCCATGACGGCCCTTCACGTCCAGCTGGCTGATAGGTGGTCCGGATCCAGACTCCCTTTCAAGCCTGCTTCCTCGGGTACCCTCCTGGTACCCACTGCCCTAGATCTGGTTGCCCGGGAAACACGCCTCGCCCACGGAGCTCCATCTCAGAAAGAAACACCTGTGAGGGAGAGAGGCGGGATGGGGTGGAGCGAGAAGGGAGCCGGGAGGCGGCGGTGGCTTCGGTGGGTCCCACGGGGAGCTCCACAGGGGCACGGCCCTCTCCACCTGTCGCCCAAGGAGGCAGAGTCTGGGCCTGTGGACTCTCCGCACGATGCCACCCTTGGATGGGTGATGCCTGGAGAGGTTCCCTGTGGTCTGGCTGGGTGCAGTCTTGGGTGAGGGCAACTCCCAGGGGGGCTCGGTGTCAGCGGCCAACACGCCTGGCAGATGGGATGACAGCTGTCCCGCTCTGCAGGGGGCTCTGGGGGCCACACACGGCACGCCCTAGACCTGTCACGCGTGGGTGCATGTTCCTTATTTAGGTGGGAGACTTCAGATAGGCCATTTGGAGCATGTCAGTGGTTGAGAAGGGAGAGGAGGGCGGAGGGAGAAATACGGAAGTAATCGGGTGAAAAATTACTTTTAGCTGCTGAGTAGAATGTGGGATCCCCAGAGGCTGGAACGGTGGTGGGGGGCTCGGTTTTCTGGAAGAGGAGGGTCTCATGATGGGGCCCAAGAGGAGCAGCCAGGAGACCAGCCAGACCCCTGGGGAGCGTGGAGCCCAGAAGCGGAGGAACGTGGGCCTCGGAAGAGGATATCATCACCTACAGCGCCTGCTCTTGGGGGCCAGAGGATGCCAGGGCTGAGCTCGGGCTCTGCTTCTGCTGGCACAGAGGACCAGGAAGAGCCCCCCCGTCCTGATCAGAGAGGTGGTGTGCATGGCTCGGAAGAACGAGGCTCTGTCCCGGCCTGAGGACTCCAAGGCCGCGGAGCGCAATGGAGGTGGGACGCAGGGGATGGGAGGACTTCCGGTTACATGCCTTCATCTAGCTGGTGAAGCAGAGAGCGTGGAGGACAGGGCGTGGCCTGCTTACATCCAAGGTGGCCGTGCAGGGAGGGTCTGCTGCCTGGCCTTGTCCTGGGGTGCCTGCCACCCTGGCTCACAGGGTACCCGGACGCAAGAGAGAACCTCCCCTCCCGCTGCCGTCCAGCCTGCCGGGGACCTTGCATCAGCAGACTAGAAATCTTGAACCGCCGGACTAGGAATTTTTTCCCTGGAAAAAAGAAGGTCTTCCTTAGGGCGTTTTGTTGGAAGGTCTGAGATGAATTCCCTTTAAATCGAAAATCCGAAAGGCGTTGCCAAACTAGTATTGATACAGTCTGTGAGCCTGGCGGGCACTTTACTATTTATAAAATGGTTTGCATGTGGTGCCCGGACCGTTTTATGTTGTTATTGCTTTTGTTACAGAAGACTATCAAATGTCATGTAAAATATTGACATTTTAATAGGAAAAAGCAAGTTTTAAAACAGTATTATATAAGCCACCTTTATTACAAAAAATCATACATGTACCCATACATGGGAAAAAATAGACAATAAATAATACCAACATGTTAATAGTCATTATTTGAGGATTATAGGTTATTTTTCCCATTTTTTAAAATACCTTATATTTTAAAGTGGTTTACATCTCATATAACTTTTGTAATGAATTTTTAAAAGGGAACTGGAAAGATTTAGAGAGTTTCAGCTGGTGCGAGGAGACCCCCAGACACTCTTCCTGGCCTGGCCCCCCTTGGTCCCACACCTGTGAGCTGACGCTGGCAAAGGCCTCTTCCTCTTTCCCGAGGGTCCTTCAACGGTTTTCCCATCCCGGACTCTCTATCTGCCAGCCAACTGTTTTCCATTCCACACTTTGAAATTAAAATGAGTGTGTTGGGCTGTTTAGGCCACAGACCCATCCGTGTAAGCCGTGTTTACGCGGCAACTGGTGACCAGTTAATTACATGGTAATTACAGCGTAGCAGCAGGGCGATCACACAGTGAGTGCCATGTCATTAGCCCTGATTACTCCAGTCTTGTGAGCACAGGGAGGCGCGTGGTAATTGCTTTTGGACCTTCCAAAGGCAGGAGAGACAGATCCACGGCAGCCTCTAATTATCCAGGACGAGTGTGACGTGTATCAAGTAAGCAAACATTGAGGGGGCGGTCTGAGTGTGTTAAGTGAGCAAAGAACCAACCCCCCCTCCCATCCCCTCCCCCCGCTACCCGGAGGCCACGGAGTCCTGACGTGAAGCCCCTTTATGTCCCCAGGCCCAAGGCAGAGCGAAGGGACACAGGCTGAAGGCTAACCCTGATTTCCTCTATTTATTGAAAGCCTACTGTGTGTTTGAATGGATTGCTCACAGGAGCGAGACAGGAGAATGCAGAGCAGGTGTCCTTGAAGACGCCATAGGTTCCTAGAGGAGGTGGGTGAGTAGTAAAAAATACTCCCAACACAATAAAAGAGGCACAAACATGATCTCTGAGATCCCAGAGGATGGAGGGGCCTCCTCTGCTTAGAGGTGTACTGGGAGGCCTCTTGGAGGAGGTCATACTTGTGGGTCTTGAGGGATGAATAGGAGTTTGATAAGAGGAAGTGGGCTTGGAGGAGGACCTACTAGGCAGAATCTGAGTTCCTTTTTCTGAAACTCAAGTCCCACAGCTCTCTCTTCAGTCCCACCAGCATCCTTCCCCGTCAAGAGAAACAAAGAATCCCCCTCAGCCTTACGCTGCTTTGAGTAGAGAGTCTATCATCTGCAACGGAAACTGTCCTCGTGAGTAACTGAGCTCAGGGAGGTGTGAGAGGGTTCCAGTGGCCCGAGCCTGGGGTATAGAAGATCACGGAGGGGAGGGGAGCAAACAAGAGGCACTCACACTGCCGGAGGCAGAGGCAGTCTCCAGGGGGGAGCTGGAGGGCGGCTCGATGCTGAAGGATGTTCTGAAAGCAACTGGGGAAAGAAGAACAAACAAGCTTAAGTAGACAAAATAAATCATAAAGATTAGAGCAGAAGCAAGCAAAACAGAGACTAAAAAAAGCAATAGGAAAGATCAATGAAATGAAAAGGTGGTTCTTCGAAAAAGACACAATTGATTAAAGCCTCTAAGCAGACTCATTAAGAAAAAAGGGAAGAGGACTCAAACCAATAAAATCAGAAATGAAAAAGAAGTTACAATGGACGCCACAGAAATACAAAGGATCACAAGAGATGACTGCAAGTGACCACAGGTCAATAAGATGGACAGCCTTGAAGAAATGGAAACTCTTAGAAAGGTAAATTCTCTCGAGACAGAATCAGGAAGAAATGGAAAATATGAAAGCACAAATTACCAGCACTGAAACTGCATCAGTAACTTAAAAACTCCTAACAAGCAGAAGTCCAGGACCAGATGTCTTCACAGGTGAATTCTATCAAATACTTAGAGAAGTGTTAACAGCTATCCTTCTGAAACTATTTCAAAAAAAAAAAAAAAATCACAGTGGAAGGAACACTTCTGAACTCATTGTATTAGGCCACCATCGCCCTGATACCAACATCAGATAAAGATATCACATGCAAAAAGTTTTAGGCCGATATCACAGGTTAATAAAGATGCAAAAACCCTCAACAAAATACTAGCAGACTGGATCTAACAGTGTGTGATCAAGAGGATCATGCACTGTGATCAGGTGAGATCCATTCCAAGATTGCAAGGGTTTCCAATACCTGCCACTCAATGTGTCCTGCACATCTAGGGCAGCTCTGTTTGCAACAGCCGAGACACGTTGCTGTCCAGTCTCTGTGCTTTGTCGTTCAGCCCGGCTGACTCTATGTGACCCCGTGGACAGTAGCCCCCTAGGCTCCTCTGTCCATGGGATTTCCCAGGCAAGAACTCTGGAGGGGGTTGGTGTTCCTTCCTCCAGGGGATCTTCCCGACCCAGGGATGGAACTCACACCTCCTTCCTCTCCCTCACTGGCAGCAGACTCTTTACCACTGAGCCCCCAGGGAAGCCCCAAGACGTAGAAGTGACTTAAATGTCCATCAACACATGAAAGATAAAGAAGGTGAGGTCATATCCACAACAGAGCACCACCCAGCCAGTACAGCCAGTGAAAAGTGTGAGACAAGGCCACTAGCAGCAGCTTGGACGGACCTAGAGACTAGCATTCTGAGTGAAGTCGGAGACAGTATCACATGGTGTCACTTATTCGTGGAATCTAAGACGGACTTATTCACAAAACGGAAGCAGATTCAGAGACATAGAAAACAAACTTGCTGTCCTCAGATGGGAAAAGGGATAAGTTAGGAATTTGGGATCATTTACAACACACACACACACAACTACTGTATATAAAGCAGATAAACAACAAACACCTACTGTATAGCTCAGGTTCTCTGGCCTCAGTTCTGGGGGCTCCAACCTCCCCATCATTCTTGGAAGGATGGACCACAGTCACGACCAGGAGACCGCCCAAGGTCAGCAAGGGAGCGCTGTGACACGGGACAAGGCAGGGCCTGTGTCTCCAGCAAACGGCAGCAGGTGGCCTGGTGGGTCCATGTGGTCAGGCCCCCGGTGGGTTGGTGGGGCAGCGACCCCTCGGCGAGGCGACGTTGAAGGTGGGGTGAGGGTGGTGGGCTGGAGGGGCTGCAGCGGGGCCCACAGGAGCGGAGGGCGTGAGGAAGCAGAGCCAGGCTGCAGGGCGCATGGAGGGGCCGGGGCAGAGGCTGCTGGGAGAGCTGGGGGTGCCTGTGAGCTCCCCTCATCAGGGCCTGGTTTGGTTTGGAAGGTGTCAGGGAGCCAGAGAAGGTTCTAGAGCCGGCAGTACATGGCTGGATGGGCACTGAGGAAGATGGACACAGCGTGAGATGGGGGGCCTGGGCTCAGCCCTTCCCTCTCTGCTCTTCACTGGAGGCACGACGGGGCCATGTCCCCAGGTAGCCCAGGCCACTGGAGGGTTCGGGGGGCCCCTGCAAATCTGGTTTATGGTCTCTGTGGAAGTAGGTCACTTCCACAGCCCGCGGAGCTTCACTGTTGCCAGTTAAAACTGGAGACAGTGTGACTATGAAGAGCCCGTCGATCATTAGTAAACACGGCCCCACTTTCAGATCCAGACGCGTTCAGATGACCTTTGCCGCAGCGAGCTCAGAAGAGGCAGGCGTTGGATCCCTGGGCTCCAGCTGGTGAGAAGTGGAGATGGAAACGATGCCCTCCATGCTTGTCTCCATGTACCCCCGCACCCCGGACCTGTCCCCCTCCCTGGGGACCAGATCCAAAGAGCTGATCACCAACCCAGACACACGCTTGCACACGTGCGCTCACAGAAGCACAGTTCCCATCACCGAAGCAAACGTCTGTGATTAGCAAAGAACTCAACTAGATGCCTGTGCTGTTCCAGCTACAGGCAGGGGTGACGGGGGGCGCATGGCGCATGAGCCTCAGAAAACACAGGGCTCGGTGAGAGACATCAGACACGGAAGGCGCGTGTGGTACGACCCTGTGCCCACGAAGTGTCGGCTCAGGCCAGTCCACGGGCGGAAGGCAGACGGCGGCTGTTTCGGGCTGGGGGAGGGGTGGGCAGGGACTGCTCAGTGGGACGCCAGTTCCTTTGGAGTGAGCGGCCTTAGGGCTGGGCGGAGGTGCTGGTTGCAGGACCCTGTGAACGCACTAGATGCCGTGGAATGCTGCATTTAAAAATGGCTAATTTGATATTCTGGGAATTTCATTTTAATTTCTAAAAAAGCAGCCTAAAACCCTGATACCTTGAGGGTTTGGAAACTTGGGGGGCCTGCAGGAAATTCAGGCCCACCTGAGGTCAGGCTTGAGTGGCAGAGCTTGGGGGCTGATGGTGGGGCCCCTGGGACCTGGGCTCTGAGAAGCGGTCTTGGCTGGGGAGACGTTGAGTAGGGGGCTCTCATGGCCCTGCTGTTTCTGAGCCGCCCCCAGGGGCCCTGGCAGCTTCTCCTCCCACCCTCACTGCCTCTGGGGACAGTGTTGCTTTCAGGCCCCAGACAATCCTTGTGGCCCTCTTCGGGGCCTGGGGGGTGGGCGGTGGTGTGGAGGCAGGGAGTCCTGTCCCTGGGGGGTCTCTGCACGAGGCTCTGCCCTCCATGCACAAGGACGGATGCAGCTGTTGCCTCCTCTGCTGGCGACAGGGGACAGAGGAGCAAGAGAGAGCTTCTGAGCTGGGGTCGTGTGGCACCACCAGCCTCTCCAGGCTCCCGGGGGATTCTCCCCCACTTCCCTCTACCCGTGAGTAAAAACGGTAGAAACAGGTAGCATGCACACCACAGAGTCTGCTCAACACATGGGTGATGACACCTACCAGCGGCCCACCCAGGAACGGGCACCGAGCTTCTCAAGGTGGAGTCTGGACCCCCAGCATCGGCGCCACCCGGCTTGTGGGGAATGCAGGTTCTCAGGCCCCAACACAGGCGCTCCGGGTAGGGCTGGCACCCTGTGCTGCGGGAGGCCCCCGCTCGGCCCTGGCTGTGGCGATGCAGACCCTCTGGCTGAGTCAGCCCCCAACCCCATGCACTGGGGTCTCTACATGGGAGCCCCTGGGGTCCCGCTGGGGCTTCCTAGCATCATTTTCTAGGTGGATTTTTACCCTCTAGGAAGATTCCTTTTTCCAGGGGCTGGGCCCATCCCTTGCCTCCCTAGGGGCCCAGGCAGTGGCTCTCCCCTCAGACGGGGTGGGGAGGGCAGGTGGTCTCTGCTCTGTGAGACACACGGCCACAGGCACCTCCCAGCGCCCGCCAAGTGTGCAAAGGTTGGAAGAACAGTGTAAGAGGCCGAGCTTATCATCAAGCTGCTCACCCAGCCCCCATCCACATGGTCACTTCCAACCTTTGGTCTTTTTCTTTTAAACCTTTTTGAGCCCCTGTTGTCAAAGATAAGTTCTCTGGGAAAGAGCTACTCTTGGAACAGAGGAGGAAGCTTCTGGCTGGAGGGGCAGGCAGCCCCGAGCCCACCGCCAGCCCAGCCCAGACTAGCCCAGCATCCCCCGCTGACCCTCACACAGCGCCAGGTCGGCCACAGTCTTGGGGGCACCCTGCCAGGCTGGCAGAGCCAACACTGCCACCTCTGCTGTGTTTTCCTGCTTTGTTGTTATTTCCTTTGGCTATGCCACTTGGAGCTGAATAAACTCACCGGGCAGGCGTGGATGTTCGCTGTCATGAAAAGCGTCCGTGATGACGTTTCGATTTCCCCCGAGGAAGTCTAGCTTTGGGTCACCCCAGACCGTTCATTCTCCTCCGTTAAGACCACCAGGAAAGTCCTGCAGAGTCTTCCTTTTGCCAGGAAAGAACTCGGTCCTTCTCCTTCTACCTGTGGTCTCAGGTCTGTCCTTGCCTTGTGTTGCTTGGCTCCGCTCTCAGTGTACAGCAGGCAATCACAAATATTTTTTTGACATGAAAGGATCTGCTTGATTTCACAAAATCTAAAAGCTAATTCCTGGAACCAGTGCCCTGCAGAAATGATTCTCCAGCCAGAGACACAGTCATTTGCTATCAGCTTTGGCCATCGAACCTGGTGTCTTGTCTCAGAAAATATTGCCCCTTGAGGACTCGCTTGTTCTGGAACAAACGCTGCGGTTGGCACTCACACGCCTGTTAGCCTGTGGGCCTCACAGTCTGGGTGGGTCACCGTTGTGGGTTAAGCTGTATCTCCCGAAGACACAGGTCGAGTCCTGGCCCCAGTGCCTTTACATATGACTTCTTTGGAAATAAGGTTTTTGCAGATACCAGTTCAGTTCAGTTGCTCAGTCGTGTCTGACTCTTTGCGACGCCATGGACTGCAGCACGGCAGGCCTCCCCATCTACCACCATCTCCCGGAGCTTGCTCAAATACATGTCCATTGAGTTGGTGATGCCATCCAACCATCTCATCCTCTGTCATCCCCTTTTCCTCCTGCCTTCAGTCTTTCCCAGCATCAAGGTCTTTTCAAATGAGTCAGGTCTTCGCATCAGGTGGCCAAAGGATTTGAGTTTCAGCTTCAACATCAGTCCTTCCAATCAACACCCAGGGCTGATTTCCTTTAGAATGGACTGGTTGGATCTCCTTGCAGTCCAAGGGACTCAAGAGTCTTCTCCAACACCATAGTTCAAAAGCATCAGTTCTTCGGTGTTCAGCTTTCTTTATGGTCCAACTCTCACATCCATACATGACCACTGGAAAAACCATAGACTTGACTATTAAGTTAACATGAAGTCATCCTGGGTGAAGGTGGGCCCTAAGTTCTGTGCCCGGTGTCATTGTGAGGAGAGGGACAGACAGACACACAGGGGGTCACCATGTGATGACAAGGCAGACCTCGGAGGGGAGTGTCCGCAGACCATGGCCCGCCTACAGCCCCCAGAGCCTGGAGGCGTGGGGAGGACCCTCCCCAGCGCCTTCTGAGGGCGGGAGGACCCAGGGCACTTGAGTTTCGGTTTCCGCCCTCCATTCAGGGAGAGAGAAACTTGTGAGGCTCAGAGCTGCCCTGGCAGACAGGCCACAGGGCCCCGTGGGACCACCAGGGCCCGAGAGGAGCGGGACCCTGTCCCCTGCGTTCTGCGGGCCGACCGAGGCTCCAGGTTGTTCTCGGTCTTACAGGCAGAACCCTCACAGGCGCACTCCCCTCGAAGGGCTGATTTTAAACCCACACGAGAAGGTTCTCTGGCATTTCACTTGCTGTCGACAAACAGGATGTCACGGGAGCAAGTCCATGAACTCGGGTCAGGGGACAGCAGGCAGAGTGCGGGCTGGTGAGTCCGGCGCTTGGATTCACGAGACCAACCTGGGCTCAGCCCCCTCGGAGGCCTTTGCTCTCTAGAGTCGCCACTTCCTCGGTCCTTTGAAGCCTGCAGCCTTGCTATCTTTTCCACATGAGCTCAGTGCCTCTCCCTCCTCCTGTGCTATTATGCCTTAAAATAGAATGTCTGTGTGTCTTTTCATTGAAAGTGCTGTATAAATATTTTCCAATGGCAGGAAAATGGTGTTCCTTCCCAGTCACGTGTCCGCCATTCCGGTCATGTTGACAAGCTTTGGGCCATGTCAGCTCCTGCCTAGTGAGAAGTGCCCCGATGGGACCCGCCTGCCGCTGGCCTGGCTCCGGCGGCCTTTCTTAGATGCCTCGGACCCTCGGCAGAGTCGCAGCTCAGCCCTCACCTTCACGCCCAGGTTCACTGTCCCCGGCATCCCCGCCTGACCGCACCGGGGCCTCTGCCCCGCACCCAGGAGGTGGCCCCTTTCGCCCTTCCCGAGCCCCACCTCCCAGCCAGTTCCTGTCTCCAAAGGCTACTCAGCCTCTGGCCACCCTGGCTGCCTGCGGGGCCTCCTGCATGGTGTGTTCTGGCCCTGGCATCTCTCGTCCAGACACGGGGACAGCCTTGACTTGGCTCCCAGCCTCATGCTTCCCTCTCCAGCCCATTGCTTGCTTAGGAGCACTGGACATTTTAAATGTAATTTTTTAAAGTTGTGGTAAAATACACATAACATAGACTTCACCCTCTTAGCTGCTTTAACTACACAGTTCTGTGGGCCTAGGGCACATTCACTTTGTTGAACAACCATCACCACCATCCACCACCGAAGATTTTATCTTCCCAAATGAAACTGTCTCCACTAAATACCCTCACTCCCCAGCCCCTGACAAGCCCCATTCAGCTCTGTCTCTGTGGATCTGACTCCTCTAGGGACCTCCTATAAATGGGACCACGCAGTATTTGTCCTTTTCTGACTGGGCTATTTAACTTAGCAGGTACGTCCTCAGCTCATCCACGTCGTCGCAGGTGTCAGAGTCTCCTTCCTTGTTAAGGCTGAACCACCCTCCCATCCTACGGGCGGACCACGTTTTGCTTCTTCATTCATCCACCGACGACACCTGGCTCGTCTCCACCTTTTGGCTGCTGTGAATAACGGTGCTGTAAACGTAGGCGTACAAATACTTGAGCTCCTGCTTTCAGTTATTCTGAGTATTTGCCCCAGAGTGGAATTGCTGGATCACACGGTAATCCTGTTTAATCTCTGGAGGAACTGCCGTACTGTTTTCCATAGGATGGGTCTTTAAAAAGCCCGGAGCAGACGACCTCGCTCCCAGGCCGTGCACTGAGGCTTCTCCTGCCGTGCCCCCACCTTTCCGGCCTGCTCTCCTGCCCTCTCGTCCTGCTCTCCTGCTCCGTCCGCCGTCCTGCCCTCTGTGGTCACAGGCCTGCCCCCTCTCACACCCGCGGGTCCTGCTGCTTCTGTGCCCACAGCTGTCCACCTCCTCCCTGGCTTTACTTCATTTCCTCCCAGCTCAGGTCAGTCCCTGGCCTGCACGTCTTCTGTTGCCTTCTCTCTCTCCTGTATAACGGTGGGCTCACTTGTGAGAAGGAACACGGTCTGTGGGTCAGATTTGTCCCCATGGCTTAGACCCTGGCACAGGCAGTTGTTGAAAGAAGCAAAGAATGACAGGACAAAAAGAACTGAGGAAGTTATCTGCAATGGAGAGAAGTGTAATATAATGAAAATGTCTCTGCAAACAAAGGAGTGGGAATTTGGGTCTATGGTTACATCACTCCAGAGTTCTTGCCTGGAGAATCCCATGGACAGAACAGCCTGGTGGGCTACAGCTCATGGGGTCACAAAGAGTTGGACACCACTGGGTGCCTGGGCACAGCAACTTAAACATCAGTTCAATAATCGGAATAGTGACTTCAGTCACTCAGTCATGTCTGACTCTAAACTGTTGCTTCTTGACCTGCATACAGATTTCTCAGGAGGCAGTTAAGGTGGTCTGGTATTCCCATCTCTTGAAGAATTTTCCACAGTTTGTTGTGATATACACAGTCAAAGGCTTTGGCATAGTCAATAAAGCAGAAGTGGATGTTTTTCTGGAATTCTCTTGTGTTCCTCTGTCTTTTCTAAATCCAGCTTGAACATCTGGAAGTTCATGGTTCACGTACTACTGAAGCCTGGCTTGGAGAATTTTGAGCATTACTTTGCTAGGTAGTTTGAGCATTCTTTGTCATTGCCTTTCTTTGGGATTGGAATGAAAACTGACCTTTTCCAGTCCTGTGGCCACTGCTGAGTTTTTCCAAATTTGCTGGCATATTGAATGCTGCACTTTCACAGCATCCTCTCTTAGGATTTGAAGTAGCTCAACTGGAATTCCATCACTTCCACTAGCTTTGTTCATAGTGATGCTTCCTAAGGCCCACTTGACTTCACATTTCAGGATGTCTGGCTCTAGGTGAGTGATCACACCATCATGATTATCTGGGTCATGAATATCTGTTTTGTACAGTTCTGTGTATTCTTGCCACCTCTTAATATCTTCTGTTTCTGTTAGGTTCATACCATTTCTGTCCTTCATTATGCCCATCTTTGCATGAAATGTTCCCTTAGCATCTCTAATTTTCTTGAAGCGATCTCTAGTCTTTCCCATTCTATTATTTCCCTCTATTTCTTTGCACTGATCACTGAGGAAGGCTTTCTTATGGCTCCATGCTATTCTTTGGAACTCTGCCTTCAAGTGGGTCCATCTTTCCTTTTCTCCTTTGACTTTCACTGCTCTTCTTTTCTCAGCTATTTGTAAGGCCTTGTCAGACAACCATTTTGCCTTTTTCCATTTGTTTTTCTTGGGGATGGTCTTGAACACTGCCTTCTGTAAATGTCACAAACCTCCGTCCATTGTTCTTCAGGCACTCTGTCTATCAGATCTAATCCCTTGAATCTATTTGTCCATGGAATTCCCCAGGCCAGAATACTGGAGTGCATAGCATTTTCCTTCTCCAAGGGATCTTCCCAACCCAGGGATCGAGCCCAGGTCTCCTGCACTGCAGGCGGATTCTTTACCAGTAGCTGGGCCACAAGGGTAGCCTGGAATAATGACTTAGTGATTCCAATTGCTGGATGCCATGATCTTAGTTTTCTGAATGTTGAGTTTTAAGCCAACTTTTTCACTCTCCTCTTTCACTTTCATCAGGAGACTCTTTAGTTCTTCTTCACTTTCTGCCATAAGGGTGGTGTCATCAGCATATCTGAGGTTATTGATATTTCTCCCAGCAATCTTGATTCCAGCACAGTCAAGATCATGGCATCCGGTCCCATCACTTCATGGCAAATAGATGGGGAAATAGTGGCAGACTTTATTTTGGGGGGCTCCAAAATCACTGCAGATGGTGACTGCAGCCATGAAATTAAAAGATGCTACTCCTTGAAATAAAAGTTATGACAAGTCTAGACAGTATATTAAAAAGCAGAGACATTACTTTGCCAACAAAGTTTCATCTAGTCAAGGCTATGGTTTTTCCAGTAGTCATGTATGAATGTGAGAATTGGACTATAAAGAAAGCTGAGCACTAAAGAATTGATGCTTTTGAACTGTGGTTTTGGAAAAAACTCTTGAGAGTCCCTTGGACTGCAAGGAGATCCAACCAGTCCATCCTAAAGGAGATCAGTTCTGAATATTCATTGGAAGGACTGATGTTGAAGCTGAAACTCCAGTACTTTGGCCACCTGATGTGAGGAACTGACTCATTGGAAAAGACCCTGAGGCTGGGAAAGATTGAAGGCTGGAGGAGAAGGGGATGACAGAGGATGAAATGGTTGCATGGCATCACCAACTCGATGGACATGAGTTTGAGTGAACTGAGAGTTGGTGATGGACAGGGAGGCCTGGTGTGCTGCAGTCCATGGGGTCGCAAAGAGTCGGATATGACTGAGAGACTGAACTGACTAACTGATTCCAATTACCACCAGGAAGCCTGCGTCAGACAGCTGGGGTTTTGTCAGAGGGGAGGATTTTGACCAAAGGTCCCCACATGAAGTATTGTCAGGCCATGAAGTGGGGTGTATCCTGTATGGGAAGTTTCTGTAGAGGACAGTCTTCTGACCCACCAGTGTGATTGGTTGACACTTTGAATATAAATCTTGGGAGGGATTTTTTTCTTTGACTTCTTGATTGAATGGGGAAACCCTTAAAGCCACTGATAACCAATATCCCTGACTAACAGTGATGTAAAAATTCTCTGTGCAATACTAGCAAGCTGAATCCAGCAGCACACTAATAGGATCACACACTATGGCCAAGTGAGATTTATCCCTGGGATGCAAGGATGGTTCAACATATGTAAATCAAGCACTGTGACGCATCACATTTACAGAATGAAAGGTAGAAACCATGTGACCGTCCCGGCAGATGCAGAAAGAGCATTTGACAAGATTCAACAGTCATTTATGAAACATCTCAACAAAGTTGATATAGAAGGAGTTTATCACAACGCAAGAAGGCCTACACTTGAAAAGCCCACAAGTAACATCATAATCAATGGGGAAAAATAAAAGCTCTTCTTCTAAGATTTGGTACAAAGAAAGGATGCCCACTCTCACCTCTTCTATTCAGCACAGGACTACTGGAAATTCTAGCCACAGCAATTAGGCAAGAAAAAGAAATAAAAGAAATCCAAACCAAAAAAGAAGACTTAAAATTATCTCTATTTTCAGATAGCATGATCACACATGTAGAAAACACTGAAGACTGTTAGAACTCAAACAACTTTTAGAACTAATAAATCAATTTAGTAAAGTTGTAGGATACAAAAATCAACATACAAAAATCAATGACATTTTTATACACAAACAGTGAACTACCTCAAAGGGAAATTAAGAAAATAATCTCTTTGATAGTAGCAACAAAAAGTAAAATACTTCAGGATAAACTTAACTGAAGAGGTGAAAGGCTTGTAGAGTGGGAGTTTTAAAACATTGATGAAGGAAAGTCAAGATACAGATTAATGGGGAGATATTCTGTGTTCATGGGCTAAAAGAATCAATGTTAAAAAGTCCATACTACTCAAAGTGATCTTCAGAAATCAGTGCATTCTCTATCAAAATCCTAATGACATCCTTGTATAGAAACAGAAAAAGCAATCCTAAAATCCATATGGAACCACAGAAGACCCAGATCAGAAAAAGTAATCTTTTGAAAGAAGAACATAGATAGAGGCAATACTTCCTGGTTTCAAAATATGTTACAACGTGACAGTAATCAGAACAGTCTGGCGCTTGTATAAACACAGACATGGAGACTAATGGAGTGGGATAGACAGCACAGAAGTGAGCCCACGCATTCATGGCCATTTCATCTTCAGCACTGGAGAAGGACATGGCACCCCACTCCAGTGTTCTTGCCTGCAGAATCCCAGGGATGGCAGAGCCTGGGGGGCTGCCGTCTACGGGGTCGCACAGAGTCGGACACGACTGACGCGACTCAGCAGCAGCAGCAGCATCTTCAGCACGGTGCCGAGGACACACACTGGGGAAAGCAGTCTCTTCATAAACTATGTTGAGAAAACTGGATTTTCACATGTAGAAGAATGAAATTGAGCCCTTATCTCACACCCTATACAAAATCAACTCAAACTGGGTTCAAGACATAAGCATAAAACCCGAAACTATAAAACTACTAGAAGAAAACATAATAGAAAAACTTCATAACATTGGTCTTGGCAATGATTCTTTTTTTTTTTTTTTGGATAGGATCCCCAAAACACAGACAAAACAAAATAAACAAGTGGGATTGCATCAAACCAAATACTTCTGCACAGCAAAGGAATCAATCAACTGAGTGAAAGGGCACCCTATGATGAGAGAAAATATTTGCAAACTCTATCTATGATAAGAGATTAATTTTCAAAAGTTATAATTCAATAGCAAAAGACAAATACTTGATCAAAAAATGGACAAAGGACAAGGTCCTTTGTCCTTGTCCTTCAGACACTCCTCTGAAGAAGACATACAAGGGGCCAACAGGTATATGAACATCACTAATCATCAGGGAAACACAAAGCAAAACCACAAGAAAATATCACCTTGTCCCTGTTAGGACAGCTATCGTCATAAAAGATAACAAGTGTTGGTGAGCTTGTGGAGAAAAGGAGCCCCTGTGCACAGTTGGTGGGAATGTAAGTTAGTGCAGGCACTATGGAAAACCATATGGAGGATTCTCAAAACACTAAGAAGACAGAGCTACTATATGACCACGCGATCTAGCAATTCCACTTCCAGGATTTCATCCAAAGAATGAAATCAAGGTCTTAGGGATGTGTCCGCTCCCATGCTCACTGAAGCCTTATTCACAAAAGCTAGGATGAGGAAGCCGTCTAAATGTCCCCTGAAAGATGAGGGGACAAAGAAAATTGGAATACATTTATGTCTGTGTGTATACATTATTACATACATATATGTAAAGAAGGAGAGTCCACACTTTGTGACAACACGGATGGCATGTGGAGAACATTACGATAAGGGAAATAAACCAGACACAGAAGGACAAGCCCTGCCTGATGCCACTTACTCGTGGAAGCAGAGAGGAGAAGGGCGGTTGCCAGGGCCTAGGGGAGGGGAGCGGGGTGGGGTATGCCTCCACAGTGCGAGGTTTCAGTTATGCAGGATGGGTGTGGCAAGCTTGTGTACAGCCTGGTGACTATCGGCAACAACACTGTACTGTGTACTTGGAATTCGCTAAGTGGATGAGTGTTCCCACCATGGGAGGAAAAAAAGACAAAACATGGTTCAGCATTGGTGGTTGGGGCATAGACTTGGATTACTGTGACACTGAATGGTTTACCCTGGGAACGAACAGAGATCATTGTGTCGTTTTGAGACTACACCCAAACAATACATTTTGTACTCTTTTGTTGACTGTGAGGGCTACTCCATTTCTTCCAAGGGATTCTTGCCCACAGTAGTAGATACAATGGTCATCTGAATTAAAGTCTCCCATTCCAGTCCATTTTAGTTCACTGATTCCTAAAATGTTGATGTTCACTCTTGCCATCTCCTGCTTGACCACTTCCAATTTACTTTGATTCATGGTTGTAACATTCTAGGTTCCTATGCAGTATTGCTCTTTACACCATCGGACCTTACTTTCACCACCAGACACATCCGCAGCTGGGCATTGTCTCTGCTTTGGCTCAGCCTCTTCACTCCTTCTGGTGCCATTTCTTAGCTGTTCTCTGGAAGCATACTGGACACCCACTGACCTGCGGGGCTCATCTTCCAGTGTCATATCTTTTTGCCTTTGCAAAATGCTATTTTTATTTGTCAGTTATACCTCAATGAAGCTAAAAATGATACCAATATACTAAATTATTATAAGTATATCTTTGAATCAATTAGGTCTCTGTACTCCAGGGGACATGAGGTCTCCTGACCTGCCATATCAGTCTGGGGTTTTCAGTGGGTCAATGTTAGTAAAATGCACACTTATGGTGATTACCTGAACTTTGTCCCGTTGATATAAAATGCCTAACGTGTGAGCCAAGTTGTTGCCATGGTGAATATATGTAAGGCTATAAGTCAGTCTATTTCCCTGATGGTCTCGGTGTTGGTAGACATTAAAAATAACCAAGGATTGCTATTTAGACCCCCCTTTTCATAGGCATGAGTCATTTTCTTAGCGACCGTAATATCGCGCAAGCTTGTCATTGGATGCACCATTTAATGAATGCTGGGTGGCCTTTGGAGGGCAAGCCTGGGTGCTGTATCAGTGATGGTTTTGGTCTGATGCCACCACCAGTATTTCCAGAGGGAGAGTCGGCTGTGGGCGTCCTTGTTTGTCACCAGGGCAGGAAGAAGTCATTAAATATAAAAATGCTAACCCTAACTCTACTGTATAGCACAGGGAACATGACTCAGTTCTCTGTAATGGCCTGTATGGGAAAAGAATCTAAAAAGAGTGGAGAATGTGTGTATATATGTGTACATATACCTGGGCCTCCCAGCTTCCCTTGTAGCTCAGTTGGTAAAGAATCTGCCTGCAGTGCAGGAGACCTGGGTTCAATTCCTGGGTTGGGAAGATCCCCTGGAGAAGGAAGTGGCAACCCACTCCAGTATCCTTGCCTGGAAAATCTCATGGAGAGAGGGCTGCCGTCCATGGGGTCGCAGAGAGTCGGGTACGACTGAGCGACTGACACTAACTAACGCTAACCCAGCTGATGCGGTGGTAAAGAGTCCACTTGCCAAGCAGGAGATGTGGGTTTGATCCCTGGATCAGAAAGACCCCCTGGAGAAGGGCATGGCAACCCACTCCAGTATTCTTGTCTGGAGAATCCCACGAACAGAGGAGCCTGGTGTAGCCGTACTTCAATGGAAATTGTTTGAAAAAGGATCTTTCTGGCATGATTTTACACCTGTCGTGTATTCACTATAAAACATTCTAAATAAGAAATCTGCAGTTTAGGTTTCGTGAATTCCTCACCTCGGGCACTGTTCTGACAGGGCCAAGGTCTGCAGATGAAAGAACGATGCTCAGAGGGAGCCTGCGCTCCCAGGAGACACACTGGTGTCCGTGTCCCAGGGCCTCTGAGCTGCGGGAGGTGACCCCTTCACTCTGGTGGAGGCTGCAGGCATTCTGGTCAGTCACCCTTGGTGGAGTCTGCCCAGTGGGCCTCTGGGTGCATGGCCAAAGATCAAGGCCAACGTCAGCTTTCTTCTCTGTCCAGAACTTTCCGCTGTGGTCGTTTTGTCCTGAGAAACCCACAGTTCCTGAATGGTAGCCTGTGCCTGAGACCCTTCTCCAAGGAGGGTTTTAGCTGGTTGACCTGGGGTCCCTGGAGGGGCAGATGAACAATAACACTGAGGAGTTAGCCTTCAGTTACGTTGCTGTGTGCTATGCTAAGTCCCTCCATTCGTGTCTGACTCTTTGCAACCCCATAGACTGTAGCCCCCAGGCTCCCCTATCCGTGGGATTCTCCAGGTAAGAATGCTGGAGTAGGTTGCCCTGCCCTCCTCCAGGGATCTTACCCCACCCAGGGTCGAACCCATGTCTCTTATGTCTCCTGCATTGGCAGGCAGGGTCTTTACACTAGCGCCACCTGAGAAGCCCATCGTTTATGTTAGAACAGCTATTAGATGAAATAGGACAACTTTCTCGGTCACGATCAGCAGCTGCACCCGTTGTGCATTCAACGCGTGTTAGGTACAGCGCTGAGCATTCTCCGTGTAGGGCACATAATCTATCTACCATGGGAATCAGCAAGGAAGTATGTATGAAGGAAGGAATGTATGTATCAAGGAAGAAAGTAAATAAGCAAAGAGAGAGAATGTTCTGGATTAATGAAACAGTTTTTCCTGAACAGAGAAGGAAAAAGCAGTAAGTTGGAACTTTACAACCAGCAGCTCTTATCTCAACGTTTCTCTGACAAGGAGAGCTGGGAGGATGGGAGCGGTTTACTGGGAAGCAAAGCAGGAGTGTCTGCCCAAGACCAGAGTCTGGACCTAAAGCTGCCTTTGCCGGACTGTCGTTACTGTCAGAATGCAAGTGAGGAGAACCAGGCTGACGGTGCCAACGTTTCAGCGAGTGAACGAGAAGATAAACTCGGGCCAAGGATCAGAAGAAGAAGGAATGAGAACACGTTTAAACGAGGGGGCAGGATTTTGAGGTGCCCTGAGGCTAGAGCCTAGAAAGCCCGAATGCAAACAGCAGCAGCTCCTTCAGGAGCAGAACAGCATGGAAATCAGGGCGCCATCGCCGAAGGGCTTTTCTGGAAATACAGCAAGGTTGGGAAAAGCAGAGTCACGTGGTCTCTAGGACACTGAATCAGCAGCCACAGGTGTGACAAGATGCTTCCTTGTTCAGCATCAGAGGGAATCTGCCGGAGGCCAAGTGCGATGAACTGGCCCCTGGGCGTCTCCCAGCCCAGCAGCACCCCCCCGCCCCATCGTTGCTCCCTGGACATTCGTGGAGTGAAAGACTGAACCCATCAGAAGATCTGCCTGGTGAGGGAAGAGCCAAAGAGGGTGGGATGCTGTGTGTTGAAAAGGATGGTCTGTTGCCAGGGTCCTTCCAAGTGCCCCCCAGATCCCCTTCCCTCTGAGAGCGCCCCAAACTCCTGGATGGGATGCTGCCACCGATGAGGAGATGGGCAGTGATGCCAACTTCCCTGGGCGAGTGAACAGAACCCCAAACTCCTGGATGCGACGGTGCTCCAGGGAGCATCATTGCCCGAGGGCCGGGAGAGCTTTCGCAGGGAGACTGTTTCCCTGAAAAGCAGGCTGAGATAGCTTTTTATGGTCCTTAGACTCTGCATCTGCAGTACCCAGAATGCTTCGTGCCCTCACCAGCAGAGTTACAGGCAGGGTTTACTTTCTACGTTCAAACAAAAGACACCAGAATACAGAGATCCTGGAAGAGGGCACGGAAGGCAGGATGGGGCCCACTGAGGGTCAGTGCCAAAGCGGGGCCCCTGCCCCAGGCGGGGGTCCTGGGAAGCAGGGAAGGGGTGGAAAGTTGCTGAGGCCCCACTGGCTGACTCTCCCTGGGCCTGACCTGGCCCTCCCCCACCCAGCTTGGACAGGTCCCTCTGGCAGGACTGGCCTGGGTTCTTGGGGCTCCTCCCGCGTGGATGGACCTGAAATCTGCCTGATGCCAAACAGGAGTCGTCCACAGAACGGTGGACAGAGGAGTCTCGACAAGTCAGAGGGAGAGAAGTCGAGCTTGGCCCACATGGGGCAGAGGGACCCCACAGAGGCAGCCCCACGCTGGTCATGTTGCAGGGCCTCCACTGGGGTGAGCCAGGACACTGGGGTGTCTGGGGACTCAGCCCCGCCCCCCCGAGGTGGGCCTGCAGGCCTAGGGTAGGGGGCACGTCCTCTAGGTCTGGAGGGGCTGCTGAGACCCTCTCCCTGCCTTCCTGTCTCTACCGGTACCCAGAAAGTTGCTGCCAACCTGTTTCCCAAACGAGAGAACACGCTGGAAGATTTATTTTCTGCCGAAAGACATAAAACAAATAGGAAATATTATTTCAGAGAGCTGGAGCCGGGTAATTATTTACGAATGTATTACCGACCATATGGTTTCCCACGCTGGTTTGAGGGGGGTAATGATTTTTATAATTACCTGTGTTTAGAAATACCTTCATGCAAAGAGGTAAATATGCCTCCTACTGAGAACAGAAACAGTCTCTCCGCTTCCATAATTAGTGAGCATTTCTTTAGCTAAAGCCTGAAATTACTTTTGGTTTCTCGGGGCAATGGGGGACGGAGGCCTGGGGCCAGGACCCAGCCTGTGGCCCTCCCCTCTCTCCCAGGCATCTTCCATAGACTGCCTGCTGGTCTGACTGAGGTGACTAGGGCTTGGGGGGGTGGGAGTCAGGCCCAGGCCTGCCCTTGGGGATCAGGACCCCTGCCCTGTCCACGTCCGACTCTGCGGCCCCTCCTCTCCAGCCATCTGCAGCAGGCCCTTCTCCTGTGTCCAGAGCCGCCTTCTCTGGCACGTGGCCTGTTGTGTCCCCGTCTGGAGCCTCTGGCCCCCGTGGTCCACTGTGGCAGTCCCTCACTGCTCGTGGTGCGAGACGTGGGCAGAGCAGGGCACAGAGTTGAGCTGATGGCAAGCGCAGGGTGATCTGGAAGCTCTTTGATTCTTGGATGATGTCTTCCCTACTTTGAGGGGGTGAAGTGTTTTCTCTAATGGGTTGATGGGCATTTGTGATTTAAATACCTGAGTTAGCAATGTGTGTGCGTGTTGAGGGGGCAGCGATGGGGGAGAGGAGGTTGGGAAGACATCTAGGCCTGCAGTTGACTGGACTTGAGCTTGGGGCCACAGGCCTATCACTGGACCCCCGACTCCATGGGCGCTGCCAGACAGCAGCCGTGCAGAGCAGCGGCGGGGACCCCGGCGCCTGGGCGGGCCTCTCAGCTGCCTTGTGTCCCCACCACCTTGCCATGAGACAGGGCGATGGCAGCGCCGGCCTCCTGGGGGGAGATGCGCTCGTGTCTGTAAGAGGCCTGGCCTTGATGCGCGCTGTGCGCATGCATGCGTGTACCAGTGTGCACACACGCCTGTGTATGTCTGTGGGCGCCAGGCTGCGGGTGAGCAGCGAGTGGCTGCTTGGCTTGGGAGTCAGGCCCGGGGTGTTTGGGGGAGCTGGCGGGGGAGGAGGGGAACGGGTACTCTTGGGGCCCCGTGGCTCCAGGCTCCAGGCTGCGCTTCCGCTGTCCCCTCGCATGTCCGGGGCACGCAGACATTTTCTGTGGCCCCAGATGAATGCCTCAGGCTTTGGATGCTGCCGGCTGGTGAGCCACGTGCCCAGCAGCGCTGGAAACGTTTCTGCAGGACTTCCGGAGACACCTCCCTCTGGGTGACGTGCATTTTGCAGGGACGGCTTGTGCGGACCTGTGAGTGGCCGGGTGGCCCCTCCTTTGGCCACGACGCCCGGTCATGAGCAGTAAGGACGCGTGTTTTCTCTGGTTCTGACCCAGAATCTCACGACTTGTAGGTGGGACGTTGCCCGCGGGACAGGTGACAGCCCAAGGTGAGTGAGGGGAGGGGGACCAGGGTGGCCTTGCTGTGTCCTGTGCTCGGGAGGAAGCGCCAGGTCAGCGAGACCAGGGGTTCCGTTGAGTGAGCTCCGCTGGAGGGTTTCCCTCACTAACACAGCGGGAGCATCTATTGAGCGCTTACTGTGTGCCGAGCGTGCTGTGAGGGACGGTACGGGGTCATTTCCGTCAGCGCCCGGGCTCTGGGTGGGGCAGTGAGGGTGAATGTCGTGTTTGCACACACGTAAGGACCCCTGCTCCTCGCTGTAGCGCGGGGCCCATCCATTCTCAGGGGCTGTGGGAGCGAGGCATCCTTCTGGAGCCCCAGGTCGCGGGGCCGCTCCTTCTGAGCCAAGGCCAGTTAATGGAGGCGCTCTGGCCCACCCTCACCACTGACAGAGCGTCTGCTCGACCAGGCCCTTTCCGAGACCCTGTGGAGTGACAGGTATCTGTCAGCTTCAGAAGATCCAGAACGCCCCCACTTGGCTCCTCCCTGCGAGGGACTCGCTGCTTCCTGCTGGAATCGGACAAACACAAATAACCCCACTCTAATGAGATAAGAACACAGATGGCTTCGAGCGAGGTTCAGGGTTAGGCATAATGAAGGCAGCAGATGGGAAATTCAAGTGAAAATTCAGTAAAATTTTAATTGAAAGATGATGTATTTCCACCCTAAGATCTTTTTGAGATGAGCTCAAATTTCATGCCCCTAGCCCCTTCCCCAGCAAACATGCCATCCTGAATCGAGCCTCCTTCCAGCTGTGTGCACGCCTCCCCCCACCCCCTCGCCCCCCAGCCTGAAGAGCTTGGCCCTGTCTCTGTTCCCTGTCCCAGGGCCAGAAAGAGGCTCACACGTCCCTCTGAGTGTGGGCAGAGAACAGGGCAATTGGAGGATGGACGCCTGGTGCAGTGGAGGCAGGACCCATTAATCGGTGACCCCTAGGGCTCCCGGGAGGCCCCAGACGCCCCGGGTCTCAGTCTGTCTTCCTCTTGCATGTGCTGGGCTGTCCCTCTCTGCCATCATCTTGGGGATCAGCCGCCACCACTGCCGGGAAGCTCTCTGCACCCTGGTGGGGGAGATCCCCGAGGTCCTTGTCCTGGGGACATCCTGGTGGCTTTAGGAGACCCTAGACAGGCGACTCAGGGGACAGGGGAGCAGGGAGGGGTCTGCTCTCCTGGGCCTGGGCCTGCAGGCCCAGCTTACTGTGGAGAGCGAGTGGAACTGCCCCGTGGGGCTAGGCTGCTGACGCGTGGCCCTTTCTGCACAGGCTGTGGCTGGGAGCTCACAGAGCATTCACTCCCCCGTGCCCATTTTTGCTCCTCTGTCCCTCCTGCAGGCCGCTGTCCATCTGCCCTCAGGAACTCTGTGTGTTGCGGTCGTTTTACACAGCATGAAAAAAGGCATGCTGTGGTCAAGCAATTAATCAACTTATCAATTGCTCAGTCCATCCAAATATCTGTCCACTCATCCATCTCTCCACCCATCCATCCCCTCACCCAAACTTTCTCCAACAAAGACTAAATTTATACCCTGAAGAAAGTGGTAGGATGGTCAACCGTGAACTCTCTCACAGCATCTTAAAATACAATTGTAGGATTCTTTTTTTTAAGATCAACGGCCACCATGTAAATATTAGTTGCCTTTTATTGGGGACCTATTGTGAGTCTCCATTATACTGAAATATTATGTATTTTTTTCATGCATTAATGATTGGCACAGCAAGATTTTTTCCTGGGTCAGCTTTCTCCCCTGCTCCACCACCTGCTGGAGAAGAAAATCCCAGTCAGAGCACAACTTTGAATAGCATGTTTGAGGAGGGTTAGCTGACTTTGTCAAGGTGGTCTTTGTTCTTTCAATGCTTTGGCCCTGGTGGTTCCACCATAATTTTGTTGAGAGGTGATGCTGAGTCATCCCTTTTGAGGCTCTTTCCCTGCAAAGCACATGAGGGGTCCTGGTTGGAGGTGAGGGATCGTCCAGTTCAACTTAAATGAGTCTTTTTATTATTTAATTGCTTATTGATTGCTTTGTAACACATCACCCAAATATAGTGGCTCTGAACAACAGACACTTGTTTCTGTGGGTCAGGAGTCTGAGCTCTCCCAGCTCTTGAGGCCAGAAGTCCTCAGTCAAGGGGTTGGCAGGGCTGTGCCCCCTCCAGAGGTGCTGGGGGAGGGTCCTTCCAGCTGCCAGGGCCCCAGGAAGCCTGGGCTTGTGGCCACGTCACTCTACTCTCCAGCTGCATGTAGCCTTTTAGGCTTCTCATTGTGTCTCTTCTTCCATCTCCTCTAAAGAATCTGTCGTTGGGTTTAGGGCCCACCTGAGTCAGCTGGGGCTTCCCTGGTGATGCAGAGGGTAAGGAACCTGCCTGTTATGCAGGAGACCTGGGTTTGGTCCTTGGGTCAGGAAGATGCCCTGGAGAAGGGAATGGCAACTTACTCCAGTATTCTAGCCTGGAGAATCCCATGGACAGAGGAGCCTGGTGGACTACAGTTCATGGGGTCACAAAGAGTTGGACACGACTGAGTGACTCACACTTTCACTTTTTCACTTTTGAGTCACCCAGTGCGATTTCATCTTGAGACCCTTAGTTACCTTTGCAAACACTCTTTTTGCAAATAAGGTCATGCTGCAAATAAGGGTCTGGGGGTGAGGGCTTGAACACACCACCATTCAACCCCCTACACCCACTTTGACATCATTCAAGAGTCCCCTGCCACCTCACCTTATCCTCGCCCCTTCCCAGAGGGTTAGGAACTAAGGGGAGTGAACTGGAGGAGGAGAAGGAGGCTTCCTGGCGGCCATCTGGCTTCAGGGCTGCTGACGTGCCCATCTGGGGTTTCAGGAGATGACTATTAACTCCAGGCGCCGTTCGTTGTCTTCCATGTCACTGAAATTTTGTCTCTGGGCCAACTTTGCTTGTTTCTTTTTCCCAAATAAAATCTGGAGTCATTTTGTCAGGTTCTCTCCAAACTTTGATTGGAATGTTGACTGGAGGGGCACCAGGCCCTTCATAGATCACCTCATGGGAAATAGACGGGAAACAGGGGAAACAGTGGCAGACTTCATTTTTTTGGGCTCAAAATCACTGCAGATGGTGACTGCAGCCATGAAATTAAAAGAGGCTTACTCTTTGGAAGGAAAGTCATGACCAACCTAGATAGCATATTCAAAAGCAGAGGCATTACTTTGCCAACAAAGGTCCGCCTAGTCAAGGCTGTGGTTTTTCCAGTGGTCGTGTATGGATGTGAGAGTTGGACTGTGAAGAAGGCTGAGCGCCGAAGAATTGATGCTTTTGAACTGTGGTGTTGGAGAAGACTCTTGAGAGTCCCTTGGACTGCAAGGAGATCCAACCACTCCATCCTGAAGGAGATCAGCCCTGGGATTTCTTTGGAAGGAATGATGTTGAAGCTGAAGCTCCAGGACTTTGGCCACCTCATGTGAAGAGTTGACTCATTGGAAAAGACTCTGATGCTGGGAGGGATTGGGGGCAGGAGGAGAAGGGGACGACCCAGGATGAGATGGCTGGATGGCATCACCGACTCAATGGACGTGAGTTTGAGTGAACTCCGGGAGTTGGTGGTGGACAGGGAGGCCTGGTGTGCTGTGATTCATGGGGTCGCAAAGAGTTGGACACGACTGAGCGACTGAACTGAACTGAACTGAGATACCTGCTCAGCGTTGAGCCCTCTTCAGGAACCGACCACCGAAGTTTGTTTATCCGAATATTCTTCACGTGACTCAGCACGGTTTGCAGGATGAATAGGCTTCACCTCTTTTCTGTTAGTGCGTGCTGCTCTTCAGTAATAGACATTTGTTTTAACTTTGAGAACTAATCATTGCTAATATACAGGAATCACCAAGACTATATGTCTATATCAGAATAACGAATCTATATCAGAATATATATATATATATATATATATATATATATTAGTTTCTTAGTTGGCATACGTATTGGTTTTGAGAAGTTTTCAATTTACTATTTGGGTTTTGGGGGGTTGATAATGATATTGCCTGTTCGTAACAACAGTGACCTAGATTTGTTTCCATTGCTCTTTGCCTCCTAAACGGGGGCGCTGACTCTGCTGTGAGGAATCATTGTTAACACGTGTGTCTTGTGGTAGCCATGTTGGTAATAAACATTTAGCTTTAGACCCACGGTTACTTGGTTACAGTGCTTCCTAGCAGAACCTTTATTCAGTGACTTTCCATGCTCAAGCTGTAAGTTGTGATTGCCCTTTGAATATGTTTGCGTAAGCCTCTGGAAAAGTCTGTGTGGAAGAAGGATTCCCGGGTGTATACTTGGAGAAATCCTGCCTGTACGAGAACGTCCCTCTGTTGGCTGAGAATGGCCCCGGCGGAGTCCCACACAGGAGACCTGCAGTCCCGTCCTTATGTCCGCATGGTCTGTCTTCACTTCCAAGGCTCCCTTTTATTCCCTGCATCTTCTGCCGTGCAGCTTCCTTAACACAAGTCTCCTTTCCTCTTTATGGTCTCATCCTGTGGAACCCTTTCCCACTGGGTTCATCCACGTGGTGACGTGTCTGGGGGACCCAGGAGTCTGTCTTTGCCAACCGCCTCTCCTGTGACTCAGAGACGGGGCCTCGGGGGCTGATGCTGAGCACCGTCCATCTAACTAAACCTCGCTGCTCTTTCAGAGACAGATCGGCCGTGGACCAGTCCTTTTTCTCTCATTCGACACACTCGTAACTCTGTCTTCTTAGCAGAAAAGTCCCAGAGCACAGGGCATTCGTTTCTGTGCGATGCGGCTTCCCCAGCTTCAAAATTCTTCCCACCGTCTCTGTGAGCTAAACACCTGTTCTTTCTATGCCGTTTACTTGAAAGTCACCAAGGGAAGGGGTTTCGTTTGTTTTTAAAAGGTTTTATTTTTTAAAGCATTTTTAGGTTTACAGCAAAATTGCGCAGAAGGTACAGTGGGTTCTCAAGGGTCCCCTTCCCTCATAGCTTCTATTATTAACCACACGCACCGGTGCATGGTCATTAGTTTCAACCGATGCACCAACATTGGTGGATGATTATTAACTATTGATACAGCTCCTAGTCGTCTTTGGGGTTTACTCTGTGCTGTAAAGCCCCAGGGTGCCGACAGAGGCAGGCTGCTGCAGACCCATCACAGCGCCATACAGAATAGCTGCCCCTTCCTAAATGCCCTGGGCCACCCACTCATCCCCGGGCCCTGCCCTGGACCCCGGCGGCCACCCACCCTTTTCTACCCCTCTAGTTTTGCCTGGTTTGTTTGTTTTCTAAGATGGGAGGATGGTTTGTGTGCACAGGATGAGGGGAGACAGCTGTGAGAAGAAAGCTTGGAGGTGTCAGGAGAGGGAGTGTGCTTGGAGGGTGAGCCCCCGGGGAAGCCAGGAGGAGCCGAGAGTGAGGCCAGGCAAAGAGGAGTCTGCTGCAGGGGAAGGGATAAAGCCTTCGCCCCATAGACAGGACGCTTCGGGAAGGCAGGGGTGCCCTGGAGCAGCCTGCAGGTGTGGGATTGTCTTGTGGGGGGCAGGGGAGGGTGAGCAAGAGAAGTTAACGAACGTGGAGACAGCAGGTTGGGCAGCAAGGGGCACGGACAATGAGTGGAAACCACCGTTTGCAAGTGACTAAAACCCACTGAAGTGGAAGCCAGGTTGGCACGGCTTGTATGACAGAAGGAAAGGGGAGAGGGTCAAGGGTGCAGGTGGCCGACGGGAGACGAGGCCTGTAAGGGGAGGCGAGGAGCCAGAAAGGACCTGCTCTGCAGCGCGGCCTCCACCTCCGAGGGCTCCGGGGTCCCTAACCCCAGTCACACCTGGACAGCCCAGGGGAGTCAGGTGCCAGTCCCAGCTCAGAGAGAGTGGAATCGGCGCCGTCTCCTCTTATCTGGAGACTCCAAAGAACCAGGACTCAAGTGGATGGCTCCCCTCCCATGCTTTCTCCCCTGAAATATGTGCTCGGAACAAATGTCTCTTTGCAAAACATCTCTTTCCAGAGAATTCTTTAATTCTCTCTCTCTCTTTTTTTTGTCAGTAACATTTTGTGTTTTCATAAAAGGCATATTCCATCCATGTTATTCTGTAGCACTCTTTCAGAGCCAGATCTATTTTTTAAAAAGCATTTGGCACTCTGAAGTGTTACATGTGGCTTGGTGAAAACAGCAATATGCAGAGATTCAAAAGATGTCAGTCCATGTTAGGTACAAAACGTGATCAGCCTTAGCTCACATCCAGTATAAACAGGCGTTCAGCAGGAGAGACGCCATCACCCGTGGCCCTGAGGACTGAAGTCCTCTGTGCTTCTGAACTGCAACTTCTCAGAAAGAGTGAGGAAGTAAGGCCCTCTCCTAGGCATGTTCTGCAGTCAGAACGGCTGCTCAGGGCAGGCCGGTCAGGCCCTCAGGTAGGACTCTGAACACATTCTTGCTCCTGCCAGGACACGCCAACCAGCCGAGGCACATCTGCTTCCTTGTGGATGGTGTCGCCTCAAAGTCATGAGCCTTGGCGGCCTGGCCCACTGCCTGGCTAAGCCCTCTGTGACCTGACTTAATCTTTGCAGCAATCCCAGTAGAGAGAAATGTGGCTGCCACTGTCTACAGATGGGTCAACGGGTTCCTGGAGAACAGGGCCGAGCTGAACCAAGGCTTTCCTCCCAGAGTCCTTGCATGTCCAGTCAGCCACACATGGCCGCCACCTTGACAAAAAGAAAACTCTGATCGTTGCCATGGTTGTCACCTGGCCCAGGTGTGCATTAGACCCAGACATCTGTTGGGATTTCGGGTCAAGGTCACTCAGTGTTGTTTTGGGAGTAGCCTATTATGGGCTTGTTGGAAGCCTGTGAATGACAAGGAAGAGCCTGTCCTCCTAGGGAAATGCCACTGCTGTTCTGACCACAGTACGTTATTAACCGTCAGGACAGTATTGAAACTGAGCCTCAAAGATTAACAGCCTCCAGCCAGTACACAGTGCTTCTGAAAGCCAGCCAACCAGGGACAGCTAAGCCTTCTGAAAGCCAGCCAATCAGTGACAGCACCATCCTTCTGAAACCAAGACAATCAGCTACATACCACTCTTCCTAATGCCAGCCAAACACTGACAGTGCTGCCTTTCTGAAAGGCAGCCAATCAGAGACAGCCTTGCCCTTTTGGATGCCAGCCAATCAGTGACAACCCCGCCCTTCTGAAAGCCAGCCAATCAGTGACAGCCTTGCCCTTCTGGATGCCAACCAATCAGTGACAACCCCGCCCTTCTGAAAGCCAGCCAATCGGCTACATACCATTCTTCTGAAAGCCAGCCCATCAGTGATAGCCCCATGATTATAAAAGCCAGCCCCCAAAGACAGTCTCACTTTGGTGATTGAGTTGCCACAGTTGAAGCTCATTCTGTCCCTAACTACTGTGGGACAGGCTCTTTGCTAGGGGGCGGGGATACTGCCTACTCTTCCTGGCTTCACTCGGGTGTTTGTGCCATGCTGAGGCCCCACCTACGGAATGCCTCCCCACCAGGTAGCGGGTCAGGCTGTGTGGTGGAGCCCAGTACTCAGGTGGGGACCAGCACTCAGGTGAGGCCTAATGCTCAGGTGGGGACCGAGGCCAGTGGCCAGAGTGGAGGTGTGCTGGAGGGCTGAGGGCAGCGGGGGCTAGCAGGTCCAACCAACATGGACAGCCGTGGACACCGGCCACCCACCCTTTCTCCTACTGGCCGGGGCTGTGGGGAGAGCCCCTGTGTCCTGGTGCCCTTGGATTCTCGGAAGGAGAGGCTGGATCTTGTTAGGGCACCTGCTGGACAAGGAAAGCCGGCAGGTCAGACCCTCTTGTTCTATGGACTATGGCCAAGGGGGTCAGTGCAGACAAGGGGACACTCCGCACAAACAACCGACAAGGCAACTGACCCCCAGCCTCTATGCACAAACATCCCGGTGTTTCCAGTTTGTGAGGTGTCTTCACTGCTGTCTCTGATCCAGCAGCGTCAGAGACCTGAGCCTGGCACGCAGCCAGGAGAGGAACCTGAGGGTTGAGGTCGGTGCTGTGGCCGCCAAGGCCGCGCTGTTCCATCTGGAAGCCACAGTGATGGACCGGGGTCTGGCTGCAATGGGTGTCCAGGAAGCCGCTGAGCCCCCAGCATCCCAGCTGAGCCCCCGGGGACCTGCCCCACCCTTAGGCCTTGGGTGTGTCCCGGACTGACCTCTACACTGGGGACCTCCACACGCCTGCCGCACTCCCCATGTCTGATGTCCTGACCTTTCTGTCCTCAGCCGCCTGCTCCCAGCACCCTCTTCCTGCCCCTCACGGGGGTCCTGTCACCACCTGTCCCGCCTGTGTCCTGAATCCATGGTGAGGGTCTACCAGGTGGAGGGTGCAGGGCCCTCTCCAGCTGGCGACCAGCTTCACAAACACCCAGTGTCATTGAGACTGTCCTGGACGTCCACGGATGTCCCTGATGGGGCCAGGGAAGGTGGCAGAAGGTCCTGGAAGAGAGCAGGCCTGGCAAATGGCCAGCTTGGCAAGTGGCCAAGTCTGAAGGTGGGAACCCAGCTCTTCTGGCCCGGCCCCTCCAGTTCCCCAACTGGTGGTCCTCTTGAGGCATAAACGTATGTGATGCTGGGGCTCTCAGGAGTGAGCCTGTCTGCACAGGGCTCCACTGCCCCAGCCCGTCACTGGCTACTGATGGTTGAGCCTTAAAAATGAAAACTTCCTGGCAGCCCAGGGGTTAAGATTCTGTGCTTCCAGTGCAGAGGGCATGGGTTCGATCCCTGGTCAGGGAACTAGATCCTACATGCTGCATGTGGCCAAAAATCAGAGAAGAAAGGAAGACCCGAGGGCAGCCTAAACGTTCAGCTAAGTCGTCCTTGTTAATGCACTCAGGGCTGAGTCGGCTCTGCGTGTCTGTGGACACCTGTGATTCACGAGGCCCCCACTGGGCTCTGGGTAAGATCACAAAGTAGTTTAGAGCAAGGTTTGAGGAAATATAAACTCCTGGCTGTGGCTGATGGCTTAGCTGTGTGTTGCTCTGTGTCCACCTTGAAGGGGACACTTGAACTAAGCAGAGGGCAGACCCGAGGGGACTCTGAAGGTCGGGGCCCAGCGGCTGGACCGCGGGGAGCAGAAGGGGGGCCTGTCCAGCTGACCACCCAGCACTGCGGCGTGCGGGAGCCTGGGAGGGGCAGGCCCCCGCTCAGCCCTCTCTGAGTGGGCAGCAGGGTGTGCCAGAGTCCTGACCCCGTGGGAACCACACCCGGCTGTTCGTTAGTCTTCTCTACATCTTGAGGGTCAGGTTGAGCTGCCGCTGTTGGTGTGGAAGTCAATGGCTTGGGCCCTTTATCCACCTCCACGGGCCGAGTCTGGGACCCACAGCTTGGGGTTTAAAGGAAGGATCCTGAGTCTCTGGCTCAAGGACTTGGGACTCAGAGAAATGACGAGCGGCTTGGTGTGCCATTGTGGTGTTTATTTCTACGGCACTGGTTTACTTACTAGGAATCTGGTGGAAGTTGGTGCAGATAAAACTGGGACAAGTGGTGGCCGTTGGGTCTAGAGCCCTCGGCTCTGCTGGGAGTTCAGGGCAGCAAGACAGCCTGGTGGTCTCCACCCAGTTTCCTTCCCTTGGGCACAGGTGTGGGACTCAGTTTCCACGTCTGAAGCATGAGGTTGTTGGGATTGAGACGCTTGAATCTGTCCCAGCAGCAGAAGTCTCCTTCCCTGAGTCGTTGGCAAAACAGGACTGTGAACCGGCAGGGGCTGGCCGGGAGCCATGATCGGCATGAAGGTTCTGGAATGGCACTGGATTCGGTTGCATAAAGGCACAAAGCGGGGCAAGGCCAACACGTCTCTGGAACGTCCCAGTGTGGGGGGCAGACAGAGGGGCTGGGGTGGCTGCACTCGCCCGTGTGGCCCAGCAGGGACTGGCTGCCTCCTCCTCTTTCTCACCCCCCCTCCGGGTTCTTGTCTCCAACTTGCTAGCAGTTGGTTCTGGACTGGCCAGCTGTCTATGACGAGGAGCCGGGTACGGCCCCGTGGAGACGAAGGGAGAATGACAGGCGCTGGGTCCCAGCCAGGAAACTGGCCTTTTCAGCTTCATCTGAATTTGCCAGAAAGCGCTCCCCTTCTCACCCCAAGCTTCTCACTAAGATGGTGAAAACCTGATGCCCTAATGTAGTGGATTGCAATTATTCTAAATTAGGCAAACAAGCACATTTCAGAGTTTTTCCCCCATCTGTCTAACTTAAAGTTTCTGCTGCTTGTAATGAGTCCTTTCTTTAACACAGAAGCCTGGACCAAGAGGACTTTGCTATTGAATCTCTGCTCTTCCATTGTCTGGAGCCGAGGCCTGTCCTGTCCCCTCCCGGGGCCAGGGCCTTAGCTTTGCGGGAAGATGCTGGCTGACTCTGACCCAGGCTGCTAGGCTGCGGGGTCCTGCTGTGTTTCCAAGGCGCTTTGCCCGGAAACTCCACGAGTCACATGGTGGGCAGGCTGGTGGAGGGAGGAAGGGGCAGTGGGTGGATCCAAGGCCTGCTGTCTCTGCTCCTGAAGTCCCCACGCCTCAGGTTTCAGGGATGTTCGCAGGTGACGTGGCAGCTCGCACACAGCTTGTCGTCCCCAAAGGGCAGCTTGGTGAGGGGCCCCCTCTTCTCTCCCGGGGGTCGGGGGCCAGGTCGCTTGCTCTGGGTCAATGCTGGGAGGTGGCGGGATGACCCCAGGGAGCCCTGAACCCCATAATCAGGTTGACCCCTGAAGCCCACACTTCTTGTCTATTCTCTGCCTGAGGAGCTGGCGGTCCCTCCTTTCAGTCTGCTGGTGTAGAGATGGCGCCTGTGGGACCCGCGGGAGTCACGACCCAGGGAGAGGAGTAAAGCTGGCAGTGGGTGTGGGGAGGAGCTGGGCCGTGGGTCCTTCCTGCAACTTCCCCTTCCGTGTATATATACTGCACACACATATAGACATATATTGTCGTTGAGTCACCAAGCCGTGACTCTTTGCCACCAGTCTGTGACCCCACGGACTGTAGCCCACCAGGCTCCTCTGTCCATGGGCTTCTCCAGGCAAGAACACTGGTGTGGGTTGCCATGTTCTTCTCCAGGGGATCTTCCCAGTTCAGGAATCAAACTGGCATCTCCTGTGTCTCCTACACTGACAGGCAGATTCTTTACCACTGAGCCTCCAAGGAAGCCCATATATTCTATCACACACACATATATGAGAAGCTATACAGTTTACGATACGTGATAACTTACAGGGTACTCATTAAAAGGTCTTAGTTCGTGTGGCTGTGGTGGCCAAGTCTCCACACCAGCAGTCTGCAGGCTGAACAGCCCGGAGAGCCAGTGGCGTAAGCTCCAGTCTAAAGGCTAAAGGTCCAAGACCCTGGGCCAGCTGATGCTTCAGCTCGAGTCCAAAGGTGGGACACACTGGCTGTCCAGTGGGCAGGCAGTCAGGCAGGCGTCAGTCTCTTATTTGGGGAGGCCCAGCCTTTCGCTCTGTTTAGGCCGTCGGCTGGTTGGGTGAGGTCCGCCAGACCGGGAAAGGCAAACTCCTTTCCTGTCTACTGGTGTAAATGTCCCCCCAAGCCCTCACGGAGACCCCCAGAGTCACGGCTGGTTATCTCTCTGGGTGCCCGTGGCCTGGCTGTGCTGACATGTATGGGTAACGCTCACTGCTCCCTCCTCACCCAGCCCGGCCTGTCCCCTGGCTGCACCTCGGTCTGGAGCTAGGGAGGGGGTCAGGGGTGGCAGACTCACGGCATGTCAGGCTGGAGTGGCCCAGATGTGCGCAGATCTGTCCTGGGGAGGACCGCATCCTGCCCGAGTCTACTCGCCCAGTGACCAGGGGAGCTGGCCCTGCCCGAGGGGCTCTGACCTACCACACCCACTGCTGCCTGGTACCACAGGCTGGATTTCTTTCCAAAATCTCTGTTGAGATGCAAGAGCCTCAAAACTTGGAGGGTTCTCTGTATCTCAGAAGCTTAGGTTCCTCACTAGGGCAGGCCCTGCCAGTCCTCAGAGACAGAAATGAATCTGATTCTCCTAGAAAATCGAGTGTGGCCTGAGCCCCAGCCCAGGCGATTTGATTCCCTCCCAGCTCCGCGTCCCTTGATCTGTGTCACTCAGGAAGCAGCTCCTGACAATTTCCATGAGGAGCTAATGCACAACATTTGGAGGGCTGCTGTTTAAAACAAAATCTACCACGCGGTGAAGACTCTGTGGGCAGCCTCGTATGCAGTTAAGCCCTGTAAGCAGGTCTGGTCTCTGTTCGGGTGCTGAACACCTGTATCTGAGAGCACAGATTCAGCGACATTTCACACACACAGCGCGCGCACACTCACAGCAGACTCGGCGGCTTGTTCTCAGAAGGTGTCTAAGCCGCGTTTTAAATATTTACCCTACATCGTGCAAACAATAGAATGAGTGTGATCAGTGACACACTGGCCTTCTGTCTTTCCTTTTTGAAACAAAGCTGTCATTCT
The DNA here is from genome assembly GCF_014754425.2 of Oryx dammah. Taxonomy (NCBI): domain Eukaryota; kingdom Metazoa; phylum Chordata; class Mammalia; order Artiodactyla; family Bovidae; genus Oryx; species Oryx dammah. Next base: position 116,446,501 of record NW_024070212.1, read on the forward strand.
TGAGAAGCCGCTGCGGGTAGAAACCCCACTTCTGGTGGCCCATGAGGCTGAAAAATGCAGTCGCAGACAAGGAGGGGTCTCCCGGAGTCCACGAAAGCTGCCACGAAGCTCAGGTACTCAGCACCTTAGGCTGGAAAAACAGCCACGCTCAGGGCAGAGCCCACCAACTTGGAAACAGAAAGAGAAGCATTGACCTTCCGTGGTGAACACGCTTGCTTCCTTGTTGCATTTTCGTGGAAACCGCCTGTTCTGCTCTTACTTCTTGAGATATCAAGAAGACCATCCCTTCGCCAACACTGACCCCAGCTGCCCAGAGGGACCAGGTTGTCCTGGGAGGCCCACGCCCGTGACGTGCTCTTCCTGCCTTGGGCTGATTTCTGGGGTGTAAATGCTTCTGGGTGGCTGATTTCCAGCCGTCGAGGTGAGGCCCTCACCGTGGACGTGGGAAGAGATGGGGTTTCCCGTGTCTGCTGGTGGTGGGGGCCGCCCCAGCAAGCTGCTGCCCCTCTGGCTCTGGAAAGATAGACCTTGCTTCTCCCAGGAGAAGCCTGCCATCTGGCCACCTGAAGTCTGAGAGGGCTTCTGCGTGTGTGTGTGACACGCAGAGGGGTAGAGAGAGGAAGGGAGTCTGCTTGTGAGGAGCTGGGCAGGCCGCCCTGGGGAGTGAAGCGGGGGGGCTTCGTGTCCACGCCTGTCCTGCCCCATGAGTGGCCCGTCCCAGGGCACCCGTCTGCACAGACCAGCTTACACAGGCCGGGGAGCACATAGAGGCCGTCATTCCCAGGGGGATGCCGCCTGCGGGCTGGACCCGGACCCCTTAGCTATTGCGTGGGAAGGGGCTTCTGTGTTCTCTTTGTCGGTCCACGGGGAGACCAGCAGCTCCCCAGCCTCCCCTGGAACATGATGCATCTCCAAGCCGAGGTTGCTGGCATCACTGGGAACTAGGAGACAGCCGCGGAAGGAAGCAGCCCTGACGACATCTCGGGCTGAAGCCTCCAGTCTTGAGAACCGTGAGCCAATAGATTCCTGTTGTTCTAAGTCCCCCACTTGTGGCCATTGGTTACAGCCCTAGGAGGTGAAGGCGGGTTCCGACCCAGAATCCACCCCGAGGGCCTTGGGCATCCATTCCCAGCCCCAAGGAGCACAGTCAGGACCCCCGGGGGTGCTGGGACGGTGGCCAGTGGTAACATTGGCGCAGGGGCAGGGTGGCATCTGGCCCGGCTGCGTGCGCACAGGCAGGGAGGCAGCACCTCCAGGGCCCAGAGCCTGGGAGCCCCGGGAGGGGCTGGGGGGGTGGTCTGAAGGCCCTGAAGGGAAGCTGCCAGGAGCAGAGAGACCCGTGACTCCCAGAAGAGAAGGCAGCTTGGGACAACTGCGGCTTCTCGAAGGAGACAGGGGATTCCAGGCAAGGCTCCCCAGCGCTGGTTCCTGGTCTGCTGCCCTTGTCCCTGCTCAGCCTGAGAGTTCAGGGTGGGATGGAGAGAGGGGAAGGAGGAGGCTCCTCTTCCCCCCGGCCTCGGTCTCCACCAGCAGGGAGGCGAGCCGGCATCAGGCTGAGCCTGCAGGCCTGTGACTGTGGGGAGATGAGCCGGCTCAGACAGGCCCGCAGGCAGGAGGGCGGCAGGGTCTGCCCTGATGGCCCACCTCACCCCCAGCCCAGCCCCAGTCTTGGCGAGGACCCTGCTGGCCTGCCGCTCAGGGCCGCAGCAGCCCCAGCCCAGCCCCAGGCTCCGCGAGGACCCTGCTGGCCTGCCGCTCAGGACCGCAGCAGCCCCGCTGGATCCGGCTTCACTCCCATCCTCGACACACGGAGATGCTCTTCAGAAAGTCTGATCGAAACTCTCAGGACCTGTCGCAGAGACAAGGGGCTCCTGGGCCAGACCCGCATGGGCGGCTGGCTGGGACGTGCCACACGCCCGCGGGCTCTCCGCCACCGCCGCCCCCCACGCCCTGCCTTTATAATTTCCAGTTGCCAGCGACTGACATGATGACACTGTGTAATCTGGTCATTTTCCCCAAACTTCAAACCCCCGTCTTTATCAGCAGGTGCTAAATTGCCCCTCCAGCTGCTGAATGTAACAATTAACTCCATTAACATCGCAACAGCTGTAATTTTTGAGGAAATGAAAAACATTAATAACTACTACCAAAAGCTAAAAAACAAAGCCAAACAGAAAACACAGCATCCCCCCAAGGCTGAAATTGCCAACACGGGAGAAAAGGGTCCTGGGGTTCAGACAGGCCTGCAGACCCCTGGGGGGCGGGGAGGGGCTCGCCCCGTCTGCAGGGAGGTGACTCTCCACCCCCCACCCCAAGGGAGGGGGTGCAGAGCCAGGGATCAGGACAAGTCCTTCCAGAGGACTTCAGGCTCCCAGGATGCGAGCCAGGTCTGAGAACGGAAGTGGACACTATGAGAGGAAGCCCCACTGGGTGCACATCCTGACGCTCTGGGGACGAAGTCGCGTCTGGGGCAGAGTGCCAGCAGTTCTGTCCGACCCTTCCTGTGTGCACCACGGGCATACTCGCGTGTGCAGGTACACGTGTGCAACCCTGCGTGCATGTGCATACACACGCACGCCCTGTGTGTGCACCCAGGCTCACGTGTCCACACGACACGTGTATACATGCAGGCACGTGCTCACATACGTGCAGGTAGCCTGAGCACCCCTTGTGCACACACATGCCGTCACATGATGCGCACACGCATCCTCACGTGTGTGTGTGTGTGGTGCACACAGCTTACTGCCCTGAGACTCAGCCACCGAGGCGCTTACCCTGGACTCTGCACTGTGGTGAGGACCCGTTGGGAACACACACGTGCTGCACGCTCACACGTTCACGCCCAGCCACCAGGCCCCAGAGGAACGCCCTCGTCCTGGGAACAGAGGGGCCGTGTCCTGCGTATGGTCTGCGTGCTGCTGACGGTGGAGTGGGCAGACACGCGGGCCAGGAGGGTCAGGTGCAAAAGTGCTTCAGCAAAAGAAGACAAACTAAAGGGGCCAAGATTCCTTCTCGGACAGTGTGAGTGCAGGTGGTTCCTGCACAACAAAATTTCATTTCCAAGTAGTGGCTTAATTGTCAGAAAATTAAATAATAATCAACTTTGTGGAAATAACTCTGATGTAAAATGTCAATACTTATCATAGGTTGTATCTGCCATTCATTTTAATAAATCATTTTAAATTTAGATTGCATCCTTGAAAGATGCATGTGGCTTTACCTTTAATTTATATATTTGCTTAAAATGTTGGATAAAACACTCACACGTGTGCATATGTCCATGTGTGTTCATTAACAGGCACATGAGCACACAGGACATATATAGACGCATACACACGTGCTCGCAGGGCAGGGCACAGAGGCATGCGTGCCACCCCCGCGCTGGATGACTGGCCTGGGGAATTGGGAGTGGGTGAGCCGGGCAGCTGGGGGGCAGGGAAGGGCTGGGGCGAAGGCTGGGCGGGTGGTGGAGCTAGGGTGGGAACTGGAAAGCACCCGCCAGCAGTGATGCTTCCAAGCAGTCAAGGGGTGGCTGGGGAGCGAGGGCAGGGGGCCCAGGATGGGGCTGTGCTGTGGCGATGCCCCTCCATTCAGGACCCTTGGGTGGAGATGTGGGTGCCGCATGGGGTAGGGGGACCAGCCCTGCAGAGGAGGAGCCCCGCACCCGCCTTCTTTGGATTTCTCTGTGGGCCCCGCACTCCAGGTCGTGGCTAAGGGTCAGGCGTCGCCCGCCTGGCTTCCTGCCCCTCCTGGAGAGGCAGATGTTCTCCAGGAATAAACTCGCACTCCAGGCTTCGTGCGGAATCTCCCGATCGTGGTGCTTAGAAGAGCAGTATCACGTCGGGGCTAAATCAGTCCACTTCTAAATTAACATTTTTTGGGAAAAAAGAATCTTGCCCCGTGCCAACTCGCAGATTCCATAAGCTTCTGTTTAATCGTATACTAAATTTAAAGAGGATTTAATTAGCAAATCATTTCTTTATTTACATTGTGTTTCTCTTGAAATGAGATTTGAAACGAATTCTATTTTTGTTCCAGGGCATGGTGTTAAGTATGATTCCGAGCAGTGATAACGGGGAAACCGTGCTGCGTGGCACCTCTCTTCCAGGGACATGTGTGTGTGGTGTGTGTGTGTGTGTATGTGTGAGAAACTGTTTTCTTTCCTAAATGGAATCGCAGAGGCCCCTTGCCCAGCCTCACCTGTGCCTGCTTCTCTGTGCTCCTACCTCTGCCTGGCTCCTCCCTCGTCTGCATCCCCAGCCCCCACCAGGACACTTCCTGGTTCCCTGAAGGATGCTCACTGCAGCGCCCCTGGCCCCAGCCATCAAGGCCCCACTGGGCTGAAGGTGGGTGGGGCCTCTCTCTGGTCTCCCAGGCTGCCGTGGGTATTTGTCGCTTTGGCCAACCAACCACTGGGTCCATCTCACTCTCTGGCCATCTCTCTGTGAGGGCTCTTCCCAGGGGTCAGTGTGATTGGGCCTTGAGTTTCTTAGCACCTCTGGGAGCCAGACGTCAGGAACCCAGCCCCCTGATTGCAGCTGGGGGTCTTCGTCTGCCACGCTCCCTGCAGGATGGACAAGTGCAGGGTATGTCTATGTGTCCCTGAGAGTGCGTGCATACATGTGTGGGCGTGTATGCTGCACACATGGATGCATGCCCATGTCCAGTGGGGCCCAGCTCTGAGAGCAGCTGAGTGGCTGTGACCACACCTCCTTGCTTTGGCTGACCTACCCCTGGGTCTGAAGACATCCCTTTCCTCCTTGTTTTAATGTTCTCCACGCTGGGGACCATCTTCCTCTCTGGGCAGCTTCCCAGGGAGGGTGCAGGGGGGCAGAGCTTGTCCTGGACATTGAGGCCAGAGGTCTCATAGCTCTCTGACGTGCTGTTCATTTTTCCCCAAGCTTTTTTCAGTGTTTCACTTTGGTCGGTTCCTAATGCCTTGTTTCAAGTTCACTGATCTGTTCCTCTGCAGTGTCTAATCTGCTGTTAACCCCATCCAGAGTATTTTTCATCTTAGCTATTGTGATTTGTTTTAATCTCTAGAAGTTCGCTGGTTATTTCTTTAGTTGTTACCTTTCCTCGAGCTTGTTGAGCAGTTGTAATAACTCTATTGTTGTCCCAGCTATTAGTAGCTAATTGGATTATTTGTGCCATTTTCTGGATTGGTCTCAGATGATTTTTCTCTTCAATATGGGTCACATTTTCCTGCTTCTTTGCGTGTCTGGTAGTTTCTGATTGGATGCTGGACATTGTGAATCTTGCCTTTTGGGTGCTGGGTGTGTTTGTATTCTGAGGGACATTTCCTGGCCTTGCAGAGGGCTGCGGTGGGGTTTCCTGGCAGCACTTTGACCTTTTGTGTCTTGTTGGCGGACTTGGGCAGGCGGGACTTGAGCAACGCTCAGCACAGTGTTGCCCCAGTCCTGAGACAGCGCTGACTGAGTGTGTACCCGATGCCCTGTGAACAGTGAGGTTTCCTCGCCATCGATGGGGGTGGGCGCCTCCCGCCCATGAGTGGGTGTCATGCACTCTGCCCGCTAATCCTTCCAGGTGGCTCTTGCTCCAATTTTGGGCAGTTCCCTCATACAAATGCACTTACGGGTCTTCACCTGAATACTCGAGGGGCCTCTGAAGACCTCCAGAGCCGCCTGCCCTTATAGATGATCCCCTTCAGTGCTCTGACATGAGCCTGGAGGCTTATTCCTGCCTGGCCCTCAGCATCTAAATCGAGGGCATCCACCAGGCTCTGACTGTGTCTCCGAGACTCTGTGCCCAAGCCAACCACAGGCCTCTCATCACTTGTCCCCTCTCCCATGATCACTGCCCTTTTTGCCTGATGTCCAGGGTCTTCAGAACTGTGTTTGCTATGGTTTACCTGTTTGTCTTTTTAGTTGCTTCAGGAGAGAAGCTGAAGTCCTACTTGGGCTTATCCTGAAGGCCACAGAAGCTGCAGAGGTGAGTGGTCCAAGCCTTCCTCCCAAGGCTGTGCTGCCAGATGCCGACAGGACGTGTTCTTCCTCCACAGAACAGACCCGGGGGTTGGGATGTCCCGCCCAGAGTGGGCATCTTCGTGGCTGGGTTCAGTGGGGACCAGTACTTGTGGGGTGGGTGTTAGGGCCTCAACACGTGAATCTGGGGGTGCACAGACTTGGTCTCCTTCTCCCGTGAGCTCTGAGGGGTTGGAGGGGCTGCCTGGTGAGAAGGATGTGGAGACTTCTCAGATCTTTGGGGGAAGAGCCTGCCATGGAGGTGGGGGTGGTGGTGGGGGCTCTGTGTTGAGTAGGGGCCAACATGGCACCCTCCTCCTGGAGAACTTTGGTGCCTCTAGGGTGCCTGTTAGTGATCAGGGATGAGTGTGTGTTAGCCGCTGAGGCTGTGTGCAGCTTGGGTCCCCTGCAGGCACAGGGATGGAGCTTGGCCTGCTGGACACATGCTGAGGCTGACCCCCGGGGTGGGGGAGAAGCTGGAGAAGGCAGGTGCGGGGCCAAGCTGTGATGGAAGCGGGACAGCCTCAGGAGCCCACTGGGGGCTGTGGGGAAGAACGGCTGGGCTGGGACGGCCCAGGTGCCAGGGCCTTACCCTCCACTGCTGGGCACTGCTGGTCCCAGGGAGGCCAGGAGCTGGTGAGAAGGTCACTGAAGCTGAAGCCACCCTGGAGTGGCTGGCAGTGGATGGTGATGTGCCTTGCAGCTCTGCCTTAGACGGGCATCTGGGCAGCGCACCCAGGGCCATTGCAGAGGGCAGAGAGAGTCCTGCCCATGGAGGTGAGGTGCGGGGCTGCTGAACCAGTGCAGGGATGCGTGGCCATGATGTGTGGTATGAGCTTCTGTGGGGGATGGGCTGGGACTGGTTTGGGCTAGGAGGTTCCCAGCGAGGGAGAGTCCCCACAAAATCACCATGGGGGGTCAGAAGTTCTGGAGGGGATGGACTCTGGGATCCAGGAAGACATGGTGCATTTGTTCTGGGAGGACGATGGAGCCGAGGCCAGCACCGCTGCCCTGAAGGCTCACAGCCCCTCCCTGCTGCCCTCATCTGCTCCCCTCGGCACTCGGGGTGTATGCAGACCCCGCCCCTGGAGGAGCAGTGGGAGCGAGTGGTACTGCCAGCCCCAGGGTCCGCACACCGACGCCGCCACGTCTGAACCTGCTCCAGTAACCCTGCATTGAGGGGCTGTGTACCATCACCTCTCTGCAAAGAGAAGGGGAAAACCTGGAAGCAGAGGATGAGACGGTTGGATGGTATCACCAACTCGACGGACATGAGTTTGAGCAAACTCTGGGAGATAGTTAAGAACAGGGAAGCCTGGTGTGCTGCAGTCCATGGGGTCACAAAGAGTCAGACACGACTTGGCAACTGAACAACAACGAGAAGGGATTATATCAGTCCAAGTCTCTCCTGAGAAAGGGAACCAAAAGGACATGTACACGCACACACACGCACACACACACACACATGCATGCACACCCATGCACACACACACAGCACACATGTGTGCGCACATACTGCACACACATGCATGCACACACGTGCACATGTGTACACACATGCGCACACACCCCAACACACTGCACACACACGCATGCACATGCACACGCACACGCACACACACATGCACACACACGCACACACAGCACACAAACAAATGCACACACACGCACACACACAGCACACACACATGCATGCACACGCATGCACACACACATGCACACACAGCACACACTGCACACATATGCATGCACACACATGCACACACATGCATGCACACGCACGCACAGCACACACACACGCACACGCACACACACATGCATGCACACGCACACACACACACATGCACACACAGCACACACACATGCACACACAGCACACACACATGCATGCACACACATGCACACACACAGCACACACATGCACGCACACAGCACACACATGCATGCACACAATGCACATGCGTGCACACACACCCCTCAACACACTGCACACACATGCATGCACATGCACACATGCACACACATGCACACACACAGCACACACACGCACACACACACACGCACACACATGCATGCACACGCATGCACACACAGCACACACGTGTGCACACACACGTGTGCACACACACATGTGCGCACACACTGCACACATATGCATGCACACATGCACATGCGTGCGCACACATGCACACACCCCAACACACTGCACACATGCATGCACATGCACACCCGCACACACATGCACACACACATGTACACACACATGTGCACACGCACACACATGCACACACACCCCACCCCCGCACATGCACACACTGCACACACACGCATGCACACACACAGGGGTCTGAAATCTTCATGCATGTTGACTGTACTTCAGTCGCTCAGTCGTGTGCGACTCTGCGGCCCCATGGACTGCAGCACTCCAGGCTTCCCTGTCCTTCACCATCGCCCAGAGTTTACTCAGGTTCATGTCATTTGAGTCGGTGATGCCATCCGACCACCTCATCCTCTGCCACCCTGCATGTCGACGCAGCAGCCTTAAGGCAGAAGTGCTTCTTTCAGGACCTCAGTGTTTTCCACATGACCACACATCTGGGCACCATGGCCTGGCCAAGCCGATGCATGGGATCCGCCATCACAGGGGTGGTTGGGTTTGGACAGTGACCCTGCCCTCTGGAAGAGCAGAGTTTCCCCAGGAGCCTGGAGAGGGGGTGTGTGTGTGTGTGTTGGGGGCAGGCAGGAAGATGGGGTTACCAGCCAAGGGGATGTCTGTACATTGGTGTTCCTGGGCCCTTGGGGAAGGGTCAACCGACCCCCTTCTCTGAAGCTGTGCCCTTGGTGTCTGGGGTGCAAATGTCTTACTTCCAGGCTGGCTGGACCCTGGGAGACCCCTGGCAGACAGGCCGCCTCCTTACCTTCCCAGCCCAGGACGCTGGGCCCCGGTGGCACCAGCCCCACCATTGAGAGCGTAGAGCAGGAAGCAGCTGATTCTGGAAACTTCCTCTTGACTCTTCTTCATGGCCCGGTGCCAAGCGCCCTGCCTCCACCCATCCTCTTCTGCTGACTCTGGGCTCGGGCGGGGGAAGCGGGGTGCCAGCCCCATCATCCTAGTCCCGAGAACCTCGTGAAGCCCAGGACTCCTGATTCACATTCAGGGCAGTGGGTGGAGGCCTTGAAATCTGAGAACCTGTTACTTCAGCTCTTAAAACTGCTGTGGATTAACGAAATTCCCTCCATCCCTCCATCTTTGGAATGAGTCTCCCAGGGCTGCATGGACTCGCCGGCTTCCAGGAGACTGGCTGGTTCTAGTGCTGAGGCTGCCGAGAGTCCAGTGGGGGGCGGCAACCCCCTCTGTGGGGCTGCTGCCGCGTGGAGCACCTGTCCCGGGCTCCCAGCCCTGGAACTCTGTCCTCATCTAAGGGTTTGGGAATTTAAAGCAGTTTGCAATGTGCAGTGAGGGTGTGGGATGCCATTCGGGTGAAGGTGGAAAGCCCTGACCACAGTCTTCGTCCAAGAGCTGAGGGCCCAGCGGGACGGGGGCGCTGTGGGGTCTCCCTGCTGGATACCACCCTAGGAAACTCCTGCCAAGCCTAGAGCACCACATAGACCCCTGAGCCCTGGACACAGACCCCTGAGCCCTGGACGCAGACCCCTGAGCCCTGGATGCAGACCCCCCCTGGACGCAGACCCCTGAGCCCTGGACGCAGACCCCTGAGCCCTGGACGCAGACCCCTGAGCAGCAGACACAGGGCTCTATGGAGAAGTCGGGTGATGAACGTAGCAGTGGCAGGCACCCCTCCTCGCCCTGGGATGCTCACTGGCCTGGGAGCAGTTTCTCTGCCCAGCACGAGGCGGAGGGAGACACCCCGAGGCGCGGGGTCAGAGCCCACCAAGAGTGAGTCTGGAGGATGCGTCCCCCCCACCACCCCCAGGCCACGGAGCTGGCTCTTCTGAGCAGCTTCTCCCCATGACGGCTGGGAGAGCAGGGGGACATGAGCGTCCTGCAGAGGACCAGCTCCTTTCGCATCTGGCTTCAAGTGCTACCTGGGGTGGGGGGTGGGATTCCCGGGACCCCATTTCAATTGTGCTAAGTCGTTTCAATCATGTCCAGCTCTTTGTGACCCCATAGACTGTAGCCCACTAGGCTCCTCTGTCCTTGGGGGACAGAGAATCCCCAGGCACGAATACTGGGGTGGGCTGCCATGCCCTCCTCCAGGGGATCTTCCCAACCCAGGGGTCGAATCCGAGTCTCACGTCCCCTGCACTGGCAGGCGGGTTCTCTACCACTGCGCCACCCAGGGAGCCCATTTCAATCGCTGCTGCTCTTACACAGTCTCAGGTGCCTAGTTACCTGTTGATGGGTGTCTGATGGTCCTCAGTTTACCCCCGAGCTTACCTTGGTGACGCACAGATTGGAGCTGTCTGGCGTGCAGCCGAGGCAGAGGTGGGGGCCTCTAGGGCAGGTGAGGACAGGGCTGGCTCCTGGCTGGCCAATACCCCCGATCCAGAAGGTGAAAATCAGAAAGTGCCAAGAATGGGCTCATGTGGTCCGAAAACCACAGGCCCTCCTGTTTCCCTGCCGGCCTTCCATTTGTAACCATCTGCAAAACTCCTCAGAAGACAGTGTCGGGAGTTTATGTCTTACTGTCCAGGATCTGACATCTTCTAAGGGAATAATCAGGGCTCATCTGGGTGGGAGGAGGGATCGATTCTGCGGGCTGCACACCGCCTGCCTTGTTGTCAAGAGGAAAGATCTACGGTGGTTTTATTTAAGATGCTGCTCCCTGTAGCCCCGGAGATGGGCTCTCGTCTGTGTTATGCTAAATCTTTAATAGCTTTTGACTGCGATATATGCTGGGAGGATTCTTATCAGGCTGGGCCCCAGGTCCTTCTTTCTCCTCTTAGGGGGGAAGGCAGAAAGAATGGTTCGCTGGCTTTTATGTGCAGAGATGGGCTTGCTGGTGCTGGAGGTGGAGGCCAGGAGGCGGACTGGCGCAGCTCAGAGAGGCTGAGCTCTCCTGCAGGGGCAGCACCCTTGAGAGTCCGGACGTGATACCATGTCTGGGCTCCAGACCCCAGACCCACTGCGGAGAGGTGGAGCAGCTGCCTGGAAAGGCCCGGAGGTGCAGGCCCGCTCAGGCTGCAGGAAGGGTCTGCGTCCTTCTGGAATGACCCTGAAAGAAGTGAGGAGCAAGGAGACACGGGAAAAATGAACCTGTGGATGGGGGCCACCCCTCAACATTCAGGTTCACCTCCCACCAGCTCCTGCTTGTGCACCCTGAACCACGAGGTCAGGGCCCAGGGGAGTCAGAGGAAGCTTCCAGACTATCTGCCTGAGTTCTGGAGGGAGAACCCAGGCTGGAGTGGGCATCTCTGCTGCCGGGGGGAGCAGCCCTGCGGGTCCCATCCTTCATGCTGGACGTTCACGCCTGAGGATGGAAGCCCTGCTCTTCCTCCCTCGTCACTGGGGACGCCATGGCCAGGCCTCCTCCGTCATTGTCACCGCACATGCACACCCCCCATCTGAATGGCTTCCTGCCTGCTCCCTGCCCCAGGGGTCACTGTGCCCTTTGCCAGTCCAGAGTCACCTGGGCCAGACACTTTGTCCCCTGTCAAAGGGGAACAGAGGCCTCCAAATTCCAGGGCTCGATTCCCTGTGGACAAGCACAGAGGCTGGGGGGTCAGGGAGCTGGGGGCGGGGATGAGGGGAAGGGGGCTCCAGCCAGGCACCCCGCACTGCCTGCCTCTGTGGCCCGTGGCCGCGGCTGGGGCTGGCTCTGCGAGGGAGAGAGTGTCCCTGAGTCTGTGTGTCCCTGGGGCCTCTGCCCCCGACCACTGCCAGGCCTGGCTGGCTCCTGGCGGTCCTGTGACAGGTGCCCTTCAGGCAGGTTTGGTCTGCTGTTTACAATCGTGTGCATGGTGTGGCTTCCCAGGTGGCTCTGTGATGAAGAGCCCGCTTCCCAGTGCAGGAGAGCAGGAGAGCAGGAGATAATGCGTTCCATCCCTGGGTTGAGAAGGTCCCCTGGAGGAGGAAAGGGCAACACGTTCTTGAGCTTCCCTGGCAGCTCAGTGGGTAAAGAGACTGCCTGCAGTGCAGGGGACCCTGGTTTGATTCCTGGGTTGGGAAGATCTGCTGCAGAAGGGCTAGGCTACCCACTCCAGCATTCTCGGCTTCCCTTATGACTCAGCTGGTAAAAAATCTGCCCGCAATGCGGGAGACCTGGGTTTGATCCCTGGGTCAGGAAGATCCCCTGGAGAAGGGATAGGCTACCCACTCCAGGATTCTAGCCTGCAAAATCCCATAGACTGTATGGTCCACAGGATCGCAGAGTGAGACATGGCTGAGTGACTTTCACTTTCTTTTCACTTGCTCTGCAGTCCTCTTGCCTGGAGAATCCCATGGACAGAGGAGGCTGGCGGGCTGCAGTCCGTGTGGTCAGAGAGAGCTGGACACAGCTGAGCGCTCCTGCAAGGGGCACAACACGCCTCTCTGATACGTCCACACGCTGTGAAATCATCGCCTGGTCACACTAATGAACTCGTCCACCTCCCCACGTGGTTACCTTCTGTGTGTGGTGACATAGCCGAGATCCAGTCTCTCGGGAAATTCCCAGTACACGGGGCTGTGTTATAACTGGGTCACCGCTCCGCATGCTGGATCTCTAGGACTTACTCATGCGCGTCACAGAAGCTTGGTGCCTTTGACCAATGCACTGCTGGTGTGAACGTAAATGAGTGCAGCCGCTGTGGAAGACAGGATGGGAAGACGGTGAAAACCAGAACTGCCATACGATCCGGCTGTCCCAGTTTTGGGTATTTATCAGAGAGATGTAAAATCATTTCTTGAAGCCTCAATTTTTGAATCCGTTTTGAAGAAACGTCTACATCCCAATATTCATTTTAGAATTATTCACAGTAGCCGGGATGTGGACACTACCTGGGTCCATCGGTGGACACCGGGATGAAGACGTGCTGTGCATACACGATGGAATATTGTTCAGCCTTAAACAAGACAAAGCGGGAGGTCCTGCTGTTTTCAACATCATGGATAAACTTGGGGGTGTCGTGCGAAGTGCGATAAGTGAAGTCGCTCAGTTGTGTCCCACTATGGACTACAGAGTCCGCGAAATTCTGCAGGCCAGAACACTGGAGTGGGTAGCCTTTCTCTTCTCCAGGGGATCTTCCCAACCCAGGGATCGAACCCAGGTCTCCCGCACTGCAGGTGGGTTCTTTCCCAGGGAAGCCCGAGAATACTGGAGTGGGCAGCCTGTCCCGTCTCCAGCAGATCTTCCTGACCCAGGAATCAGACCAGGGTCTCCTGCATTGCAGGCGGGTTCTTTACCAGCTGAGCTCTCAGGGACGCCTAAGTGAGATAAGCCAGATACAGAAAGAAACTTTGCATGATCGCACTCACCTGTGGAATCTAAAACAAACTGAGCTCAGAACCGGAGGGTGGAACGGTGGTTGCCGGAGGCACGCAGGTGGGGGAGAAGTCGATCTGTTTTTAGCTGCTTTAGGTCATTTTGTGAACAAAGCCGGGGGAGCTGTACCAGCCAAGCGTCAGGCGAGAAGTAGAAGCGACCGAGAGCTCACCTGAGTCCAGCAGACCCGGCCGCCTCTCCCCTGCAGCGTGGTCTCAGGGGCTGGAGGGCTGGAGGGCGTGAAGCCCCTGCGTGAGCCCCTCCGGGTGGGTAGCCCCCTGGGAGGTGGCGGAGCTGCTTGAGACTGGAGAGACTGTTCTGTGGGCCGAGCCCAGGGCTCTGGTGCCCCGCTCTGTTGGGGGGCACTTCATGAGAAGCTGTCCGGGGCCCCCGAGGAGAGGGACCCCGCCCTCCGAGCCGCACCCTGTGGGGAGGGGGGTACCGATAGTGAGGGACAGCACCGGGAAGTCAGGGACACCTAGTAAGCAGGCCACCTGCATGGGCCCAGGGTCAGCCCCGGGCACTTTGGACACAGGGGTCTGCCCACCCTCCGGGGGGTTTAGCTGGGCCCCAGACTCAGCCCTCAGGCTGCCTCCCCTGGGCGGGGGTGCTGTGTGTGTGGGGCCCATCCAAGCACTGCGGCGGCGGGCAGACCTCTCGGGGACGGAGTGGACGTGGCCCAGGACCCACACGGGTCTGAGGGTCTCCTGCACTGCCTCTTCCGGGATCTCTGCGCTGGAGGGAGCCGGTCCCTTCCCTCTGCTCCTGGCTCCCCTGGGCCCTGCCTGGGGTCCCGTGCCCCTCGCGGCGCCTTGCTTGTTGGACCGTGAGCCCCTAGAGCAGGGCTGTGGCCTCCCCCCTCCCAAGTCAGGGGGGTCCCTAGCACTGACAGATGGCCCACCTCACAGGACACACCCCCCAGAAGCCATCTGGGCCCTCACTGAGGGTCATCACCTGTGAGCTGGGGGACGCAGGCCTCAGGGTGAGCGCCCGGCGGGCTCCCAACTCCCATCCCTCAGCACCCCAGAGCTCAGAAGACAGAGCCGGGGGTGACCCCCAAATGGGCTGCCCCTAAGTGGAGTAAGACAGGTCGGAAGGGGTGCTTTAATGCACTACTTTCTGCCCAGTGACGCAGGAAAGCACTCTGGCTCCCACATCTTGGTGCTCAGAACTCTAGTCTGCCAGGCTCCAGAGGAAAGACACGGCCTCTGTGATTCTCAGCGGGGCTTCCTTGGCCCCCCACGGCCCGAGGCCCCTCGTGTCGCTGCCCAGGCTCTGAGGAGGCTCTGGGGTAGCGTGAGTGGGCAGGCGAGGTGGCCCCTTAAGAAGGGCATCACGCCATTCCCTCACTGCAGGACTTCTCAGTGCTTCTGAGGAGTTAATGCACCCAGGGATTCTCCCAGAAGGGGTGGAGCTTGTAGGTTTCAGGAAGTAATTTCTCCGGGGAAACATCCTCAGGAAGCCCTTTGTGGCCTGTGCTCTGTGGGACCCAGTTTGGGAAAAGCTGCCCTATTGGCTGAGACAGAGCAGGGCTCCGAGTAGGACAAGGCGCATGAACAGGCACAGGGCTTCCGGGCGTCCTGGGCGGCAGCCCCTCCTCTTGTGCGCCCCCCTGTCCTGTTTGCCCCCGCTTCTCACTCCCTGCCTCAGGCTTGCATTTGACGCCTCCCCTTCTTCCCTAGTGACCCCGAATCTTCCTAAATCATTGCCCTCCACCCCCTTCTCCGAGGGACACCCAGAGACCAGAGCCCCCAGGGCGCTGCTCAGGGTGCCGGGCACATCTGGCGCTTTGTAGTCGTGGGGTCGCGTGAATATCTGTGCTCTGCCTGCCCCTCCTGCTGGCCTGTCAGCAGGGCCCTCAGTGTCGCTGACCACGCACCCGGCAGGCTGGCGGGCCTGCTCTGAAGTGGGCAGAGCGCAGAGCTGCACCTGGGGCCGTCCATGTGCCAGGCCCACGGCCCAGACCCGGCCGCCCGCCAGGGCTCAGCGTGCCAGGTGAGTGGTGTGGGCCCCCCAGGGGACACCAGGGAGGGGGGCGGCAGCAGACAGGGCTGAGATGGGGGCGGGCACGCGTCCGAACTCTGGCTGTGCCCCCTGCCACCCTCACGCCAGCCTGGGGCCACAGGCAGTGCCGTTCTGCCCATCTTGGAGCTCAGAGAGGCCGTGCCAGCCTCAGCCCCCGGCTCTGGCACCCTTGCGGCTCATCTCGGCCTGGGTGGCTGGGTGTGCGTGTGGGAACTGGCCCCTCGGCAATTCCTTGGTGGGAGGAACAGGGTCCTGGGAAAGGCCGGAAGCTCCCTCTTTGCTTGCGGCTGCTCGCTGACCTCTGCCCCGCTCCTGCAGCGATGAGTAACTAAGTCATCTTGTCGTGGTGATTTAAACTGCACACAAGCAGGATGGAAAACTCTGGTTACTGTGTTTGACCGGGAGGGTCTCCTCAGAGGTGACCCAGACCGTCAGGGAAGGTGGGCCAGGAGGCACCAGGTGTGGTGGCCAGGGGGACACCCCCCTGACCATTCATGCCCTCAAGGGCCTGCAAAGCAGTGGCTTTGCGTCTCAGCTCATCCTGGTGGCCAGGCACTGCAACCCTGCCTCTCCCTGTCCTTGTGACCCCAGGCCACCGGAGTGGGACCTGTTTTGTCTCCAGGGTGCTGGCCTTGGGTAGGTGGCTGTGAGCTGTGCCATGCCAACCGCTCCCAAGCCCCTGGGCCTGAAACGGGAGCCGCGGTCCAGAACCTGGTGTCGGCCCTGGGGGGCTCGCTCCCTCTGTCTCTCTGTTCTCACCTTGGGGACCTGACTCCAAGGCAGGCTGCTGGGGGGCGTGTGAGGGCAAGGTGGCTGCCAGGAGGCACGGCTAGGCCAGTGGTGCCCCACCCCGTCCTCCCGCTTCGGGTTGCCGTGACCCGAAGGTGTGGGAGCCACCTGGCCTCCAGGAGCTCACATGTGCCAGGGGCTCACGTGTGCCAGGGGCATGGGCTTCGTCCCCCGTTGCTCCCTGGGTGACCCTGGGGAGGAGGCTCTGTGTCAGTGGAGCTGTCTCCTCCCCATAAGCTGGAGAAGCCAGCGGGGGTGCTTGAGCAGAGGAACTGGCACAGACCTGGCGGGCAGGAGGGCAGGTAAACACTGCTTCTGTGAAGGCAGGTGAACCCCACCCAGGAAGTCCTCCCGAGGCCGCTCTAGAGCCCTTCCTCCCTGCTGTTCAGACTGCCCTGTGCGCTCAGTAGGTGGCACAGGGGCCAGCCAGTCCTCCAGGGTGATGAGCACTGGGGCGGGTGAGAGCAGCCTGAGGCCTGTTTCTAAGACCCCAGATAGGGCTCAGGTGCAGCCCGTCCAGACCCTGAGGGCGCCCGGGGGTGGACGAGGTGCAGACCCACCTGGGGAGACGCGAGAGAGATGGGGCGGGGGTGCCGCTGGCGCAGCGCCTTGGGAAGCAGAGGCCTCTGAAAACAGACAGGGCCCCCTGCCTCCTGCCCGGGGGCCTGCCTCAGGCAGCCCACCCTAGTCACTGGCAGGGAGGCGTCCTCAGCGCCCTTCTTCCTCCCATCCTCCTAAAGCTGTCAGAGCAGGTGCTCCCTGGAAACCGCTCAAGAAAGAGCTAGAGAGGGTGGAGCAGGGGCCCCCAGACTGGTGCCCGCCTGCAACCTCAGACATGACCTGACTTGCAAGTAAGTTCTTTGCAAACATAATTATTAATGGTTAAGGGATGGTTAAGGGTCTCGGATAAATTGTTTTAGGTTCAGGTGGGTCTTAAAACCAAGAGCAGCGTCCTTATAGGAGCAGGAGGGGGCACAGAGGAGGGGGCCATGTGAAGGCGGAGGCAACGACTGGGGGGATGTGGCCACGGCCAAGGAACCACCAGCAGCTGGAAGAGGCAGGAAGGACCCTCCCCTGAAGCCTTAGGAGAGAGAACGAGTGCTGGACTGGACTCCAGGACGGTGAGAGAATAACTTCCTGGTGTTTCAAGGTGTCCAGTTGGTGATGACTTGTTCCCATCGCCCCAGGACACTCCTAGAGGGGAGTCTGCACAGAGGGTGAGGGGGGCAGGTAGGAAGAGGCCAGGCCAGGGCAGACAGGATGGTGCCGTTGTAAATGTGGATCCCGTTCAGCAGATGCACCTGCTGATACGGGGCAGAGCCGGAAAGCTCAAGGCCAGACCACTGCTGAGAGTGCAAACTACCAGGGAGAGAAACCCAAGAGAGGACTAGAAGACATCGGTGCTAAAAAGGAGAGCAGCAGAGTAGAAGATCCACCGTGGGGGTGCCCTCAGAGGCGTAAGCAAAGGTTGACGGGCAGGAAGAGAAGGTGCCAGCTCTAGGGGCAGAGCGAGAGGGACCAGGGAGGAGCCGCTCTCTGCTCATCAAGACACAGGCACATGGCATCCTGGCTGAGAGGGAGGGGCACCCGGACTCTGGCTGTGGCCTCGGGCAGGTAACTTGTCCTCTCTGTGCCTAGACTCTCATCTGTAAAGGGGTAAAAGTAACTGTCCTTCAGGCTTGTTGCGAGGAGTAAATAAAATACATGCCTAAGAAGCTCAGAACAGTTCCTGATGAATGGAAACAGTCAATGTCAGCTCTTTGTTAGGAAAATAGAAACAGAAGTCAAAGATAAGCTGGAAGAAAATTCCCTAGGCTGCAGAGAGACCGTGTGTGAAGGTCTGAAATGCACACCCCTGGTGGAAGAGAAACACGCGGAAACATAGAAATGGATTTGGGTATGTCTACACTATGCAATACCACAGAGCTGTAAAGAGAAAGCTCAGTGCTCACACTGACCTGGGAGACGCCTACAAAGTATGCTGGTAATGGGTTAGAACAGCAGAGGAAGGGCCGCAGTGCAGCCGGTTCATTAAAGATCCTGGCCTTCCTGTCTCCTGCTGGACAGACACTGGGACACCCCCAAGAAGGGGTGGGTGTGAAGGCACAGAGCTGAGAGCAGGGAGCAAAGAGCCTCGTTTCTGCAGCACCCGGTGGCTCAGGATCACCTCATGTGATACTTGACAGCCTGGAAGGGCGTGGGGGGGGCGAGCATTACAGAAAGGCCGAGCAAGCTCCGGAGCTCTCAGGGTGGCTGAAGGCTGACTTGGGTCCCTCTGTGCCTGCTCGCTGTACCAACCCACCAGGAGGCCCAGAGTTCCCTGGGGTCCAGTACTGGGCAGGTTGGGGCACCCAGGGGCCAGGGCTGGCTTTGTAGCCAGGCAACACTGATGACTTCCAAGCTGGTGGATGACACGGAGAAAAACAAATGCCCCATCCGATCCCATCTCTGCATCTTTGACAGAAAACATCTTCGGTTGCCAGGCAACAGCTGGGTGCCTGCACAGTTAGAAGGCAGAGCCAGCCTGGCTCCCTGGACCCTGGCTTTCCCATGCCCTCCTCTGCCCCTCCTGAGTCGCTGACCTGGGTGGCCGAGTGAGGCCGTGTCCCTGGGCCTCTGCCAAACATGCAGAGGCTGTCGGGAGAGTGACTGTCCCTCCCGCAACTCCACTCTTGCCACAGCTCCTCTGTCAGCCGTCCCTCGGGAGGCGCACCCTGAATTGTGCATTTCTTATTGACCTTTCCGAACCGCTTTGCCTTTCTTTGCATTTCGTGTGATGCCATCACTTGTTGATGGGAAGATGGCCTTCAGGCTGCAGGGGCAGGGGTCAGAGGGGCGCTGAGGAGCCGTCAGTCCGCTGCCTGTTACCGACGGTGTTTTCTTAACAAGAGAACTTTCTGTGTGTGCCCGTGTGTGGATGTGCATGTGTGTGTGTGTGCGCGTGGAGACCGGATCTGTAAAGCAGACTCAGGAGGAGCTGGGCTGGCTGAGCCTGGGGAGGGCCTCCTGCCTGCCCTCTGGCCCCCGCTCCCCCATGGCCCTGGGAGACAGTTGGAGATCCTTTGGTCTTGTCCCATCTCTTTGTTTCACAGATGGAGAAGCTGGCCCCAGATGGGGAAGTTCAGGGTCCTAGCACTCACTGGGGCAGAGCTGTGTGGGCAATCAGGGGTCCAGTGTGTCCTGGGGGGACCTGGGGAGGATTCAAGGTTCTTTTTGGGGAGAAAGAATCACCCTGACATGAGGACTCTCCCCAAAGACCAGGCCAAGCCCTTCTGGGAAGAGTTGCCCGTTTGTGTCTGGAGAACAAGGCTCTCCCTTCCCTCCCCACGGCAGGCGCGGGGCGACAGCCGAAGTGGGCTGGCGTGGCGTGGCGGTCAGGAACAGCGAGGCCGAGCCGACATGGCAGCGTTGACTGTGGAAGAGTCAGAAGTTTCCTTCACGGTTTCTCCCTCCCAGAGTTGGAGAGGGCTCGGGTCGGAGTGCCTGGTGACTTGGAAGCTGGGCGCTGTGTCCTGACAATGTGCCCCGTCAACTCTGCACGAGCTGTGCCCCCCTCTCCAGGGGTACCCTTCTCCTGTCCCTCCTGGGGAGCTAGCTCAAGTCCTCCAAAGTGAAGGTGAAAGTCACTCTGTAGTGTCCGACTCTTTGCGACCCAATGGACCAATGGAATTCTCCAGGCCAGAATACTGGAGTGGGTAGCCTTTCCCTTCTCCAGGGGGGTCTCCCTAACCTAGGGATCAGACCCAGGTCTCCCGCATTGCGGGCGGATTCTTTACCAGCTGAGCCACCAGGGAAGCCCAAGAACACTGGAGTGGGTAGCCTAGCCCTTCTCCAGCGGATCTTCCTGACCCAGGAGTTGAACCGGAGTCTCCCACATTGCAGGCGGCTTCTTCACCAGCTGAGCTACCAGGGAAGCCCAAGTCCTCCGGGACCTGACTTCATCCTCCCCCGTATCTTTCTCGGCTCCCCTGGGCAGCTCCACGCCGTGCAGCGCGTCTCTGTCCCCCAGCACCTGTGAGGATGCTTTCCTGTGTGCATATAGCTGATTGGAGAATCTGGGTACAGAGAATGGTTATTGCCTCTACACACTGTGGTTGGTCAGTTGCTCAGCTGGGTCCAACTCTGTGAGCCCGTGAACTTCCCTGCCCTTCACCATCTCCCGGAGTTTGCTCAGACTCATGTCCATTGAGTTGATGATGCCATCCAACCACCTTATCCTCTGTCTCTCCTTTCTCCTCCTGCCCTTGTGTTTTTAAACACTGGATCCTGAAAACAGTTTCCTGGGTGAGCTGGGTGGGTCCAGGGGAGGCGTGGCGGGTGGGTGTACAATCTTCAGCAGCTTCAGGGCACCAGCAAGTTGAGGCCTCCCACCTGCAGGAGGTCTTGCCGGGGCTCCGTGGGAGAGCTCAGAGGAGCCCCGCGTGGGGTGGGGGCGGGGGACTGCAGTGCGGTTGCTCGGGTCCTGCTTCCCCTGCACGCTCTGCCCGCTGGCCACGAGGAGGTGCTTCCAGGTCCCCGCTCTGACCGTGGCACGTGGCTCCCGTCTGGAACACACGTCTCCCTCCACCCCAATCCCACCCACCTTTGGGCTCCCCACCGAGCCGCCCCTTCTCCAGGGGCCTCTCCCCAGACTACATGCACCCGGCCCCATCCTGCCTGTGGCTCCCAGACGCGGTGGCACAAACCCACTGACTGTGGCAGCCAGCAGTCCACACCGGGCATCCGGACACAGGGCCAGCAGTCCACA
>NW_024070212.1:116467479-116484348 GCF_014754425.2 Oryx dammah
CCACACCGGGCATCCGGACACAGGGCCAGCAGTCCACACCGGGCATCTGGACACAGGGCCTGGAGGGTGAGGCGCCCGTGTTAGTGTTCCCCTCTGGACACACAGACCAGCACATCAGCGGATGACGCTTTGCTCCTGTCCAGGGGTTGACTGTCTTCCTGTAGGCCCCTTCCTGCCCCCATCCAGGCCAGCCCCTCCACTGCGCCCCCCAGGTTCAGGCCAGCTTGTTGAAGCACAGGTGCCCAGGCCCTGCTTCGGGGCTTCTGTGATCTGGCAGGGACACCTGGGCAGTGACGTGGTCACTGCTCTGAACAGAGTCGCTCCCCTGGCGGTCCTGGCCCGCAGGCAGCCCCATCACAGCCTGGGGCGGACCCTGCCCTGCACATCCTTGGACCGGAGCCCATGCGCCTCCAGATGGGGGCCTGGTGTGCTCTGGCCGAATGGATGCAGGAAGCACTGGGTTAGCGAGAGCCAACTCACAGGGGTGGTTGGATGACCCTGACGTGATTTCCATTTCTCACCGCAAGGCTGCTCCAGCCTCTTCCTTTTTCAAATAATCCTGTAAGTTGGTGCGGCGACCCCTTCCGAACACCCGTGAGCCTTCCTGAGCATGCACTCGGGCCTCACGCTCCCACCCAGCTCCCTGGGTCAGCATCGTAAGCCCACCCTTGCCCCTGTGTGCCCAGTCACTCAGTTGGGTCCAACTCTGCGGCCCCAGAGACTGTAGCCCACCAGGCTCCTCTGTCCACAGGATTTCCTAGGCAAGAATACTGGAGTGGGATTGCCATTTCCTTCTCCAACCCTTGACCCTAAGCTCTGGCTTTCAGGGCAGTCTTGGGGGCACCTGGAGCAAAAGTTGGGGTGCAGAGAGGAAGTCAGTTTCCCCTGGAGAGGTTTCTATGGAGAGGAGACCTGCGAGCCGGGGTGGGGGGGTGGGGTTCAACTTATTGCAGAAAGCTGGATCGGAGCATAGTCCTGGCCATTAGGAGGCGGCCTGCAGGCTGGGCTAGGATAGGCTGATGTCCCGCCAGGCCTGCCAGACAAAGGAGAGAGCTGTGCCCATGCCTTTTCATATTTTGAGACCTGGTGAAGCTGACCTGCCCCTGTTCTGCTCTGAATGAGGTGTTCTTAAGAGGGAGATGCCAGCGGGTGAGGACCAACAAGGGGTCGGTGTGGGAAAGACCAGAAGGAAGCCCCAAATGGTGGCGTCATTATCAGTGTCTGTGTGGCTGACACGTGTTGAGTGCACACGAGTCTGTTTTTATCTCCGAGGTAGGTTGCTATCACCTCTGTTTCAAAGATGTGGACGCTGAGACTCAGACAGGTTGTGTAATTTGCCCGGAGCTGCACAGATGCTAAGGAGCAGAGTCAGAACTTGAGCCCAGGCAGGCCGATCCTAGAGCCTGGTACCTGCCATGCAGATGCTGGGGTGATGGTTCCAGAATCAGAAGGAGTCTGGTACAAGGAGGAAAGTGGGGACCCCGCGAGGAAGGTCAGAGCAGGGCGAAGCATCTCACAGCTGGGAAAGTGCTGTGGCCAGCTTCCTCGTTCCAGCTACATTGAAGAGAGAACTCTTGCTGGGTCACCTGGTGGTGGTGGCCACGCCTGGTTGGCACCTGGGTCTCCGGAGTTCCACACGGCCCCCACAAGGCCCCCACACAGCGAGCTGGAGCTCCACACGGCCCCCACGAGGCCCCCACACGGCAAGACCCCAGCTCCGCAGCCCAGGCTGCTTGGTGTCTGTTTGCTCCTGAAAGCTGCAGAGTAAGCATCCCTGCGATGTGATTAACTTCTCCTGGAGTAATTAAAAATGTGAACTATCCCAAACGGTCGTGGTTTCCTCACTTGGGGCTTGCGCTCAGCGTGGCAAGCGGTTCCAGGGACGGTTCCCTGGCAGACACCTGCAAGGAGCCGGAGGAGCATTCATCCAGGCCAGACCTGTGTCCACTTCTGCTCCAGGTCATCAGAGGACTCCACCATCCCAAACCAGACTGCACACCCTGTCCAGCTTTTGTGGACTCGGCAATGGGACCCAAGAGGGCATTTCTGGAGAACTTGCTAAAGGAGCCATCCAGCCAGGTGGAAGCCCAGGCCCCCACGGCCCATCCGCTGCCGACCTCCTTTGAGAACTTAGCAGTCAAAACTTGGGGGTGTGGTGGGCTGGATGTGGGGGTGGGGCTGGGAGTCTTTGTGACGTCACACAGATTTCTTTGCAGACCCCACCCTACCTGGGGTTCTCAAAAGCAAGGGCACAGATGGCTTCATCCAGGCCGTGGGTTGCACAAAAGACGTTTCTACATCATAGTTCCCGGAACCTATAAATGTTGTCTTCTTTGGAAAAGGGTCTTCACAGAAGTAATTGAGGATCTTGCGATGAGAGCGTCCTCAGGTACCCCGCTGAGCCCTCAATCCAAGGACAACTGACCTCGTAGGAGAAAGAGGAGGTTTGGACGGAAGTGGGAAGACAGAGGCGTGAGTCGGGGGCCGTGGACCACGGGCAGAGCACGAAGCCACGTGGCTGTAGATTCTCTCCTGGATGCCCGAGGGACGTGTGACCTTCCTGGATTTCCGATTTCTGGCCTCCAGAATGGTGAGGTGATAAACTTCTGTTGTTTTAAGCCAACAGGTTTGTGGGAATTTGTTGTAGCCGCTGCGGGAAGCTAATGCAATCCACATACTGGATGCTTATAAATACTGGATGTTTATAAATATTGCTTTCTCTGCTACTGAAGTTATAGCGTGCTTAGTGTCCTTTTGAAAACTTTTATCTTGAGACAATTGTAGGTTCACATGCAGTTTCAGGAGACAATGCAGAAAGCCCCCTTGCTTTCCCCTAAAGGTGACGTCCTGGGTGACTAGGATATAGCGTCAAAGCCACCCCACCAACAAAACACCCAGTGATGCACGCTCACCAGTGTTTCGTACCCACCAGCCCCATGAGTGTATTTCCTTTGATGAATTGAATCACATGTGTAAGTTCCTGAATCCCCCAGCGCAGTGAGACACGGGGCAGCCCTGTCACAGTCCCCCTAGGACTGCGAGGCTTCTGCAGCCTCCCAATTCCTCCTGCTCCCTAAGCTCCATCACTACTAATCTGCTGTCTCTGTGATCTCACCATTGCAAGCAGGTTGAACACTATGTCACCTTTTGAGACTGGCTTTCCGCCCTCATCGTAGTTCTTTTTGATCACTCCCTGTGGCTGAGGGTACCAGTCATGTGTTGCTTTTCACTCCCAAGTAGCGTTCCATGGGGGCGTGGACCACTACTTTCTTTGTCTTTTGGGGATATTTGGGACAATTAGGCTTTATCTTATTTTGGGAGGGGCGCTGATTGTTTATCCACTCACCTGTTGAAGGACATGTGGGTTTGGCTATCGTGAGGAAAGCTGCTATGAACACTACAGGATTTTGTGTGAATATGTCATTTCTCTGGGGTAAACGCCCAGGAGTAGAGTTGCTGGGTTACCTGACGATGGCGTGTTTACTTTGGTGAGAAACCGCGTCCTCTCCCATAGCTGCACATTCTGCATCCCCACCAGCAACATACGAGGTTCCTCTGTGTCCTCACCCACGTTGGGGGTCATTCTCACTTTCGTCATTCTGGCAGACACTTGGGGAGTGAAGCCTCTCTGCAGCTGTAATATAATTCGCTTCTGAAGAATGGCGCTCCCCTGTTAGGCTGCCGGCCTTTTGTTTGGAGGAACTGAGGGTGGCTCGTTTTCCTGGCCATGGCAGCTGCTGCATCCAGCTCAGATTATTCAGTACTTGTGTTTAATGTCAGCGTTTAACGGTTCAACAGGGCCACGCTGGAGGAGCCCGCAGGCCCCTCAGGCTCACTAGTAGGGTCTGTGTCCTGAGGATGTGCCCTAAGCCATTGCCACCAGCAGCTGTGAAGTAAGTGACAGCAGGTAAGGCCTCGAGACCCGGGGTGGGAGGGGCAGGCAGGTGCCAGGTGCCCTAGGAACCATCTCAGCTTGTCCTCACAGGGGAGGCACAGATTAACCGAGTTGTGGCTTACACACTTGAGCAGCTTTCAGTGAAGTTAATGAGAAAAAAATGCAGCTTCAGGTGCTAAAACGTGGGGCGGTCACCCTGTGGGGACCAGAGCGCAGGGAAGGCCTGGCTGGACCCCCAAGCCCATGCGCAGGGGCCGTGTCCTTGCTCCAGTCTTCATCCCGGGACTCTCCTGACTGTTCACCTCAAGGGCGGACTTTCAGCCCACCGTTTGTCAGCTCTTCTTCTTTATGGACAAGTTCTAGGGCTACTCATTTCCTGAAATTTTAAGCTGCATCTGTACATTTTGATATGTAGCCTTTAAATAATTTTTCAGCTCAACCTAGACAGAAGATTAAAAAGCAGAGACATTGCTTTGCCAACAAAGTTCTGTCTAGTCAAGACTATGGTTTTTCCAGTGCTCATGTATGGATGCGAGAGTTGGACTGTGAAGAAAGCCGAGCACCAAAGAATTGATGCTTTTGAAGTGTGGTGTTGGAGAAGACTCTTGAGAGACCCTTGGACTGCAAGGAGATCCAACCAGTCCATTCTAAAGGAGATCAGTCCTGGGTGTTCTTTGAAAGGAATGATGCTAAAGCTGAAACTCCAGTACTTTGGCCACCTGATGTGAAGAACTGACTCATTGGAAAAGACCCTGATGCTGGGAGGGATTGGGGGCAGGAAGAGAAGGGGACAACCGAGGATGAGATGGTTGGATGGCATCACCGACTCAATGGACATGAGTTTGAGCAGGTTCCAGGAGCTGGTGATGGACAGGGAGGCCTGGCATGCTGCAGTCCATGGGGTCACAAGGAGTGCCTAAACTGAACTGAGCTAAAGAATTTTTCAATAAAATAGTATCTTTAAAGTTTAATCTACATGTCTTGAATTATTTAGAAATGTGCTTTTAAATTTCCAAAAAGTACATTGCTTTTATAATAGATTTCTAACTTAATTGAATTATGGTCAGAGAAAGTATTCTGTTTGAAACTGATATTTAAGAAGTCTTTGAAATTTGCCCTAGTATCCGGTCAAGTCTCATAAATAATGCATACCTACTTGAGAAGAGTATATATTTTTCAGTTGTTGGGTGGAGAGTCACTGGTGAATAATGGTAAAAGTTCAGTTCACCAGGAAGACAAAGTTTCTAAACAAAATGGACCTGAACTTTTACCGTTAGTCACCAGTGACTCTTTCATTTTCAGAATATTTTAGCCTTCAGATCTATTTCTCCATGTATGTGGCTAATATTGGTCTGATATATTTCTTTTGCAACTTTTTAGATTTACAAAAATCTTAAATACTTTTAGACAAACTATAACTGGATTAAAATTAAAAAGTCAAATCTGACCGTTTCTGAGCTGTTGAATTTTGTCCTTTTTGCTGGTAAATTTTGAATTGTTTTTACCCTCTTATTTTGTGGTTTCTCTTTCTTCTGCATTTCTCACGCTCTTTCCAGCCTTCTTTTGAATCGATTTCAAGTTTACAGTCCCCGTCCCCTCCTCTGTGTCTTGAACGCTACCAAGCTACAACCTCTTTTGTCCCTCTGGTGGTTACCCTTAGAATTTAACCTACAAACTGAACTCGGAACCTGGACTCAGTGGAAACCTCTTCCCCCTTCTAAACAATCCAAGAACCTTAACTACTTTGCATTTAATCGTGGGCTTCCCAGGCGATGCTAATGTAGGAGACGTTAAGAGACACAGGTTCAATCAATGCGTCAGGAAGGTCCCCTGGAGGAGGGCATGGCAACTCACTCCAGTCCTCTTGCCTGGAGAATCCCCATAGAGGAACCTGGCGAGCTAAGGTCCATAGTGTTGCAAGACTGAAGAGACTTAGCACGCACGCAAATTTAATTGTGTATTGCTGACGGCGTTATTGAGCTTCATGTTTTATTTCTAACTCCCACCTAATTAGGATTTATTATGATGATTTTAATGGCAGTGCGAATTTAGATTTGCTACATTTTAGTCTTTACTCACCCCTTCTCCATGCCAACCAGGACCTCCATTCTGGAATGTTTTCCTTGACAGCTTCTGCAGGGATGCGTCTGTGGGTGGTAGACTCTGGTGGTTTCTGCATGTTCTGAGACCCTGGAGCCCAGGACGCGAGCCAGTGCCGCGAGACTCACAGTAGCCATACAGACGAGAGACGCCCACCCCGGAAGACTCACCGTACGATGCTTAGAAGAAACGTGAGCAAGGCCAGGGTCCCCTTCCCTCACATTCTCTCTGAGGCTTGATGGCCAGCAGAGGATGCCAGCACTGGGTATGGGTCTCTGCCACCCCCTGTGAGTGGATGTGGCTGGGCTGCAGGAAGAAGAGCTATGACCTGGCTGTCCTGTGGCGTGCAGCCCTCTCCACCCCAGGGGGGTGCGTCTTTCCCCGTCTTCACCCTGGGACTAGTCCTCTCCATCCAGTGGCCCCTGCAGGTCCAGCGTCCAAGTTCGCCAGGTCTCCAGCACAAAGGAGCAGGCTGGTCCAGCCCTGGTCCAGAGGGGACTTGGCAGGCCTGACCTCCTACCACCTGTGGACCCCTCACTGTTACCTCCTCTCTGACCCTCATCTCCTCCCACTCCTGGTGGTGAAACCCTGTGAGTGGAACCCGCACTTCCATCCTTTCTGCCCTTCTTGAAGACGTCAGCAAATACAATGCAGACACCAAAGCAAAGAGCTGCTTGAGTTTTTGAGATCCGTATAAACTGATTGTCTCCCCCCAAAGCAGGCTGTCATTTTCCCTTACTTAAAGAGAGTTGAGTTATGGAATATAAATTGGAAAAGAAGTTTATCTCTGATGAATGAGGTTTGGCTGGTGTGAATAATTGCTATATAGGAAAAGAATTTTAACCTCCTTTGTGCCTCCTGGCAAATCCTGCTGATTTAGGAGGATGAAGGAAAATTTCAAGATAATTGGGCTCATGGAAAATGGACTTGGTCAGCACAACAGGCTGAAAGTCAAGAAAGGAGGTGTGTTCCTGGCCTTACCACGGACTCTCCGGGGTCATGAGTTCATAATTTCTATTGTTGCCCTGAGGCTCTCATGAGCCATGAGAAACACGTCTCAAAATAGCTCTGCTGGTACTGAAAACCCAACCATAGCTACCTGGGGCCTTGGTCCAATTTTAGGCAAGAGGGCTTCGCTCTGCTGCAGAGGAGCAGAAGGACTCTGGATATGGATTTGAGACCCAGGTCTGCTCCAGCTCCAGGGCCCTGGTCAGGCCACTCACCCTGAACCTGAATCCATTTCAAAACACTCATTTGTAATAGAAACACCTTCATTTTATGAGACATAAAAATTTCTCATTTGGAATAAATTGAGGAGGATAAATAGTGAAGTGGATAAAGGAATATGCTCTCTGCAGGGCAGCTTAATGGACACACGGCTCAGCCATGTTTAGAGCAGATACTTCTAGCTGGAGTACAGTGGAAAAGTGCCCACACCTCCATGTCAGGGGAGTGTGGGATCCCACGATGGATGTCTCTATGCAGCCTCTGCCCATGTGGAGCAAGAGGTCCTTGCCAGGGCCCTGAGTCTCCATGTCCCTTTCTAGGCTCCCCCCAACCCCACCTCCTCAAAGGTAACCACTGTCTTGCCTTTAAACATTTTTACCTGCTATAGAGTTGATGCCGCACACTGCATATTCTTGCAACTCTAGTGCTTTGTAAGTGGCATTTTTGTTGGTGAGCTGTGGCTATGCTGTGTGGAGCAGTGGTTCACCCCTGTGTTTGTCAGTAAAATGGATGTGCTAATCCTCAAGGGGGGTTTCGGTGAGGACGGGACGAGGTGGGCCACAGAGGCCCGAGAGGAGGGCGCATGGAGACCGTTACTCCGACATAGCACCCGGGACCCTCCTTCCCCTAATAGCACGGACCCTGGGGTTGAAGGCTCAGTATTCAGGATTCTGACACTCAGTCACTTCCTGTGTTTTCACTGGTTTGTCAGTGAACTCGGAGCTGACTTTGCCAGCATCCGAGGAGACTCTGGGGGAATGTCTCAGACCCCCTGACCCGCAGGGTTTTCAGAGCCTCTGGTCAGGCTGTTCTTCCCCTGACCTCCCCTTGCCCACCAAGCTCAATGCCTGCTGGTGAGTGCGGCAGGCTTCCCTCCCGCCTTCCTCCCCTACCCTTGGGAAAGAAAGCGCAGAGAGGAGTCCCTGTGAGCTCCCGGGAGGACACGATCCAGTGTCTTTGATCCAGTGACTTTGAACGTGATGCTGAGCCCGGTGGGGACCAACTACGTCTTACCCCAAATTCCAAACAAGAACAGGAGGCTGGCCAGGCAGCCTGTGGCACCCTGGGTAGGGGCTCAGCCATCAGCTCTGCTTGGAGGATGCAGCGGAAGACTTCTCTCCTTTCCAGGCAGGGAATGTAGAGGGTCCGGCAGGGCCATACATTTCCTCTCTGCTTCCCCTCGCGGCAGGCCTGCTCTGCTATGTGTCCAGTGGGAATTCTTTTCATTATCTTCCCTCTCAACTTAATTAATCCACGTTCCGTAATGAACCTTGAAATTCCTATTAAACACATCATTACTGATCAGCGCGGTGCTGGTGGGGGCTGGCAGGGGCTTCTTATAGCCGCGCACGGTGTTTGGCTGTGCAGGGCTGTCTTGTCTGAACCAGGCCCCTGGGGCTGGGTGGGGCTCGGGAGTGATCCTGGCACCCCACCTCTTCCTGGGAAAGTCAAGAGTGACCTGTGGGGTTGTCACCCCCCTGGGTGTGATGCTTACCAGCCTTGCCCACAGGGCTGGCGACTCCATCTGGCAGAGCCCTCCTGCTGGGCTTGGTGGGATGGGGTGGGTCAGGATCCCGCCTCCATCTCAGGAAGATGCTGTCTCATGACTGGTCTGGGTGACGTGACAAACAGTGAGGGTGGACCCCCAGAGTGACCCCTCTGAGACTTGGTTTGGGGGACTGGCAGGACAAATTTGCATTTACACGTCTCCCCGCTCTTTCCCTGGAGAAGGAAATGGCAAATCGCTCCAGTATTCTTGCCTGGAAATTCCCAGGGATGGAAGAGCCTGGTGGCCTACAAACCATGGGGGTCACAAGAGTCAGACACGACTGAACGACTTCACTTCACTTCCACTCTTTCCCACGAGGCCGCCCACTGACACTGTGGGATTTCCACAGACAGGATTTCCTAAGCCTGGGTCTTGCCCCGCCCTGGACGGAGCAGGTGGGCATCAAGTTAGACTCTGTGCAGTTCTGGGCCCCCGCTCAGCCCTGCCCGCCTCCTGCCTGGGCCCAGGGTCCCAGCTGTGACCTGCAGTGCCAAGAACAGCTGCTCCTCAAGGCCCATCCACCCCTTCCCATGTCTTCCCTGGATCACGTTGCCCGACGCCGAGAGAGACCAGCTCATCCCCTTCTCCTCCCCACAGTGTGGGAGCCCCGGGTTCAATCCCTGGGTCGGGAAGACCCCCTGGAGGAGGGCATGGCTACCCACTCCAGTGTTCTTGCCTGGAGAATCCCATGGACAGAGGAATCTGGCGGGATACTGTCCATGGGGTTGCAAAGAGTTGGACACAACTGAGCTGCTGGTTCAGTTTCAAGCACAGCTGTGACCACAGCCCTCGAGGTGCCCGGGGCCCTCTCACCCTTGGCCTGCGGGCTCCTCTTGTATTCTCTCTCCGCCCTCCTCCCACTCCCCTCCGTCAGTTTTCTCTCACAGAGGAAGTGGAAGCTTCCAGAGGCTCCTTCACGCTCCCTTCCTGACCTGGGGCCCCCTGCCCACTGCACTCTCGTCACAGGTCCCTAAGCCTCTGCCTCTGCGGTCCTCCTGGGCGTGGCCGCCTCCTGGGTTATAAGGTCAGGCCTGTCTGCACACACACTGTCCCGCTCTCTCCCCGGGAAAACGCCCTCACCCCACCTTGCCCTCTGGCTCCATCCTGTCTTCCCTTCCGCACCCAGCTCCTGCTCAGCGGGGCCTCTGTCCCATCCCCGCAGAAGCGGTTCTGCCCGGGAATGAAAGCCGGAGACCTTCACGCCTGGGCTGGCTGCTAGGGCTCGTCTTCCAGGGTCTGCCCTGAGGCCTGCCCTTTGCCGTCCTACTTGCTAACTACTCCTGAGTGGCCCCTGTTGTTCTGAGACAGCCTTCCATCTCGAAATCTTCAACCGAACCATCTCTGCAGACTGCCTTTGCCTTGTGGGGTCATGAGTTCACAGGCTCCAGGGGTTCGGATGTGGGCCTCCTGGGGGGCCAACACTCTGCTGACCGTAGAGTCGGGGCAGGAGAGGCAGACGGGCACGTGTGCGGAGCTGGAAGGCCAGTGTGAGAACCGCCTCTGCGGTGGAGCGGGGGTGAGCTTTGGGTCAGGGTGGGTCCCCCTCTTCCCGCGGCTGCCCCACGCTGAAAAGAGGTATCTTCCTCTCTCCAGGTCTCCGCTTCCCTTCACCACTGACCATAGGCGCTGGTTCTGGATGGGGAAGTGGCTACTGGGGATTTCAACCCTCTTTCCCACCCTTCAGAGGAGCCCCCCTTCCCTCACAAGACCCCCGTCCCCACCAGCGCACTGCGTCAACACCACAGTCCTCAGTGGAGAGGGGAGCGGCACTGACTCCCTTCTGCGCGGCTTTGCACTGCGGGGGCACTGTGGGTCAGAAGTCACCAGTCACTCCAAGCCGTCACCGTCTTCCCTCTCTGATCGTCTCAGGACATGAGCTGGACTCTCTGGGTCTTTAGCAGATCAGCTGGGAAGAGGTCTTTGCTTCCCGAGAGGTTAAAATGCACCCCCTGTGGCCACGGAGAGCAAAGGCTAATCAAGCCAGGGCCCAGCCACCACGGATGGAGGGCCACTGGCCGCTGGATCCGACAGCTACTGCTTTACAAGGTGACACGGAAGAAGAACGATGATTTTATGAAAGTCAGTGAGTGAACACTCTGAGCAGGCGTGCAGGCAAGTGTTAAGAACCCCTCTCTGGAAAGGAAGGGAATTTGTTACAACTGAAAAAGAGTTTCAAACATTCTTGCATGTGGGTCAGCCTGCCCCTTGCACTTTCTTCAAAAGGGTGGATGAGAGGACCCCAGGAGACAGCAGGACCCTGGCACCGTCCTGAGTAAACTGGCCAGCTCATTTAAGTGCCTGAATGCTGTAGTTTGATCTGTCTCAGTGAACACACACACACACGCGCACACACGTGCACACCCACACACACGCACACAGCACATGTGCACACACATGCACACACGCACACACACATGCAAACGCACACACGTGCACACACGCACACGCATGCACACACGTGCGCACAGAAGCACGCACACACACATACGCACATGCATGCACACAGGCACGCACACACATGCACACACGCACATACATACATGCACACACACACACACACACATGCAGGCAGGGTGTTTCCCACCAACTTGCAAACACCTTCATAGATCAGGAGACCGATACAGTCTTCAGGTCCAAAGTCCAATGTTCTGAATTAGATCTGGACGACGGGTGTCTGCAGGCTCTTCTGGAAGCTGGAGCCGAGGGAGCGTCTCCTCTTTGGAAGGGTGTTCAGGCCTCTGCGTGCCTCGGACGCGGCCTCCGTTTGTGTCTCAGAAGTCATCACAGCTCCAGAGGAAAGCCAAGCTCCAGGGCTGCTGACTGACGACGTGCAGGCGGCCAGGGGTGCCTCCTCATTGGACGGTTTGCCTCTGCTGTGTGTCTGGAGAAGAGGAAAGCCACGGTTTCTCTGTATGTGGGATGGAGTGGGTCACTGCCGACTGGCCTCTGTGGGTGCCAAGACCCTCCGGCTCCGCAGCCTGCGGCTCTTGCCATGCTCGTCGTGTCAAACAGCGGAGTGCAGACCTCAGCATCGTGTCCATGAACGTGAGGGCCGTGCTCCCAGGGTCACAGACGCAGGCAGCAGGGGAGATGGAATCCAGCTTGTCTTCACTTTCTAACAAGGAAGCACACAGGTCTCACGTGGGCTGAAAACCTCCTTGTGTGTTTTATAATGAAACTTTATGTTGGCTAAACTGTAGATGTATATGAATATTTTAGCAAGAGTTCAGTTCAGTCCAGTTGCTCAGTTGTGTCTGACTCTTTGCAACCCCATGGACTGCAGCACGCCAGGCTTCCCTGTCTATCACCAACTCCCGGAGTTTACTCAAACTCATGTCCATCGAGTCGGTGATGCCATCCAACCATCTCATCCTCTGTTGTCCCCTTCTCCTCCTGCCCTCAATCTTTCCCAGCATCAGGGTCTTTCCCAATGAGTCAGCTCTTTGCATCATGTGACCAAAGTATTGGCATTTCAGCTTCAGCATCAGTCCTTCCAGTGAATATTCAGGACTGATTTCCTTCAGGATGGACTGGTTGGATCTCTCGCAGTTCAAGGGACTCTCAAGAGTCTTCTCCAACATCACAGTTCAAAAGCATCAGTTCGAAAAACCATAGCTTTGACTAGATGGACCTTTGTTGGCAAAGTAATGTCTCTGCTTTTTAATATGCTGTCCAGGTCGGTCATAGTTTTTCTTCCAAGAAGCAAGTGTCTCTTAATTTCATGGCTGCAGTCACCATCTGCAGTGATTCTGGAGCCCAAGAAAATAAAGTCTCTCACTGTTTCCATTGTTTCCCCATCTGTTTGCCATGAAGTGATGGGACTGCATGCCATGGTCTTAGTTTTTTTGAATGTTGAGTTTTAAGCCAACTTTTTCACTTTCCTCTTTCACTTTCATCAAGAGGCGCTTTAGATCTTCTTTGCTTTCTGCCATAATAATTAATATGCTTGGAGGAGCTGTTAATTTTATGTACATTACCCAGAATTTTGAAATGTTAAATAGATGGGAAACTAGATTGACAGTTATTATGAACATGTTGGTAGAGAGGGAGCTGTCTAGATAACTTTGGAAAAGGCATCAGGTCTTTTCCAAATAAACGTTTCAGTAATAAGACCAGGCAGAATAATGGGCAGTAGATCCTATTACAATTCTAGTCCTTGTAGGTTTTGTGGGGAGGAATGCTATCTTTTATAAAACTAAACAAAGAAATAACCTTTGCAAACTGTATCTGCTTTTCAGCGTCTTAAGAAAAGCTAATGGTATTCTTTGCATTTTATGAGGCTGAATTAAAAACAAGACATCAATTTCACCTCCTTGGGTCTTGAGGAAGAAAACCCAAAGTCATCTCTATCAACTTTGGTCATGAAGCATCTGTGGTCCAGACATTCCCAATTATGAGGAGTTGGGAGGGGGGCCTAGAGCAGGAGGTGCCCAGAGACGAGCTGTGTGTGTCTCCAGCGGAGGGGAGCATGGTCTCTGGGTCACACGTGTGCCTTGCGACCACAGCTGCAGTCTAGTTGCTCAGAAAGCTGTTTCTGTGCAGTCAGCTCTGCAGGGCAGGACCACTGGTTCTGTTGGTTCACCAGCGTCCTGAAGCATCCAAAGCAGTCCAGGTCCATAATGGATTTCCAGTAAATATCTGTGGCATGAGTAGAATCATTTTTGTATCACGCCAAGCTCTGCAAATATTCCATTATACTGAATATTTAACCGTAATATTTGCTGTACCACTACCAAAAACACTTCAGGTTTCCCAGGTCAGCCGGTGTCCCAGGGTTTCCTCTGACTCAGCGTGGGTGCACGTTCCTTGCCAGCCAGCCTCGGGCTCACGTGGGTGCTCCGGGCACCTCTGGTTCTGGGGATGCATCCTCCAGTCGAGGGAGGCATCTGCATGGCGTTAGGATCCTTGGGCACTTTCCCCTTCTAGGACTCCACCTTCTCATACGGCAGCTGGGCAGGGGATCTGGGGATTTCTGGGTGGGAGTTTGGGGCCTCTGAGTGAGAAGGGCTGGGCTCCCCTCCTGCCAGAGCTACACGGCCGGGGCTTGGGGCAGAGCCCCTCAGACTCTGCTGTGCCGTCCTGCTAGGACCATCTTTTCCTAGAGAAATGGCGTGCCTCATCTGCCTTCCTTCCTCCCTCCATCTTCCCCTTCCTCCCACCCATCTCCCTAAAAGCCCAGGCCGTCCCAGGCCTCATACTCAGCGCTGAGACCATGAGCATCAGATGTGAGCTCCTGAGGACCCTGCCCACATGGATGCCTAGTTGGAAGGTGAGAGCCGCGTGCGGACACGGAATTTTCAGGCAGTGCAGCGAGAGCTTCCTGGAGCCAGGTGACGCGCTGGGAGGCTCCCCTCTGTGTGGGATTATGGGGTGCTGGCAGGGGTGCTGGGCCTGCAAGCGGAGATGAGGGTCTTTGGGTGGGAAAAAAGCAGCCAGGAAGGTGTGGTTGTGGGATCCTCTCTGTGCCGGGGGATGGGGTGATCTGATGAGGGGTGATGGAGGCACAGAGAGGGCACCTGTGCCAGCCTGCAGCCTGGTGAGAGAGGGGACCACACGGGACCTCATCTCTCCCACCTCCTTTGGCTTCCGTGCTTGGCCTGGACGGGCAAAGTCGCTGGTTAGGAGTTTGTGTGAGTAGGTTTCCAGGTCTGACATCCTGCCCAACCCGGGACGCGGCTGGGGCAGAGCCTCTGGGGCCAGGGCCGTGCTGTTCCTCTCCTAAAGGAACTTAAAGTCTGCAGCCTGAACTCCCGACCTGAGCCCACACTGGGCCCCACCAACCGACCACCCCAGCATGTGGATGCTGCGAGCCTGCCAGTGCTCTGCTGCGAAGTCTCACGTGGAGATGCTGGTTACAGGAAGACATTCCGTGGTGTCCCCCTACACTTGGAAGCAGCCCCGTATCTCGGGCAACCCTTGGGGGCGCGAGCCTTTCCAGAAGAAGGCCCGCCCTGTCAGTGACATCCTGCACGATCTCAGGCCTTTGTGCCCTCATGGGCTCCAGACCTCCTTTGTGATCCTTCCTGAGCTCAGGCAGGTTTAGGACACTTTCCAGATGACTGTGTTATGCGGCGTATGGCTGGTGAGGCAGCTGCCAGCCCCGGCCAGGGGAGGAGCTGGGCACTTCTGTCTGTCCCCACAGCTGGCGTGACCTGAGGCTACCTTGTGATGGTCAGGCTCCAAAACCCACCTAGCTATTTACAAAGGCTGGATCGGCTTCCTCAGTGAGTGCCGGTGGACACCTGCCAGATTGTGTAACAGGTTGTGCCCCCAGAACACCCACGGCCTGGACTTCTTTCTCATGAAGCTGGTGTGAGGTCCTTCGAAGGACACCCTGAAAAAATAAATAAGTTCTTGGAGACCTTTTAAAGGAAGGCAAGCATAACAGCTAAATGCAATATGAGATCCTGGAACAGAAAAAGGACACTTGTTGGCAAACAGATGAAGTCCGAAGAGAGCCCATGGTTTAGCTAGTCCTACGGCACTAAGGCTGGTTTCTCGGTTCTGCTCATCGCGTCCTGGGCGATGGAAGACGCTGACTTTAGGGGGAGCTGGGTGACTCATGTGCAGGCACGCTCTCTGCTGTTTTTGTGACTTTTAAAGAAGTTTTAATTATTTTAAAATAGACTTGAAAATTGACTCTGGAGATTTCTACAGATTTTACAAGTTGCAAACCCCAGGGAACCCCACGCGGCCTCTCTCGTCTCTGCCTTGTCCTACTGACCCCTGAAGCTTGGACACAGTGTCGCCTGGTGAACACCCTAGGAGCGCCCCCTGCCCCCAGCAAAGCTCTGTGGGCTCAGAAATTCCGAACAGGGGTGGCTCGGCTAAAGCGGAGGGTGATGAGGAATCTGCAGTGACTGTGGGTCTGTGGACGTGGCTCTGTGACCAGTCCTGATGTGAGATGCATTCACCGGGGACCTGGGGGGGGGCGGGGGCGGAGCAGGAGGGGACCCTGGAGAATCCCTGCCCCCGGGGGACGCACAGGTGGCGATGGAGGCTCCCCTGGGCAGGTGGTACAGGGCCGGGTCCTGAAACGGGCAGGCGCCCCCAGGCAGGGGGTGACATCCCAGGACTGACTCAGCTGGAATGTCCAGGGCTGAGCCCCAGGGGCAGGTGTGAGTGAGAGGGGGGCTGCGCACAGATGGAGAACGAGACAGCAGGAACGACATGTGCGTGCTCGTAGCGGAAACGCCCATCGGAAGGTAGAGTGGCGCCTGTAGCTGAGCCAGCCCTGTGCAGAATTTCGAGCCCACAGAGCTTTGCCAGGGGTGGAGGGCCCTTGTTGGGGCTGGAGCAACGAGCTGCAGGGTGGAGACCCTGAGGGACTGATGGACGGGCAGATCCGCAGGGAAGAAAGCCCAGAAGCAAACCCAGGGTCCTCAATCACTGAGTCCATGATTACGGGGATGTTTCAAGTCCGTGGCACAAGAATTGACTGGCCATTCGGTGGAACCAGGGCTGCTGCTTGGGCCTCTGGAGAAAGATGAGGTTGGAGTCTTTACAGCTTGTTCCAGGTGCGTTAATATGCTAAGTCTAAATAGTTAGCATTCCCATACTCTCAGGAGCATGGACGTCAACAGAGGAAGACCCACGACACAGACAAGCAGCTTTAACAGCACGAGGCCCTCCTTGCATCCACGGTGCGGGTCAGGGTGGGCACCCCCACGTGCAGGGTCTGATGCAGAGATGAGTAGGTGGGACGTTTACTCACGGGAGCTCTGGGGACCACAGGGAAGAAGGGAAGGTGAGGGCTGGTCTGGGGCCCAGCCGAACCCAGAGAGAGGCCTAAGCAGGCGGCCCTTCAGAGGCGCCCTGAACTGGGGGTGGGGGCTGGGTGTCAAGTCCCTGCATCCACTGGCCATGACAAGAGCCAGGATGGGGGCACCAGAGCATGGCACCACCCCTCGACACTGCACTCAGCAGACAGTGGAGGCTCTGGGACAATGAGTTCAAAACGCTCCAGAGAAAGAGATGAGCCTTTGATAAGAAGAGAGGTTGCAAAACGTGATAAGTGACTGTGAGAAACTGTGACCATCCCGACAGAAGGACGGACAGCAGGCATGAGCAGGAAGGTCATCAGGGAGGCAGGATAGAC
>NW_024070212.1:116484358-116524428 GCF_014754425.2 Oryx dammah
ACAGACGTACGACAGAAGGATGGACAGCAGACGTGAGCGGGAAGGTCATCAGGGAGGCAGGACAGACGTACTACAGAAGGACGGACAGCAGGCGTGAGCAGCAAGGTCATCAGGGACAGGACAGACGTACAAAAAGGAGGTGAGAATATGCGTGGCCTCGCACACTGTGAAAAAGGTGTGACTTACTATTTCTTAAGGAAGGACAAAATTAAAAACTGACGTGAGGTGTTGCTGTGCTCAGCTGCTCAGCCGTGTCTGATTCTCTGCGACCCCATGGACTGTAGCCCCCCAGGCTCCTCTGTCCCTGGGATTTCCTAGGCAAGAGTACTGGAGTGGGTTGCTGTGCCCTCCTCCAGGGGGTCTTCCTGACCCAGGGATTGAACTCGAGTCTCCTGCACTGGCAGGCGAATTCTTCACCACTGAGCCACTGGAGAAGCTGCCGGTGGTGATGTTAGGCGGTGATGATTAGCAGTCTGGTAGTTTGTAAGTTTGTACAGCTTTTCTGGAAAGCCATTTGATCAAATGCACACAGTATTTTAGATATCTCCATAGATGTGGACTTGGCCTCATTTATGAAAGAAAACACCCTTTCCCTCCCGTGTTGATTGTGTGTGTGTGTGTCTATTGCTGGGCCCTACTCCGGACACTGGGCATGTTCGTCCTTGGCCAGTATCAAACTTTCTCAATCACTAGAGCATAAGCCTTATTCCTTTGTCGAGATTACCTGGGACTGATGACAGTTTTTGAGTCAGCCTGTGAATTTCTGCAGGTTATCTGTTGGGATTTCAGCTGGGCTCCACTGAATTTGCAGATTGATTTGCAGAGAACCGCCCTCACCAGGGCAAAGCTTTCCATTATTTGGGACTTTAAAAATTTCTCTCAACACCACTTTGCAGATTTCTGTGAGGAGGATTTTGTACATTTTCTGTTAGGACATTTTCAATTTCTCTTGATAATGTTTTGTAGATTTCTGCTAAAGTTTATGTGCCTCTTTTGTTAAATTTATTCCCAGATAACCATTGTCTTCTATAAATTTCTTTTTCTGTGTGCTATCTATATGGAAATGCACTTTATTTTTAAACCCTGACTTTATAACAGGTAAGTTTATCAAATGCACTGATTAATTATAATAACGTGTCATTAAATTATTAGATTTTCACGTATGAGAATGTTTTAAATTTTTATGAGGCCAAATTATTTAATATTTTTCTTAATGGTTTCTGGCTTTGGAGTTAGGCTCAGAAAACCCTTTCATACCCCAACATTCTAAAACAACCCGCCTCCTCTTTCTGATGGTGTCTTTTTATGGTTTAAGGTTGCATATATAGTACATCAAACTTGCCCTCTTTCTCAAATGGGTCTTGGCAACTTTAATGTGTTTTGTTTTTATCTGCCTAAGTTCTAGAATTATTTTGATAGTGTGAGAAAAGTCCTTTTGGAACCTTTTGTTGAGATGGCCGCTGATCTTATTTAAGAATTATTGCCATTTTCACAACATTCGAGTTGACTATCTGGTGCCTCTGCAAATACATTTGTGTGGATCCAGGTGTTCAGTTCATTTATCTTATACTCTGCTGTGGTTTTGAGAAGAGTGAGCAGTTGGATACAGGAAGCCAGGCAAGATGCTGATACGCACCGATGCTGGCTGGTGGGCTCCCGGGAATTCTTCACACAGTCTTCTCTGCTCTCGTGTGCCTTTGAAAATATCCGTGAAAAAAAAAAAAATTATTTGTCTACCTGCTGACCCAGTCATTTGGTTCATCGGTTCTGCATCAGTTTCTTTTAAAGGCCACTCTTTTTTATTTATTGCAACTGGGGCGGCTGCTCTGCATGTGCGTTGGATGCCATTGGTTTGTACCGTCTTTATAAACCGTGAGCAGCAAAGCAAAGGTTGAATGTAGCTCTCTGCTCATTGATTCATATAAATGGAGCACGGCTCCCAAGTGCGCTTCAATAATTCATGGTTTCATAAACATGGAAATTCATTCGGTGTGTCTCCAGGAGAACACTGCTCCCCAGTGGGCGGCAACCCCTGGGAATCGAGGTGCAGCTCTGGCTCCTGGGGTTGGGGCGCAGAGCAGACAGAGCCCCCTCCCTGCCTCCCCTCCATGCATCCCCGGATCGTGCCCTTCTCGGGGAGGCCTCAGAGCTGCTTCTAGTGGGAGCCTTGTTCAGACCCTGAGATGGATTGACTGGCGCCCAGACTGGGAGGCCCGCCTCCCGGGTGACCGAGGAGCATCTGACGTGGAGACTTTCCACCTTTAGCAGGCCCAGCCGTGAAGGTGCACAGGGCCCAGGGGTATCCGGACGTCCCCGGAACCATGTGCCTCCCACGGGGGTTGGTGTCCCCAGAGCAACAGAGCAGCAGGCTTGAGAGCTCTCAGTTGCTCTGGTTCTCCCCCTTGCTGTGTGGTCTCAGGCAAGTATCTTAAACCTCAGAACCCCTGGGCCTTTAGACAGAAAATTTCTGTGATAGTACCTGCCTTTGGAGCACTTGTGAGACGATACGTAGACAGTAGGTTTGTGGAGAATTTGTACAGAGAATGCAAAGGGGGATATTCCACATTCATTTAAGTTTGATATTTAGTGTTCCAGATACCACTGGCCTCAAGGGCTCCGGAGAATGGTAACCAGGTGACCTCCTTGCCCTGAAATAGAGGAGCCGGGGGCCCCTGGGCAAAGCCTGTATCTCTTCTCCATGAATTAGGAGGGAGGTAATAGGGAAAGATACCTTTCTTACTATGGACACCACTTCTCTTAATAAAACTAGCACCAGGTGTGCGGGTTGGGGGAGCTTCTGGGCTAGAGGTTTGTCTGGACCCCGTGGCCTAACTTTGCTCCTCCAGGTGGGAGCTGCCTCTTGTTTCGGCACCCAGCGTCACTCTCCCCACCTCAAGGCCCCGTGTCACATCCCGGGTCCACCACCAGGTCAAGGCTGCAGTGGCCCAATTTCCCCAACATATTTCTAAATTTGCCTTACTGACAATATTGTCTTACTGAGACGTATACAATTTCCTTGTCACTTTTTAGACATTTACGCTTTCACTGGGCTTCCTTGCTGGCTCAGTGGTAAAGCATCTGCCTGCAAACGTAGGAGATGCGGGTTCAGTCCCTGGGTCGGGAAGATCTCCTGGAGAAGGAAATGGTAACCCATTCCGCTATTCTTGCCTGGAGAATCCCATGAACAGAGAATCCTGGTGAGCTACAGTCCATGGGCTGCAAAAGAGCCAGACATGACTTAGTGACTAACAACAACAGCAAATGCTTTCATTAAGAATTCAGAATCAGAAATTTAAGTTACAAAACCTTCTTAGGAAACAATTTGGGTTTAAAAAATATTGATCCCTTGCCTGTTACAGTTATTACACATGTTTTCTCCTGGTCTATCATTTTAACTTTTACTCTTTGGAAATTTAAATGATTCCTGAGGCCATATCTGTCAATACTTCATTCTAAGAATTTTGAGTTTTGTATGCTGATTATGAGACTTCTCAGATGGCACTAGAAGTGAAGAACTCGCCTGCTAATGCAGGAGTCATGGGTTCAGTCCCTGGGTTGGAAAGATCATCTGGAGGAGGGAATAGAAACCCAGAGAATCCCATGGGCACAAGAGCTTGGTGGGCTACAGTCCATAGGGTCACGAAGAGTCGGACACGACTGAGTGAGCACACACACATCCCCATTATGAAGACCTTCCTTACCCCGGGGTTATAAACATTTACCTTCCTATGTTTTATTCTGCTAATAGCTAGAAGTACTCAGATGTTTTATTGTCAGGAATTAATTTTTAAATTTTTGAATAGGATAGGAATAATCTGGTTTTCAAATGAGAAACCTATTTTTCCAATTCTATTTTTTTTAAAGTTTTAATCGGTCCAGTTTATTCTTCTCTTTTGGCTGCGCTGGATCGTCACTACCGCGCGTGAGCTTTCTCTAGTTGCAGCGAGCGGGGCCTACTGTCCCTTGTGGTGTGGGGGCTTCTCCCTGCGCCAGCTTCTCTGGCTGTGGAGCATGGGTTCTGGGTGCACAGACTTCAGCGTTGTGGCCTGTGGGTTCTAGAGTGCAGGCTTCATTGCTTCAAGGCATATGGTCTTCCCAGCCCAGGGATCGAACCCCTTTCCCCTGGCATATTCTTATCCACTGTACCACCAGGAAAGTCAATCAGTCTTTTTTTTTTTTTAATTGAAGTGTACTTGATTTACAATGTTGTGTCCAATTTGATTTTAATGAACAGTTTCTATACTGAATTGAATTGTGACCTACATTATATAAATATTATGGTAAAATAAACGGCCATTCTGGAGTAGCTTTTGAACTATCTATCCATTGCGTATCGATCTACTAAACTACTGACCTGTGTATTTCTGTGCCAGCATCTAATTCTGTTGATTGGTAGTGCTCTGTACTTTGATTTGTTGGCAATAGGGAAATTCTCTCATGATGGTCTTAATTTTCATAAATTTCTTGGCAATATTTATATTTTTATGTTTTCAGTAGAATTTTAGAATCAACCTTTCAAATAGAAGTTTTTCTTGTGCTACTAACTCAACTTGGGCTGACTGTAACTTTTAGTCTGGGACACTTCATATCTTTATTTAGAACAATTTCACATCCAGAAACAAGATGGGTCTTTATTTAAAAAGGCCTCCTAGTATGTGCTCCAGGGAAGTTTATAATCTTCTTTGTGAGGAGATTACACTTGTACATGTTTCTTATTAAATGTGCTGCCAGATATCTCACAACTTTTTATTCACATACGAACCTGATTTCTCCTCTGTTGCATTTTATGTTTGTCAGTGGGGTGCCTCAGGCATCTGTGCCCAGGGACCCCAGGTCAGGGGAGCGAGAAGAAGGCAGTGGCCTGGGGCACGCAGGCCCACGGT
Source organism: Oryx dammah (assembly GCF_014754425.2). Lineage (NCBI taxonomy): Eukaryota > Metazoa > Chordata > Mammalia > Artiodactyla > Bovidae > Oryx > Oryx dammah. Next base: position 116,489,242 of record NW_024070212.1, read on the forward strand.
GGGGAGGAGAGTGGGGGCAGTGGGGTGTGGATGCACTCCTGCTTGCCCCCACCCCTGGATCTCTGCACCTCCAGACACGCTGGCCCTGACTGCTCATACCTGCTGCTCTGCTCTGTACCTCTGTATCAGTCTGCCGGGGCTGCTGCATAACAAAAACCACACAGTGGGTGGTTTAAACCATCGGCATTTATTGTCTCACAGTCCTGGAGACTGGCCTGGAGATTGAAAGTCCAAGACCGAGGTGTGAGCAGGGCTGGTCCCCTGAGGCCTCTCCGTGGCTTGTGGACGGCGGTCTCCTCCCTGTGTCCTCACGGGGTCATCCCTCTGCCTGTCCCTCTGTCCTGACCTCCTCTTCTTGCAAGGACCCCTGCTGTGAGGGTTTAGGGCTTGCCTCTCCGCAGGCCCCACCCAGATGCAGTCTGAGGCACCAGTCACAGTGTTTTCGTACAAACCTGGGAGAACAGAACAGCCCATAAACTGAAAGGCTTCTTAGTGACTCCCCGAATTGTCTCTGTAACTGCAGCCATGAAATTAGAAGACGATTGCTTCTTGGCAAGAAAGCTATGAGTGTTGAAAAGCAGAGACATCACTTTGCTGACACAGATCTGAATAGTCAAGGCTGTGGTCTTTCCGGTAGTCATGTATGGATGTGAGAGTTGGACCATAAACAAGGCTGAGCACTGAAGAATTGATGCTTTCAAACTGTGGTGTTGGAGAAGACTCTTGAGAGTCCCTTGGACAGCAAGGAGATCAAACCAGTCAATCCTAAAGAATATCAACCCTGAATATTCATTGGAAGGACTGATGCTGAAGCTGAAGCTCCAGTACTTTGGCCACCCAAGGCAAACAGTAAAATCATTGGAAAAGACCCTGATGATGGGAAAGATTGGAGGCAGAAGAAGACAGTGACAGAGGATGAGACAATTGGATGGTATCACTGATTCAGTGGACATGAGCTTGGGCAAACTCCAGGAGATAATGAGGGGCAGGGAAGCCTGCTGTGGCACAGTGCATGGGGTCGTGAAGAGTCAGAGATGACTTGGTGACTGAACAACAAAAACAGCTAATGTCATCTGCAAATAATGGTCATTCTCTTTTCTAATATTCTGCTAAGAAACAGGTGGCTGCTGTCTTTTCTGAGGGTGTCATCCCAGGCCTAGGGAAAGTGGTGTCATTCTTTAGCGGAATAAACCCCCTTATGGACACACTATTTACCGAGCAGTGCCAGGACTTGGAGAAATTATGCTTGAGTGTACAGATTTTTGCTCAATAGCGATGCAAATAATCCCTGACGCTTTGCTGTTATTCAGTCCCTAGGTCGTGTCTGACTCTTTGCGACCCCATGGATTGAAGCACGCCAGGCTTCCCTGTTCATCACCAACTCCCAGAGTTTGCTCAAACTCATGTCCTTCGAGTTGGTGATGCCATCCAACCATCTCGTCCTCTGTCGTCCCCTTCTCCTCCTCCCTTCCATCTTTCCCAGCATCAGGGTCTTTTCCAGTGAGTCAGCTCTTCACATCAGGTGGCCAAAAGCGAAAGCCCCAAAGCTCACGGTGCAGGTGCCGTGTAGGACGCGAGTCCGTTTTCCCTCTAACCTAGCAGCCTCACTCAGCATCCTTGGTCCCTTGCTTGTGAACATCCAGGTCCCACAGTGCTCTTTTCCAGCTTGGCCGCCCCTGGGTCTGTCAGTAATGACTTGAATGAATCTTTGACATGCTCACTGCTTACTGGTAAGTCACAGTCTGACGGGCACTACACGCACGCTGTGTTTAAGGCCGGCCGAGGAGGGTTGATTTGTCTCTGAAATTACAGCTCTGCTAGTCTCTGGAAGGACCGCCGTGAGGCATCGCATCACTCCAGCCCGTACGCTAGGACACGTGGCCCCTGCCCGTCCAGCCCGGGGGCACTGTTGGCCCCTCCCGGCAAGCCCCTGTCTGTTCCCACACGGTGAGGGAAACTCAGCCTGGGAACCTGAAGCCCGTGCCCTGAGCCGCGTGAACTCTGTGAGCAGTGGACGGATTCCTCCCGTGGCGGTGGACCCTCCGTCATGATTTCCCTGTCTTGGCCAAAGTTTCTGACCTGTGTTTTCTGGTGAAGGGTCCTCAATGGATGCTACTGACCCAGTGCAGAGGCACACGGAGCAGTGAACCACAGGTGAGGGTGCGAGTGTTAACGTCGACTGTGCGGCGTTTAAGGAGATCCTCGGCGACCCAGAGGGTGGGGACCAGCGGTCACAGGACAGGGGCTGAGCAGAGGACCTCACCGTCATCACCACCATCAGTGAGCAAGCGCGGCCCCCACTCTGCTCAGCCCCTAGGCTGGCCAGGCCCGAGGGTGGACAAGGCCGGATCTGTGACCATCCACCCGTCCCCAGGCGGCTGCCCTGCCCCCTCTCCACGCCCCCTCCTGTTTCTGCTCCTCTTTGTAGCTTTTGGAGAGAGCGGAGCACCCACAGACAGTCTCTCCTCGGTCACTCCTCGCCACCCTGAAGAGGTGGGGCCTTTTTGGGGGACTCCTCAGCGTGGGTGCTGAGCCATCATGAACACTGGGCCCGACCCTGGGGAATTGAAAGAGATCCTCGCCCCACTGCTGGGGAAATCCCCCTGCTTCTGAGCACACGTGTGAAAACACTGGTGAGTGTAATATAATTAGTTGTGATAGACAGGTGCTGTGAAAACAGTGAAGGCAGTGGCGTGATGGAGAAATCCAGGCAGGATGGACAGGGAGGGCCCGCCTGAGGAAGGGGCCCTGGACACTCAAGATACAGAGGAGGCAATATGTCAGGAGGAAGACATAAGAGGCGTCCCGGCTGGAAAGGAAGAAGTAAAAACAGATGACAGAATATTACAGGGGGAAAACTGTACAGATTCATCAAAGCAGCAGTTAGAACCAATAAATGAATTCAATAACGTTGCAGGATACAGAATCAACAGACAAAAATGTTTTGTTTCTATACACTAATAATGAACTACGTGAAAAGGAAATTTAGAAAACAATGCCATTTACGGGAGCAACATGAAGAATCAAATACTCAGGAATAAACTTAAAGAGGTGAAAGACTTGGATCCTGAAAATTACAAAATATTGATGAATTAAATTAAGACACAAATAAATGAAGACACATTTTATGTTCGTGGACTGGATGATTTAATATTGTTAACGTGTCCCCACTGCCCAAAGCGATCTCCAGACTCACTGCAATCACTGTGAATTTCATTTTCATAAAAATAGCAATGGCACTTTTATAAAAACAGCAAAGCCTTTCCTAAAATTCATATGGAACCACAAGTAGCCAGAACAATCTTGAGAAAGACAAAGAAAGCTAGAGGATCACACTTCCTGATTTACAACTATACTACAAAACTACTGTAATTCAAACAGTGTATACTGGCATAAAAATAGACTCATAGACCAGTGAAACAGAATAGAGTGTAGACACAAATCCATGCATAGATGATCATTTGCTCTTTGACAGGCTGCCAAGAACACACAACAGGGAAATCATTCTCTCTTCAACAAACAGTGTCAGGAGAAACTGGATTTCCATATGCCAAGGGTTGAGATGGGATCTTTATCTTACTTTATACACAAAATCAACTCAAGTGGATTAAAAATGTAAACATAAGACCTGAAATTGTAAAAACTGTAGAAGACATACAGGAAAACTTCATGACATCGGTCTTGGCGATGATGTCTTGGATATTACACCAAAAGCACACGCAATAAAAGCAAAAAATAGACACGTGGATACATTGAAAGAAAAGTCATCCCTGCACAAAGGACACAAGCAGTGGAGCAGAAAGGCAGCCCACTGAATGGGAGAATATCTGCAAACCATAAATCTGAGAAGGGTTTAATATCCAAAACATATGAGGGGCAGTCAGCAAGAAAAGAAACAAGCAACTATATTGTAAAATGGGCAAAGGACTTTTACAGACATTTTTTCCAAAGAAGACGTACAAATGACCGACAGGCACACGAAAACATGTTCACCATTGCTGATTATCGAGGAAATACACATCGAGATCACTTTGCGTCTTTTACCTGTTTGAATGGCTATTATGAGGGAGAGAGAGAAAGGATAAGTGTTGGCGAGGATGCGTAGAAACGGAAACCCTTGTGCACTGTTGGTGGGAACTGAAAATGGAAATTGTTGCAGCCGATATGGAAAAAGAAGTAAGGAGATGCCTCCAAAGATTAGAAATAGAACTACCATATGATCCAGCAATCCCACTTCTGTGCATTTACCCAAAAAATAAAGCCAGAATCCTGGAAAGGTCTCTGATCTCCCAAGTCCATTGCGGGGTTACTCACAAGAGCCAAGGTGTGGGAAAACCTAAAAATACTTTAAGAGACAGAGAAGAGGCAGTTCAGTGGGATGGTATTCAGCAAAGCTCTTACCAACCTATTGGCCTATTAACCAGGCTATTGTGTGACCCGCACACTAAAAACAGAGACGCCACTTTGCCAGCAAAGGTCCGTACAGTCAAAGCTATGGTTTTTCCAATATTCATGTATGGATGTGAGATTTGGACCATAAAAAAGGCTGAGCACCAAAGAATTGGTGCTTTTGAAGTGTGGTGTTGGAGAAGACTCTTCAGAATCCCTTGGACGCAAGGAGATCCAACCAATCCATCCTAAAGGAGATCAACCCTGAATATTCATTAGAAGGACTAATGCTGAAGCTGAAACTCCAATACTTTGGCCACTTGATATGAAGAGCCAACTTACTGAAAAATATCCTGATTCTGAGAAAGGCAGAGGGAGAAGGGGGCCACAGAGGATAAGATGGCTGGATGGCATCACAGACTCTGTGGACATGAGACTGAGCAAGCTCTGGGAGATGGTGATGGACGGGGAAGCCTGGCCTGCTGCAGTCCACGGGGTCGCAAAGAGTCAGACATGACTGAGTAACTGAACAACAAATTCAGCCGTGAGAAAGAAGGAAACCCAGCCGTATGTGACTACATGGCTGAGATGTGAGGACAGTGAAAGTGAACGTGAAGTCGCTCAGTCGTGTCCGGCTCTTTGTGACCCCATGGACTGTAGCCCACCAGGCTCCTCTGTCCATGGGACTGTTCAGGCAAGAATACTGGAGTGGGTTTCCATGTTCCTCTCCAGAGGATCTTCCAACTCAGGGATTGAACCTGGGTCTCCTGCATTTCAGGCAGACGCTTTACTGTCTAAGCTACCAGGGAAGCCCTTCCTGGTGGGCAGTAGACTAAGTGAAACACGCCAGTAACGAGACAAATACTACGTGATTCCACTTACACGACGATTATAAAGCAGCCAAGCTCATAGAAGCTGTGAACAGAGCAGTGGTTGCCAGGGGCTGGGCGGAGCGGCGGGGAGACATGGCTCAGTGGTGTGAAGGTTCGGGCACCCGAGAGGAACCAGGTCTAGACTCCACTCCACAGCACTGCCTGTAGAACCCACTATCCATGCTGAATCACGCACCGCAGTTCTGATAAGAGGATAGATCACACGTGAAGGGGTCCTACCACACAGACCCCAAAGGCTCCCTAAAGGATGAACAGGAGCAGCCTCTCCCTTCCGGGATGAGAGGGTGGTTTGTGGAAGTGTTCAGGCCACCTGAGCTGCGTGTTCAGGAGCGTGTGAAGGGTCCGCAGACTCGGGACCCTGTGGAAGATCAAGTCAGCAGTCGCATAACGGGAGCCTCAAACGCCACGGTTAGGAAGGTAAGTGTTGTTCTGAGCATAGGGGAGAATCCACTGGCCGATGATGCAGAAGAGAAATCTGATCTGGTTTTCTTTCTTCAGAGGCTGCGGGCAGAGAAGCAAGGCGTGGTGTGTGGTGCTGAGAGCCTGTGATAAATGGAAGCTTGACCCGGTCAAGGGGGCTGGAGAGCTTTGCAGGGAAAAGCAGGCGAATAGAGAGAATTAGGTGAAGGAGGGGATGAGGTCCTGGGGGTGGTGCTGGTGCAAAGGTGAGGGAAGCAAGCAGAAGGCAGGTGAGGCGGGGCACAGTGGGATGGGGGTCTTGGGAAGGGCTTGCAGCGGAAGAAGCTGACGCCATGGACTTGGCTTTTGGAGATCATCTGGGCAGCAGTGCAAAGGGCAGGAAGCAGCAAGTGGATCAGTCAGAGGCGATTGCAGGCATCGAGGTGAGAGAAGCTGGCGTTAATGGCATTACGGGGTCAGCAGTGGGGATGAAGATAAATAGGTAAATATGAGCAAAACGCAGATGCTAAAGTGAGCAGGATTTGGTGTCAGATACGTGGAGAGAGGGAGAGAAGGACGACCCTGGTTTGTGAGCTCATGAGGACCCTGGCGGAGGACCACGTCAGGGAGGCAACAGGGTCGGGCGGGGGGTGTCCGGAGTTCAGCCAGAGGTGTCTTTGCAGCTTTCACGGGCAGGTGGTAGTTGGGTCTGGGGCTCGGGGGAGGAGTTTGTACTAAACCTGAGTCTGTGAGTCACACCCATCAGTTGGTGATGGAGACCCCCCACCACCCTGGGATGGAGGTGCTTGCTTGGGGAGATCAGAGTGACGGGAGGAGAGGGCGCAGGGCGGTCCTGGGGGAGTTACTCAGGGCAGCGTGCAGTGGAGCAGAGGGAAGGCGGTTTGGGCGCGGCCCTGCAGGAGCAGCAGCGGGACAGCGTGGGTCCGGGGCTGAGATGAGGACGCAAAGTGCCTGGGAGTCGGCTGAGGAGGAGGAGCCGCCCGCCTCTGAGGAGCCGGAGCCCGAGGGCTGGGTGAGGAGGAGGAGGAACTGAGAGTGGGTGTGCGGAGCAAACGGGGCCTCGTCCTTGCAGAAGTCTGCCCGTGAAGGAGGAGAGGGCTTGGGGGTGCCTGGTGAGCAGTGGGGGCCGCGGGAAGCTTTCCTTTGCACACCGGGGGCTGAGCCCCTTGCAGGAAGTTGCTGGATTTGCGAGGTGGGAGGGGTAATTTAGAAGGATAGACTCGTGGGGTCCACCACCCCTGAGGTGACCCGTCTATACTCTGACACGTCCATTCTTTATGCCAAGACCACCTTCCTGCTGAGTGAATAAACCACCTTCGGTCACTTCCACCCACTGGGCCTGCTTCCCCTCGGGAGAATCCCACTGAGAAAACGCAGCCTCTTCCTTTAGGATTTCCATGCAAGTTCTCCCAACCATTCTCTGTGTGGTGTTGGGGGTTTTTGTTCATTTTATTTTAGCATTTTCAACTTTGGGGCCATTTTTCCCTGGTGGAGCTTTATTTACGTTTTCCATCTTCCTCCTTCAAGCAGAATTTCCAGCAGGGGACCCAGTTCTCTCATGGGGTCTACGCACACACCATGCTTGATTTATTGGTCCCAGTTATCCTGGTTCTGAATAGATTGCTGACCTTTGACATATTTCAGCCTGAGTAGTCGACGGTCAGCACAAATAGCAAATTTCCGTAGCAATTAATTACATCTCCAAAGCCCCTTTATGATAAATTCATGTTCTGTTTATGTGTGGACACAAAGCAAAACCTGGAAGAGCTGGGTGAATGGGTTGGACCCATTTGGCTGAACAAGAGGGCACCAGGGACTTATTAAAGCTCCATCTAGTGCTATGGAATCCTGGCCGCCACGGACACAACTTGGGGCGCTGGTGGGATTGGAGGCAATCTGGGCTAACTCACATTTAACATGTGAGAGGAAGCACTGACTTGGGTTAACTGTCCACACCTGAGCTGGATGCTGGGCTGGAGGCTGAAGTGGAGGCTGGACCTCTGCAACAAAAGTGGAGTCTGGGGAACACAATCTCGAGGCTTCTGGCCCTGGAAGGTGAAGCCCAAGAAGTGGGCTCCACACTGTGGTATTTCAGCGGCCAGGCATGAACCCAGGTGTAGCAGGGTCTAAGTCCTTGAGATCTTTGGATGAACGAAGAAGTAGGTGGATGATTCTTGCTCAAGCTTACCTTTCCTACAGAACTGAACTGTGTTTCTAGAACCATCTGCTTAGAACAACTGGGACTTCCAGTTAGAAAAGACCCTGATGCTGAGAAAGATTGAAGGCAGGAGGAGAAGGGGACGACAGAGGATGAGATGGTTGGATGGCTTCACCGACTCAATGGACATGAGTTTGAGCAAATTCTGGGAAACAGTGAAGGACAGGGAAGCCTGTCTTGTTGCAGTTCATGGGGTCACAGAGACTGGGACACGACTTAGCAACTGAACAACAAAATGATCCATAACCAGTGTGCCAAGAATTTCTTGGATATCCCCAGATCTGATAACTGGGACAAGAGCAAATGAGCACCGCACAAGACAATCCTAAACGCCCTTGTTGCTTTCCAGTTCCATATCAAGTTTCCTGATTCATTTAAAGAATCCCAAAGGGCCTTTGACCTCAATTTTTATAATTTCCTCACTGAAATTCAAGAGAAACTTTCTAGCTGTTCCCTATTATTCCTTTGTTGCTCAGAAAAGTTAAAGTTTAAATGGCAATTCTCTTTAGAATTTAATATCTGTTCCCAAACATTCTCGGTTTAATTGCTAACTGATTCTTTAGAAAATTGAATCGCTATATTACATTGTTTTCATGCACCGATGGCCTGGGAAGACTTGGCAGAGGTCCTGAGAAAGTTAACAGCGTCTGTGGACCAAGCCGTGAGTGCCTGATTAGAGACATTTCTAGCCGAGGTTTTCCTTCTTTTTACTTTTTGTTCCTTTTCTTGCTTACATCCAAGAGCCCCACACTGGATCAGTCTATGTTAAAACCAGGATGTGAGCACCGAAACTCCTCTTCAACTGCCTCTCTAGTCATTACTATTCATCTTTTCAGATTCATAAAGGAGCTTGCCGGGAAACTTGGGAGATACTGTTAGTTGAAAGAGCAGGGTAGAGTGACTCATGGACGCAGATTCCTTGTGTTCTCACCTGCGGATGGCTGGCCTTTGGGAAGTCCCCTCCCTCCCTAGAAGCCACGACCTGTCTGCAGAGTCAGGACTTTCATCTGAGAGTCCCCGCATCTATGGCCCACATTTCCACCTGGATGAATCATGGCTTTCCAGAAGAAATGCCCACTGATGATGGATCACTGGCCCGGACCAGGGCTTGTCACCTGGATACGCAGCCAGTGCTGGTCCACTGGCTGATTCTCTTCTTCTGGACGAATCCGAGGTTGACATTTTCGATAAAAAACCTCGAAGGCTTTCCAGGGTCCGTAGATGCTTTGCTCCATAATGAGGTACATGGGAAGTTAACGTGATTCTCCACTTCTCTTGGTGCTGAGCTTGGGCTCCTGCCCTCCAGTGTGGGGGTCAGCCTCCAGCCCTGACTCTGGCTGAGCCTGTGACCCTCCTGGCCCATAGCACGCATGGGGAGTGAGCATGGTGGGAACCCCTCTGTAGACCTCGGCCTCCACTGTGAGAACCGGCCCTGGACGATCTCGGACTGTCTGAGACCTCCGGGTCCACTGCTGAGGGCTCCGGGGACCCAGCACAGGTCTTCCTGTTCCCTGATGGTCTCTCATGCCAGATGTAGAAGGAGTTGGGCTGGCGCCAGCCCTGTGTACAGCCCTGGTGGGGAGCTGTCAGAGCCCCCCGAGTCCCAGGGCCGGGCTGTGGCCGCATGGTGAGCATGCTGTCCCAGCTCCGAGCTCCCAGAGGCCGCCCAGAATCAGGAGGGCTTCGGTGTGGCTGGGAGTGCTCTCTCCATCGGGCCCAGCCTGTCCTGACTTCCCTCATCCTCTTCCCCAGCAAACTGAGCTTCAGTGTCTGGTTTAGGAGCTGCAGCCTGCTTGCCTTGGCGGTGGCCCCGTGTGCGGGGTGGAGGGGGGCCGAGGTGGGGGACAGAAGTGCTCCCTTCCTCCCACACACACCTCAGATGTCGTAGCTTCTAGGAGACTGAGATAGGGAAACTGACTTTTGGAAACATTTAACTTACTCTGTGACTGGAGGCTGACTGAGCTAAAGGGGAAGCTCCTAGGGTGGGCTGGAGGCATTGTGGGGGGGGGGGAGGGGAAGGGGGGGAGGGGAGGGAGCGAGAAAGGAGGGCGTTAGTAGGGAGGAGCTAATGATCTCATCCCGCAGATAGGATGGCCAGGGCCCAGCGCTGGGTCCTCAGACAGCTCTGTCCGTTAGCCAGGGCCTCACGCCTGTCCTTCCACAGGCTGGGGGAGAAACTGACCCGCCACTCCGCGCAGAGTGGACTTGCGCACTGCAACTCCCGTCAGCTCCCGAGTCTTTACAAACGGTCACTCTGTTTAAAGAGGGTGCCTTTCATCAAATATGCTTTTTAAAAAAGGATCTATTTTTTACAAAAAATTGTATTCAGTATAGTTGATTTACAATAGTGTGTTAACTTCAGGTGTGTGGCACACTGTTTCAGCTACACACACAGACACATTCTTCTTCAGAGTCTTTCCCCTTATGGGTCATTACTAAACGCTGAGCAGACTTCCCTGAGCTAGACGGTAGGTCCTTGCTGGTGATCTGCTTTGCATAGAGTAGTGTGCGTGCATTAATCCCAAAGTCCTAATTCACCCCTTTCCCCTCTGGTGACCATAAACCTGTTTCCTATGTCTGTGACCAACATTTCTGTTTTATAAATAAGCTCATTTGTATCTTTTCAAAAATATCTTTTAGATTTAAAAATCGTATGGCAAAATGTTTATAAATTTACCATTCAGCTTAAAACTTACCCTTTTCACTGTTTTCCCATGTCCAGTTCGGGGGTAGGCCATATGCTCACATTGGTGTCATCATCTCACCGTCTGTCTCCAGAACCGAAACTCTGTCCCCACTAACACTCACGCCCTCCGCCTCCCCCAGCCCTGGAAGCCACCCCTCCACTGTCTGTGACTGTGACTACTTTGGGCACATTATATAAGTGACGTCACACAGCACACACCATTTGATGTCTGGCTTGTTCACTCAGTATCTCCGTGAAGAGATGCCTCACATCCAAGGTAAGAGAAACCCCAGTGAAATGGCAGGTACTGAGAGAGGGCTTCAGAGGGCAGACAGACGGGAACCACAGTCACAGACAACTAACCGCACTGATCACAGGGACCACAGCCTGGTCCAACTCAATGAAACTAAGCCACGCCCTGTGGGGCAAGGGGCAACCCAAGACGGGCGGGTCATGGTGGAGAGGTCTGACAGAGCGTGGTCCACTGGAGAAGGGAATGGCAAACCACTTCAGTATTCTTGCCTTGAGAACCCCATGAACAGTAACAAAAGGCAAAATGATAGGATACTGAAAGAGGAACTCCCCAGGTCAGTAGGTGCCCAATATGCTACTGAAGATCACTGGAGAAATAACTCCAGAAAGAATGAAGGGATGAAACCAAAGCAAAACAATACCCAGCTGTGGATGTGACTGGTGATAGAAGCAAGGTCTGATGCTGTAAAGAGCAATATTACACAGGAACCTGGAATGTTAGGTCCATGAATCAAGGCAAATTGGAAGTGGTCAAACAGGAGATGGCAAGAGTGAATGTCAACATTCTAGGAATCAGCGAACTAAAATGGACTGGAATGGGTGAATTTAACTCGGATGACCATTATATCTACTACTGCAGGCAGGAATCCCTCAGAAGAAATGGAGTAGCCGTCATGGTCAACAAAAGAGTCTGAAATGCAGTACTGGGATGCAATCTCAAAAACAACAGAATGATCTCTGTTCATTTCTAAGGCAAACCATTCAATATCACAGTAATCCAAGTCTATGCCCCAACCAGTAATGCTGAAGAAGCTGAAGTTGAACAGTTCTATGTAAAGCCTAAAAAACCTTTTAAAATTAAACCCCCCCCCCACCAAAAAAAAAATGTCTTTTTCATTACAGGGGATTGGAATGGAAAAGTAGGAAGTCAAGAAACACCTGGAGTAACAGGCAAATTTGGCCTTGAAGTACAGAATGAAGCAGGGCAAAGGCTAATAGAGTTTTGCAAAGAGAATGAACTGGTCATAGCAAACACCCTCTTCCAAAACACAAGAGAAAACTCTTCACATGGACATCACCAGATGGTCAGTACAGAAATCAGATTGATTATATTCTTTGCAGCCAAAACGGAGAAGCTCTATACAGTCAGCAAAAACAAGACCGGGAGCTGACTGTGGCTCAGATCATGAACTCCTTATTGCCAAATTCAGACTTAAATTGAAGAAAGTAGGGAAAACCACTAGACTATTCAGATATGACCTAAATCAAATCCCTTACAATTATACAGTGGATGTGAGAAGCAAATTTAAGGGACTAGATCTGATAGACACAGTGCCTGATGAACTATGGACAGAGGTTCGTGACATTGTACAGGAGACAGGGATCAAGACCATCCCCAAGAAAAAGAAATGAAAAAAAGCAAAATGGCTGTCTGGGGAGGCCTTACAAATAGCTGTGAAAAGAAGAGAAGCAAAAAGCAAAGGAGAAAAGGAAAGATATACCCATTTGAATGCAGAGTTCGAAAGAATAGCAAGAAGAGATGAGAAAGCCTTCCTCAGTGATCAGTGCAAAGATATAGAGGAAAACAACAGAATGGGAAAGACTAGAGATCTCTTCAAGAAAATTAGAGCTACCAAGGGACTATTTCATGCAAAGATGGGCTCAATAAAGGACAGAAATGGTATGGATGTAACAGAAGCAGAAGATATTAAGAAGAGGTGGCAAGAATACACAGAAGAACTGTACAGAAAAGAGCTTCATGACTCGGATAATCACGATGGTATGATCACTCATCTAGAGCCAGACCTCCTGGAATGTGAAGTCAAATGGGCCTTAGGAAGCATCACTACGAACAAAGCTAGTGGAGGTGATGGAATTCCAGTTGAACTAGTTCAAATCCTAAAAGATGATGCTGTCAAAGTGCTGCCTTCAATATACCAGCAAATATGGAAAACTCAACAGTGGCCACAGGACTGGAAAAGGTCAGTTTTCATCCCAATCCCAAAGAAAGGCAATGCCAAAGAATGCTCAAACTACTGCACAACTGCACTCATCTCACACGCTAGTAAAATAATGCTCAAAATTCTCCAAGCCAGGCTTTAACAGTACATGAACCATGAAATTCCAGATTTTCAAGCTGGATTTAGAAAAAGCAGAGGAACCAGAGATCAAATTGCCAACATCCTCTGGATCATTGAAAAAGCAAGAAAGTTCCAGAAGCATCTATTTCTGCTTTATTGATTATGCCAAAGCCTTTAACTGTGTGGACCACAATAAACTGTGGAAAATTCTTCAAAAGGTGGGAATTCCAGACCACCTTACCTGCCTCTTAAGAAATCTGTATACAGGTTAGGAAGCAATAGTTAGAACTGGAAATAGAACAGCAGACTGGTTCCAAATCAGTAAAGGAGTACGTCAAGACTGTATACTGTCAACCTGCTTATTTAACTTCTATGCAGAGTACATCATGAGAAATGCTGGGCTGGTTGAAGTACAAGCTGGAGTCAAGATTGCCGGGAGAAATATCAATAATCTCGGACATGTAGATGACACCATCCTTTGGCAGAAAGTGGAGAAGAACTAAGGAGCCTCTGGATGAAAGTTAAAGAGGAGAGTGAAAAAGTTGTCTTAAAGCTCAACATTCAGAAAATTAAGATCATGGCATCTGGTCCCATCACTTCATGGCAAATAGATGGGGAAACAGTGGAAACAGTGGTTGACATTATTTTTTTGGGCTCCAAAACCACTGCAGATGCTGACTGCAGCCATGAAATTAAAAGATGCTTACGCCTTGAGAGGAAAGTTATGCCCAACCTAGACAGCATATTAAAAAGCAGAGACATTACTTTGTCAACAAAGGTCCATCTAGTCAAGGCTATGTTTTTTCCAGGAGTCATGTATGGATGTGAGAGTTGGACTATAAAGAAAGCTGAACGCTGAAGAATTAATGCTTTTGATCTGTGGTGTTGGAGAAGACTCTTGAGCGTCCCTTGGACTGCAAGGAGATCCATCTAGTCCATCCTAAAGGAGATCAGTCCTGGGTGTTCACTGGAAGGACTGATGCTGAAGCTGAAGCTCCAATACTTTGGCCACCTGATGTGAAGAGCTGACTCATTTAAAAAGACCCTGATGCTGGGAAAGATTGAAGGTGGGAGGAGAAGGGGACAACAGAGGATGAGATGGTTGGATGGCATCATTGACTCAATGGACACGAGTCTGGGTAAACTCTGGGAGTTGGTGATGAACAGGGAGGCCTGGCGTGCTGCGGTCCATGGGGTTGCAAAGAGTCAGACGAGACTGAGCGACTGAATTGAACTGTTCACTTAGCATGATGTCTATAAAGTCTATCCCAATTGTAACGTATGTCAGAATTTCCTTCCTTTTCAAGGCTGAATAATCCTCGCTTTATGGATGAACCACGTCTTGTTATCCACACAGCTGTCAATGGACACTTGGCTGTTTCCACATTTTAGCTGTGAATTACGCTGCTCTGAACACTGACGTGCAAACATCTGATTGAAGCTCTGTTTCAGTTCGTTTGGATGTATACCCAGAACTGGCTCATATGGAAGTTTTATGTTTATTTTTTGAAGAAATTGTCATAATGCTTTTCACAGCTTAAGTGTGTCTCTTCTTTTAATGGTAAAAAGAAGCTCTGATTGTGTGTCATTTGGGGAATGTTGATCAGATTGTGCTTAGAGCAAGTGCATTCCTGCATACTTTTAATTCAGGAACAATGACACCTTTTTCTTTCAGCTGTTGAAGAGCAAGCCCTGATGCTTCAAGGTTATGATGTTTGCCATTTGATATTACAAAGGAAATTTCTAGGAATCAGTCTGAATTCTTCATTTTAGGTACAAGGAGCCCAGGAAAAATGAAGGAGATCTGAGAATAGGTGATGATAGAAACATGACCTTCATTTTACAAGGCTTACCCTTTAAAAATCAAATTAATCTTTTAAAAGCTGTTTTGATGGGGCCACTTTTAAAGTCTTTACTGAATTTGCCACAGCACTGCTTCTGTCTTATGTTTGGATTTTTTGGCCTCAAGTCATTTGGAATATAGCCTCCTTGACCAGGGATCGAACCTGGACTCCCTGCGTTAGAAGTTGAAGTCCTAAGCACTGGACTGCCGGGGTAGTCCTTCAAATTGGTTTTTAAGACATAACAATTCACCTGGAACAGAACTGAAAAGATATAAGAGGAAACAGCTTTAACAGATATGAAAAGAAGCAGCAGCTTTCACTCAGCCCTGTCCTCACCTGCGCAGCAGAGTGCCTTCCTCGGTCCCCCAGGGTTCTCAGCTTCTGTTGTCCTGGGTGCCTCTGTGCACATACAGTCTAGAATGTGTATATGAGTTCTTCAGTTCTTAATAATGCAAACGTACCTTCCTATACCCCTGACTCTGTACCCTAACAGTGCACTTTGAAGACTTATTTATATCAGTTCATAAAGAGACGTCATTTTCTCTGTAATAGTTGCCCAGCACTCCATTATTTATAAATCATTTTAAAGGGAAATTATTCTTTAAATATTGTATTTCTGATTTAAATGGAGACTGAGGCTCTAACTGCCAGAAATCTCGAGGAAGGAGTGGAATAACTCAAAAGCATTTGGGAGGAAGGCCTTTCTGGGGAAAATTGCCTTGAAATGCAATCTTTTAAAAAAATGTTTTATTGAAATCTAATTTAATACAGTAAAGCACACATATCGTTAAGTGTGTGTGTCCTGGACTTTTATGGACTGAACACACCATGAAAGCAACAATCCTGTAAAACATGGGCCAAGATTAGCACCCAAAGCGAGGTGTTTTTTCAGCAGAGGGCTACCTCTGGTATCCTCTGTGTCTGAAAAAACTGAGATTTCAACTCTGAGGCAGGCTTGTTGGCACCACGTGTGGGTCAGAGCTGGGTCTCCCTCCTGACACTGGCCAGGGTGCTTGGCTTTCCCCAATCAACAGAAACTGATCAGAGGCCAGGCAAGAAATTCAGGCAAGGCGGTAACAGGATCTCCTGGTCACTCTCCGAGGTGGGGCGAGCTTGTTTCTTGCATGGGGTGAGGGTGGGGGTGGGTCCAGGGGCAGTCTGGAGTGGCGGCTTAGGTGGCCTGCCCACCCCTTTGGTTGCGGTGTGTGCAGGGGGCACCGCAGTGCCTTGCTTTTTTTCCCAGCTCTTTAGAAGTGGAAGTTGCGGTATCGGTCTTTTTGTATCTTGTAGGTTTCCCACGCGGTGCAGTGGTAAAAATCCACCTACCAATGCATCAGACATCCAATTCAGTCCCTGGGTTGGGAAGATCTCCTGGAGAAGGGAATGGCCACCCACTCCAGTATTCTTGCCTGGGAAATCCCATGGACAGAGGAGCTGGAGGGCTCCGGTCCACGAGGTCGCAGGCACGACGGGGCGACTGAACACAGATGCGTGCGGGTGGTGAGGAAGGGGGTCTTTCTGTGAAGTCACATAATCAGCACAAACTGAGTGTGTTGTGCAGTGAGGGGCTGGGCCTGCCCGGCTGACAGTGGTGCCGGGGGGTGGGGGGGCCCCCGGAATCCGCAGGTGTAGCGCCCCAGGACCCCAGAGAGCATGCTGATGCGGCCCAGCCCAAACGGGGAGCCCAGACACCGAGGAAGCTCCGGGGTCTGTTTCTGGCTCCTCCCAACTCCCGGTCTCTCCCTGGAGCCTCGATGCTCACACTGGGCAGGGGCGCCCCTCTGCCTGCAGGCTCATGGGGGTTCTGTCATTGAGGACGAGGCCTGCCCTTCAGGCAGGTGACTGTGTTGGGAGAGAAGGGTCCAGGAAGGGCGGGCCCTGCTGAAAGGGGTCCAGGGCTGACAGCAAGTGCCTGGAGGGTGGCAGGCGGGTGACGGCCTGGATGACACAGGCTGGCGATGCCCTGGGTGCATGAGGGTGAGCTGAGTCCCCAAGGGGCCACGTGGTCGGCTGGCAGTGTGGGCACATAGCTGGTGTCACTGGGTGTGACCCGGCCTGGGGGGCGTGCTGCAGTCAGCACAGACCCTGAGAGGGTGCTAGCTGGCAAGGAGCCTCACTTACAGGACGCTGGCCGCTCACCAGCCTGCTTCCCCATGTTCCTGCTTCAGGACCGGCACTGGGAGAAGTGGTCTGGCTCTGACTCTGGGGTTCGGGTGGTCTGGGATGTGAAGCAAAGCTCCCTCCAGGACCTCCTCCACAGCCCCTTGGCTTCTGGAGCTTTCCATGGGTGGTCCGCACCTCATTACTGGACGGAGCTCCCCCAGCTGCAGGGGATAGAGGGTGTGCTCCATTCTCTGGAAGGATTAGGTCGAGGTCCACGCAGACCCCGCTGAGGAGGGCCCTGGGCTGCTGCTCGTCCTGCTCGGGGTCTGGGACACATTTCCTGGCTCAGCCTTGCTCACTCCTCGCTGATGACCAGGGAACCCAACCTGCGATTCTATCACCAGGTCAGAGGGGAATAGTGAGGACATGTCTCCACTGACCCCCAGGACACCGCTCCGCACCCCGCCCGGAGGGTGCCAGGCAGCGTCTACAACGACCCCTGGCGTCCCTGCATGGCCGGGCGATCCTTCTGCAGCTGGGGAGACCAGAAAGGCTTGTTCCTCGTCTTGGGCCCCGTGGCCGAGGGAGGGGCGTCCGGCTCCTCGAAGGTTCCTTTTGGCTCTAGACTCTTCCCACCCTTGGAGGCAGGTTGTCTTAATGATGACAATGCCGCACACGCCAAGTGTGACCCATCCAGGGGAAGGGCCTGTCCCCAAGTGGTGCCCTCACGTGGATACGGGAAGACACACTCAGCTTTGCCTGAAGACCCAGGGCAACAGGCCTCACTGTGGGCATCAGAGCGGGGGACCTCTCAGTGACCAGGGTGGGGTTGTCCTGCTGCACCCACGGTGCCCACGCTGTGGTCCCAGCATGATGCTCCAGGCTCCAGAGAAGAGTCTTTTCACAATTGCTCCAACTCTGAATCCTTGAAGCTACATACCTAGAAATCTCTTTCCAAAATCATATTATCCTTCTTAGAAATCTAGTAAACGTTATATTAAATGCAATTGTGCTTAAGAAGTTAACTATCGTTATTAATTTAAATTAAATCAAATTCTTAGTTTTACTCACAGACTTAGTTAAATTCCCCATATAACTAAAGCTGCATTTCTAAACTAAATAACCTGGAGGAGGGCGTGGCCACCCACTCCAGTATTCCTGCCTGGAGAGTCCCATGCACAGACGAGCCTGGTGGGCTACAGTCCGTGGGATCACACAGAGTCAGACACAACTGAAGCAGCTTAACATGCATGCACAAACTAAATCATTTCACTTTCTAAGAACATCAAACACCCAATAGAATAAGTACAGAAACCTGACAAGGAAGACTTTCTGAGTTATTGCAAAATGAAGAATTAAGGATCAGTCTTACAGCTCACAAAGATCAAAATGTGGTTTCTCTGCAGTGGTTCAGCCCCTCTAAATGTCAAGGGTGCCCGATGGTCCTGCCCTCAGGAGTGCTTGCGGCAGGAAGCTGAGTCGGTGGATTTGGCCTCCTTCCTGACTATACCCTCTTCTGATGCAGCCCCCCGGGGCTGAGTGATGCCCTCAGTCGTGTCCTCTCATGGGCCCTGGGAGCATGTAGGGAGACAAACTGGTACAACAGAAGGACATGCAGATACAGTTGCCCTGGCAACCAGAGGCTCCACGTATGCACGTTGGAGGGAAGGGTCAGCACAATTCAGGCCCCAGACATCCTTCTGAGTGATTTGAGTCGATGGTCTGACCTGGCCAAGTGGCCGCTAATGTCCTGTCATGACTTACTTTGCTGCTTGGTGAGTCCTGCAGTCTTGCTGGTCCATGGTACTTCATGGACATCCGTGGGATCGCCATGCGTCTGTGGGCTCCATACCTGCCAGTTCCCCCATCTCTGCCCCCCAGGGCCTGGCTCTGAGGACTCATGTCTGCCCTCAGGCAGGCCTGGACATCCTGGGGAAATAGCAGGGTGCTAGGTGCTTGGGTGACAGCTCAGCGAGAGACGAGAGAGTGGGGGGCCTCCAGCTTGGGGCAGTGGGTGCAGAGAGGAGGGGAGAGGTGCAGAGAGCTGTGGGAGAGGGTCCCAGGGCTGTCAGCAGGGGCAGGACTCCCATCTGCCTTTTTCTCTGTGGGAGCCCAGCTTAGACGCAAGTTCAGAGTGAATGAGCAGCGGGACGCGGGACAGACAAGGAGAGAGAGGCCCGGCGTCAGGACTGGGAGTTGGGTGATGGCGGCATCCTCACCAAGGCGGTGGGTGCAAAGGGGACTTTAAAGGAGATGGAGGGTGTGTGATGGAGGGGTGAGCTGGGGGTCCAGTAGACCATCTGATGTTTCAGTGGAAGGATACCCAAACTCCTTAACATGGTTGCCCTGGAAACCAGTGTCTCCACATCCACACACTGAAGAGAGGGGTTGGCTCAAGTCAGGGCCCTGGACATCCATCCTAGTGATTGATACATGGGTCTGGAGCTCAGGGGAGAAGCTGGTGGTGGTACCACTTTCGTTTTTTTTTTTTTTTTATTTTTTTTTTTTTTAATTGGAGGCTAATTACTTTACAATATTGTAATGGCTTTGCCATACATCAGCATGAATCTGTCACAGGTGATGTTTAAACTCCAGACGGGGTGAGGAGGGGAACGTGGGGCCTCTGGTCATAGCAGATTTACAGTCCAGCAGGGAGGAGGAGCCAGTAAAGAAAGATCTAGAAAGGTCAGCTGGATGGGGGGTGGAGGAACAAGCCAGAGGGTCTTCTGCCCCAGGGGTCTCCTGGTCAGGGAACCATGGAATGAGCCAGGGACCAGAAGCACATGGACCTGAGACGTCGGGACTCAGGACATGGGGTGACGTTCTAGAATCTGGCTCCCTGCCAACTCCACGACCATACGAGGGTGAGCTCCTCTCTCCCCTGCCAGCTGCCTTTTCTGGATTTTTCTCTGGCAGGCCATTTGCCCCTGACTTCACCTTTGCTTCATTTCCTCTGCTTTTCTTTCCCTTTTGACCCACCCACTGCTTTCTGGTAAAGTTTTCTTTTTATAAGAAGAAATCTGACATCCATTTAGCTCTTTCATAACATCTAAGGGAACTGAGCCCAGCTGCTCTGTGTCCTATAATTAGGTCTCTGGGCAGTTTCAGAAAAGAAATAACCGCACGTTCCCAAGCCCCTTACAGAATTTCCTGGGAAAATGTGATCGTGCATCCTTGGGAAGCCAGAGCGCCCACCCCCAGTGAGTGTCGGGGCGGGGCAGGGACCCCCTGCAGCCCTTCCCCTTGGCTTGTGCTGTGAAGGCACGTCCCAGCCTGGCTTGCGGGGGTCCCGCCCCAGTCTGCAGCCCCCAGGGCTGTTCTCAGGCTCAGGTCTTGGCCAGGGGGCAGGGCAAGAGCTGACTGGATGGTTCCCGCTCCAGGCAAGACGCCGGGAAGCCCAGGAGGAGGGTCGTTTCTCTTTCTTTCCCCATGTTGCCAGGTTTCTATACCCTTCCACAGGGAGCACGTTGAGCATAGAAGTGGGAGCCCCCATCCTGGGGGTCTGGCTGGTCTGTTTCCCTGCCTACACTGGGAAGAGCCAGCTGGAGACCCCTCGCTGGAGATCCCAGGTTAATGGCAGTGACTGTACTTGGCCCAGCTTGGTGCAGAGAGGGCCATGTCAGAGGGTCCAGGGCTGACACACGCCCCAGATCTGCTCCCCATTCTGCAGCGTCTGACCATCCCCTGGCCACTGGGCACCCGTGTCATCAGAACTGGGCTTCCCTGCTGGCTCAGTGATGAATAACCCCCCCTACCAATGCGGGAGATGTGGGTCTGATCACTGGGTCAGAGAAGGAAATGGCAACTCACTCCAGTATTCTTGCCTAGAGAATCCCATGGACAGAGGAGCCTGGCCGGCTACAGTCCACGAGGTCCCAGAGAGCTGAACATGACTTAAATCATCAGAACCCACCTCAACAGTGACAAATGACTGTGTGTTCTGTGTCCTGCCACCAGGGACATCCTGGAACCCGGGGCCTGACTGCTCATAGGCCTGGGCCGGGACCTGGGCCCCGGGAAGCCCCTGGCAGGGTGCAGCTCACAGGGGGCCTACGGGAAGCCTGTTTCGTCAGCCTGGAGCCAGCTGGGAGTGCACTTGGCTGCAAGATACAGAGCACTTGCTTCCAAGGTGATGGGGGTGGGGCTGCCTCTCCCCACCAAGTCCTGAGGGGCGCGGCCAGTGTGGCTCAGTATCTCACTGCAGAAGGGAGGAGGTGGGAAGGGCGGTGTCAGCAGGGTGCACCCCTCGTGCGGAGAGCAAAAGCTGGCCAGTCTACCACGTCCATCTCATTGGCCAAACCTTTGCCAGGCTGCCGTCCCAGCTTGGGGGGCGGGGGATGGCTGGGAAGTGAGTATCTGGCGGTCGCTCTGCTGACGGGACAGAACTGGGTCCATTAGCAGGAATGAGGGTGGGTAGGGGGACAGGCGGACAGCTGACTGTGTGCCTGTGTGTTGCCTCACGTGTCCCACAGGTGTCCCCACGGCCACGGTGCCAAAGGCTCATCGCATTCTTGGCAAAGAAGGAAACTGTGAGTCGGAGGAGGTAAGCCCCTGGCCCAAGGCTGCCCTGAGGAGGAGAGTCGGGTTCGGGTCTGTCCGTCTGACTCTGTCCTGCCAAGTGCTCCAAGACCTCCTCAGCTCCAGTGCACACGTTGCAGATTCGCAATGCTCACATACGCGCACACACACACACACACACACACGCGCATACGTATGCATGCACACGCACACACGACTCGGCACGCACAAATGCATGCACACGCGCGAGCATGTGTGCACCACATGTATATATACCACACACCATACATGCACACGTGCATATGTGTACATACACACGTATACACATGGTGCACACAAATGCATGTGTATATACCCTCACACACAGACACATATGCACACGTGAACATGCATGCACACACACAGGTACACAGGCACACGCATACAAACATACACGTGCACACACACGCATAAACACTTATGTTTTCATATACGTGCATGCGTGACACACACCCATGCCTCTGCAAGCCTCATGAGAGCAAAGCTCCTTCTGGCCCCACTTCTGGATGAGCAGTTGGTTCATTCTGCTCAGAGCCCTGACTTCCCCGCCCTCAGACACCTGGACAACCAGGCCGGTCTCCCCGTCTTGGTTACTTCTGCGTGTTTTATTTATAGTGCTTGGCAGAGAGTGATTGTCTGATTATTGATGGATCTATTTGTTTAGTTCTGCCTCCGCCACCCAAAGGCAGGAAGCAGACAGTGACCCAAGAGGTGACGTCAGCCACAGCAAAGACGCTGAGGGCCAGGGAGCGGTCCTGTTAGACTGTGAGCCCTGCAGCTGGACTTTTGGCATCTCCACCATTCACGGCCGTGGGCTGAACGCGCCCCCAGAGTCACATGTAATCCTAGCCGCAGTGCGGTGGTGTCAGGAGAAGGACCTGGGGCCCCGTGAGAGACCCCATGGAGAGCTCTTGGTGCCCCACCCGTTAGGACACAGGGAAGGGACGGCAGCCCACACCAGGTAACCTCCACTGACCCCTCGACCCTGGACGGCCAGGAATAAACATCATTTTAGGCCTGCGGTCTGGGGCACTTCGTTGCGGTGGTCTGAAGGCACTTAGGCACTCATCGTGTGACCGTAGACAATCACCCCACCCTTTTTCTCACCTCTCCCTCTTCATCTGAAAAACTGAAACTCACTCATTTGTTCAACAACTCTTTATGGTGCCTCTACTCTGCCATGAGTGTGGGATGAGACTCGGAGCCACTTGAGACCGGCTTTCATGGGCTGCTTCTGTGGAGGCAGGAGACAGATGTACCAGGGCCCTCGCTCCCTGGATAAGAGCTCAGCGAGACCATGAGGGCGGGAGTGCGGATGGCCATCGAGGGTGACCTCGCTGGGCAGATCCTTCGAGGGTCTGAGGGAATGAAGGGACGAGCCTCAGTTATTTGGGTGAAATGCATTCCAGGCGGAGAGCAGTAAGGGCAAAGGCCCTGGGGCAGGAGATTTGCTACAGCTGGGAGGCCAGTGTGAGCGGCTGAGGTCACGGGCTGCAGGTCACCCATGGTGCTCTGGGCTGTGGTATGGATTTCTGACTTTGCTCTGAGTGAGGTGGGAAGTGAGACAGTCTTAAGAGGAGGAGGGTCACATGACCTGTGTGATGGTTGAAAAGGATCCCTCTGGCCAAACGGAGGCTGGACATAGAGGCACAGGTGAGGGGGAGGGCGGGAGGGTGGGATCCCCTGTGGAGGTGACCGCGAGGGCATCAGAGCTTGATGTGCTGGGAGGAGGCCTGTCAGGACTGCCGATGGATTGGCTGATGGGGCTGCCTTTCAGGGGCTGCTGCTACTGGAGGCAGGACACAGGCGTGTCAGCTGACGGCTGACAGAGGATCGCAGCCTCTCCTAGGTTCTTGGCCGGAAGAGCTCAGTGCTGTTTACTGAGATGAGGATTCGGGTGGGAGCAGAGGCTGGGCAGGCGCGAGTCCAGGTGGGCGTGGAGCACGTAGTGTGTGATGATGGCCAGCTTGGGGGCCACGTAGGGGCTGGGGGTCGGCTGGGGCATCTGGAATGCTGGCCTGGAGGAGGGGGGTGGGAGAGAGGGGCGAGGGGCTGTCTGAGGACGGTGTTTGTCGTCACAGCGATGGCGAGCTCAGCCCGGGATGGATCATAACTCCCCATCCTGAGGTTGTCATAGAATCAGACGGGCCAATCCAGGGGTGCCTGACACGCAGGTGCACTCGGGAGTGTTCACTCAGACAGTCCCAAGGATCTGCAGATTGCTGGAGGAATGGCAACTCGCTGGAGAGGACACAGCCCTTGCAGCTGGTTGGGAAGAGGCTCCCAGACTAGACGAGGGCCAGGGCTTGGTGGACGTGCGGCTCCACCACCCTGCCCAGGAGCTGGCCGAGCGGTCAGGCCTCGGAGGAGGAGCTTGGAGGAGCCCTGCGTCACGCCCATCCTGGCATATCCTCTGCGTCTCCGAGGACCACAGAGCGGGTGGAGGAAGGCCAGCACCCGTCCGCACTCGGCTACCCCCAGCCCCGGGTGAGCGCAAGCGAGGAGGGCAGGTGTGTGTGCGGATGGCAGTTCTGAGAGCTCAGCCTGGATCCGGGCAGCGGTGGCGGGGTGGGGGGGTTCGGCCACAGAGGCCGCTCTGAAGGGTAACCTGAGACTGAGCTGGGCAAACAGAGCGGGCAGCGTGTGTGTGAGGCCCCTTGACCCGATGGGGAGGGGCGCTCAGGGTGGGGCTGCATGGCGCTGGAGGCAAGAAGAGGGCGGATGGGCCGCCTCTGTGGGGAGAGCGGGAGCCCAGCCCTGGTGAGTCCGGCGTGACCTGGGAGGAGTGGGCTGGTGGTCTGGGCAGTGGGCAGGCTGCAGAGCTTCGTGGCCATCAGTGGTCTCCCCGGACGCCCAGCAGGAGGGAGAGGAGGGGTGTGGGGGGTGAGTCAGGGGGTCCCCGCAGAAGCCTAGATAGACAGGGACCTGCTGGCATCATGGTGGTGGCAGGGGATGGATTGGGGCGCTGTCAGAGGAGAGCTGGCGGCTCCTGACCCCGGGCCAGGTGTGGAGGCTTTCAGACCTCAGGGTGAGCTCCTCCTTGAGTCCAGCAAACCCACCTTCAGTGCAGAGGCAGCAGGACACCACAGCCACGTCCGCCCGGCTACCCCTGCAACTTGGGGAGGGGAAGGGTGACTGTGTCAAGAAGCATGTACGCGGGTCGAGGACACACGCTCGTGTGGAGTGGGGTGGCTCCTCGGAGGGTACAGCCTGGTCCGGACGCTCCGCTCGCAGCCACACGGCGCTTCCTATGGCTGGAAATGACTAGACAAAAGCTCGGCTCTCCCGGGAAGCGCACGTGTCCTCCCTGCAGCTTTTGTCCCTGCTTCACTCGGAGCCGCCCACAGCCGCTGCTCGGTGGATGGAGTCGAAGGCTCTGGTGAGCGGCAAGGCACGGAGTGTTCGCGGTCGTCGGTACACAGGGTGGGGGGCACATCTTGAGAGGCTGCTGAGTGGGAGTCGGTGGGGAAGGGATGGGGTGTGCTGGCATCCCAGCTCAGGCTCCCTGGCCTCCTGGTCCTGAAGCTGAGAGTGGTTGGTTCATGCAGGAAGGTGCAGTGAAGGGGTTGGTGGGGGATCCCCAGAGCGAATGCTTTTTGGAGAAGTCCTTACTGTTGGCCCTACCAGCTTAGCAAATGGGGAGATTGGGGCCCAGACCCATCCCTGCTCCTGCAGGTCAAGAAGCTTTGCAAACGTGTGAGGTGTGCTCCAGGGCAGGCTGTGAAATTGTGGGGAATGGGTCCCTGGAAGCAGGGCTGGGGGAGGGGAGAGGAGGCCAGGAAGGGGAGGGACTGAGGGATGCTGTGTGTCCAGGAGGCACCACCAGCTCAGACTTGCCTTCTGAGAATGGGGAGCTTGTAAATGTGAACCATGGAGGGTGATGGAGAGAAGATTACTCATAACTAACTAATCTCTTTGAAATTGACCTTAAATTCTGCCACATGAGATTTACACCTGTCATTTATTTGGCATACAATAAATACATTCAGCATAAACCAGCATATATTTGAGTCTTTATTTCCTAATTTATATTTCAGTTCAGTTCAGTTCAGTCGCTCAGTCGTGTCTCTTTGCGACCCCACGAATCGCAGCACGCCAGGCCTCCCCGTCCATCACCAACTCCCAGAGTTCACTCAGACTCACATCCATCGAGTCGGTGATGCCATCCAGCCGTCTCATCCTCTGTTGTCCCCTTCTCCTCCTGCCCCCAATCCCTCCCAGAATCAGAGTCTTTTCCAATGAGTCAACTCTTCGCATGGTGGCCAAAGTACTGGAATTTCAGCTTTAGCATCATTCCTTCCAAAGAACACCCAGGGCTGATCTCCTTCAGAATGGACTAGTTATATTTAACCAACTATTTTAAAGTGTTAAGAAGTATAACTATGGCTGGCCTGCGATTGGAAGCCCTGAGAACCCATGGAGAAGTGTTCATTATGCATTAGGGGAGATGACACCTTGGCCATGAAACTGAGACAGAGCTCCGCCGCCCGAAGACCACACTGGCGAGAAGGAAACTGGATGTCCTCAGGGCGAGACGCCCAGAGACTGGGGTTGCGTGCAGCTTCAAGTGGGGGAAGGAGGGCAGGGTCGGGCTACCTCATGAGCACCCCTCCCAGCACTGCGTCCCGGGCACATACAGGACCTGGTCTTTGCCTGTGGGTCTCTCGGGACCAGGAGTCCACGAAGAGCTGGGCTGAGAAGGTGGATGAGGAAGCTGCCGTCCTGCACGTGGGTGCCACTTCAGCACTGTCAGGGACCGTCTGCCCGGCCTTCTCGCAAGCGGCCATATAAATCAACCTGCTGCTTGATTATTAATAACGTTTGGGACTTTGCTGAGGCTCGAAATGCTGAGCTGGTTATCAGCAATCGATGCTGCTGTCCAGGGGTGATGGCTGACAATGAGCCACAGGGGACACGCGAGAAAGGAACGAGAGACTGATCTTTGGAGAAGACGTGGTTCCTGAGGGCCGGCCGCCCGTGCTGTCCCACGTCCCCCTGTCCAGTGCTGAGCTGGCATGTGGTAGGAGGCTGGCCAGAAGCCTGGTGAGGGAGGGGAAGCGGGGGGAGTGGGGGAGAAGGGAAGGAAGGAGGGAAGGAGAAGGTCAGAAGGGAGAGGACAGGAATCGGTGAATCAGGGGGGGAAAGAACTCAGAGGTGGGGGGGAGGTGGTGGAGCTGAGCTCGGCACCCCCCTCCCTGCGGGGGCGTCCTGCATGCATCCTACCGCTGATCTCGTTAAGAGTGATGGCCTCTGGAATATGAACCATCAGCCTGGGCCCTCGACTCAGACAGAAGCTCCCCACTTTCACTTGGACCTAAACCTGGATGATGGACCTTGGCGACTGCGTGTTGTGGGCGTGAGGAGCCACACGCTGGTGCAGGGACAGGAAGGAGCTCGAGTTCCCCGACCAGAGGCTCAGATTTCTCTCATCTAGGGACAGCCCGTCTGCCGGTCCGCACAGCAGTGCGGACTCTTTGCTTGGCATCAGCGTAGCTCAGTTTGGTGTCTCCTGTACGTACAGTCTCTTCTCACCTCATTCACATCTAAACCCAGGAAACAGTGGATGTGGCCAGGAAGCTCTCAGAGAAGACTGTTGGCATCAATTATGTTCATTGTAATCATAGCCTGCCTGGTCTCTAGACACCACATGAATCAATGGGACCTGGATTGAGCTTTCTAATGAATAATGTAAATGTCTAATAAATTTTAAGATGTGAACTAGGATTCCAGTGGGACTGACTGATTATCATTTAGAAGTACTGTCTATGGGAGGACATCCCAAACCCAAGATACTTGGTGTTGCGGTGAGCCCAGGAAGAGGCAGAGGTCCTGGCTGAGCCAAGACTTCCAAGCTGGGGTGAGGATTAGGGCCCCAAATATGAGGTGCTGTGCTGGCCCAAGATGGAGAGACAGAGAGAGGGGCTCAGAACAGGTTGCTACATGGACAGAGGGGGACAAGGTCACGTCCCAGGAGCCCTGGAAGGAGTGAGAAGGGCCAGCAGGGAGGAGGGTGGGGTGACTGCTCTTCCCTACCCCCACCCCCGTCTATTTCATTAGGCCCTCCTGAAACTCTAGCAAGGTGAGAGCAATCCAAGGCTGAGGATGTCGGATGACTATGTCAAGGTCTGAAGACCAGGCTGTGGACAGGAGCCAGTGGGCCTTGAGGCCCCTGCTCTGATCAACACAGCTCTGAGAGGGGTGGTACCCAGGTGTGAAGGTCATGGGCGGACATGGAGTACACTCAGCAGGTGTGGATGCAGGGAGACAAGGACAGCCTCTTGGGGGGAGCAAGGTCTGGATGGGTGACCTCAGCAGGTAGGGGACAGAGTCTCGGTGATGTGCCAGGAGGCCGATTCCTTCCAGAGTCAGCTACAGTCTTGGAGCGGATGAGACCCTGGTTCTAAGAGGGATGGCCAGTTCCCTGGTGTTCAGCTCACATCCCCCTGCCAGAGGGGAGCGGGCATCTCTCCCAAGGGAGGTCAGGGCACGTGCTTCCTACCTTCACCTGCCCCCACCGCTGGGCTCCACAACCCACCGCGGTTTCCACACAGCCACGCCTCTATCCACAGGCTGCTTCCTGCTGATGAGCAGACGGGGCAGGGGTGTTAGGCTGGTTCCGAGGGGCACAGGGCTCTGCCATCACCTGGGCTTGACGACTTCCCACTGGATTGCTGATTTCTTGAGATCTTTTTCCCAGCTCCCTCTCTGCTTTTCCCAGGATCAGCCCCAATTCCCAGCCTGATGGCCTCCAGCCTCCCCAGGTGCCCACCTCATTCTCCCTCTGAGGACAGGCACTCACACAAGTGGTCCCCAGAAAGCAGGAGGTGAGGTGGAGGTTGGGGCCAGCTCACCCATCACCCTGCAGCAGGGGGTGGTGCGTGGGCCCAGGGTCGTCCCTGGTGCAGAGTAAGGTGCAGGGCTCTAGATGCCCTGTGGCCGCCGGAGCTGGTGGCCTGTGGGAGGGCACTGCTGTGGCTCATGGTGACGCTGGCCTTGGACACACAGGGTTGACCTCTTGAGCCTCCCGTTCTTGGCTGACAGCCAGAGCATGTGGCCTCCGTGGTTTGGCATCCACCTTGACCAGGATTGCCAGTGTGATTACAATTTCACGTTCACTAAACCAAAGTGTTTGTCTGCACTTCTCTTGCATACACCCAAGGAGGGTTTATCCTCCCAGACACTGTCCAACAGCATCCAACCGTAGAAAGGAGGCTCGTCTGCCAGGTGAGCAGTCAATCGTCTGCCTGATTTATTAATAAGATATTCTCCAGCAGAACTGGCTTGTGAAGAAGTGCTGCTTCTCCAGCTGACAGCTCACAAAGTACAGAGGTGGGTTGGGTCAGGTGCCGTCCTATTTAAAGTCTCTCAATGGCTTCCTGTTTCCTGGAAAAAAATCCCAGGGCCTTGGCACGGCCTCCCTGCCCAGCCCCATGTGCACCATCTCTTCACGGTGCCCCCACCCGAGCTCTGCACACACTCACCCCTCCATCCCTCCGTCTGGGAGGCTCTTCTAGGGTCACCCCCTCCTCCTTTCTCTCTCTTCCCCCTTCTGACTCTCTTTATCTCCTGTTGATCTCCATCTGTTTACCCACCTATTTAATCTATCTATCCATCTCAGTTCAGTCACTCAGTCGTGTCCGACTCTTTGTGATCTCATGGGCTGCAGCACGCCAGGGCTCCCTGTCCATCACCAACACACAGAGCCTACTCAAACTCATGTCCATTGAGTCGGTGATGCCATCCAACCATCTCATCCTGTCGCCCCCTTCTCCTCCTGCCTTCAATCTTTCCCAGCATCAGGGTCTTTTCCAACGAGTCAGTTTTTTGCACCAGGTGGCCAAAGTACTGGAGTACCAGCTTTAGTATCAGTGTTTCCAATGATTATTCAGGGCTGATCTCCTTTAGGATGGACTGGTCGGATCTCTTGCAGTCCAAAGACTCTCAAGAGTCTTCTCCAACACCACAGTTCAAAAGCATCAATTCTTCGGCAGTTCAATCCATCTCCCATCTATCAAATCTATTATCTACCTATTGAATATCTATCCATCCATCTTTCATCTGTCAATCTGTTCTCTCTCTACTATCTATCAATCTATCATCTCTTTGTCCAGCTTTATCTATTATCTGTCTACTGTCTATCTTCTCCCTACATCACCTAATTTGTGTTGAGTTCCAGAAACAAGGGATCCTACTCATTTTTCTCACACCAAGCCCCCAGTGTTTGTAGTCACTCTGGGAATGCCATGGGCACCTGATGCACATTTTGTGGGTAGATCAGTGGATGGCTGGTGCCAACTCTTACACTTGCTCAGAGTTCAGGCTTTAGGTGAGGTACTGGCCCCTGCCTCCTGGTGCTGCATGTAGCTTGGTTCTTAACTGCAAAGGTCTGATGAAGGTGCCTGCTGCTTCTGGAATTCAAAGGACAATGGTGGTCCCCGTGGTCACTGAGGTGGGGCCTGTCCTCATGGACGGGAGGTGACTATGTCCTCTTTGAGGGATGTGCTGACTGGCGTTTGTGCGTGGAGGGCAGTGGAGAGGGGAGAAGAGCATCCGTACATGCAGAAGCCAGTGGCCAACACGGGCACCTCTGCGGGTCACTACTGAGTGTCGCCTGTGGTGGGGATGGGTCAGCTGTTTAT
Organism: Oryx dammah; assembly: GCF_014754425.2. NCBI lineage: Eukaryota > Metazoa > Chordata > Mammalia > Artiodactyla > Bovidae > Oryx > Oryx dammah. The sequence goes on from NW_024070212.1 coordinate 116,519,324, forward strand.
CAGTCACTCTGTGGACGAGACCAGAACACAGTTCTAGTGCCACACATCCTGCAGCCTGCAGCCCAGCTGTACTTTTGATTGGTTGATGGATTAGCCAATTAATCAATTAACTCACCCAATCTTTAGTGAGTTACTATGTCCAAGACGTATGATAGGTGTAGGGGTGCAGTGGACAAACCATAGAGATTCAATATTAATTTGAAGTTTAACAGTCAATTTTTTAATTAAATAAAGAATAGTCAAAGTAACCTATTCATACATTAATGTTAAGAAAAAAATAACTTGAAGCAAAGTTTAAAGAAAATGACGCCATGGCATGAATCAAGTCTTTCTGTCCAAGCCTTTGCAGGGGCCCATGACTCTGCGGCCTGGTGCTAACATGTGCTGGCTGTGGGGCCCTGGCCAATTAGCTAACTGAGTTCCACTTTCTCATCTGCAAAATGGGTACACGTCTGTGCCTCACAGCAGCATTTTGAGGATTAAGAGGTTAACATGTGTAAAAGCCATGCACACCACTTAGTATTGAGAAGCTGAGTTGTACAATTACTGAATTATTCCTCTTAATTTTCTTCTGAATTCACCTCCCAGGTTGAGAGGAAACAGTCTTCTCCTCACCAGAATGTTCAGTTTGAAATGTCAGGAATCTTACAGAGTGTGTGAGTTGCCTTGGCGATGCCAGTTTGGTGCCATGGCAATGTGGGTTGGTCCCTCACAGTCGTGGCAACTCAGCAGGATTCAGCCCTCCTTCTGGCTGAGATTCATCAGCAGTAGTTTCTACTCACAGGTCCAGACAGAGATGTAGGAGAAAACTCTCTTCTTCTTTTTTCCAGCACACGAGTCTCCTCCAGCTTCTGGGGCTGCACCAGCTCAGCTTCCCCTTCCCCTGAACTCTCTTTCATGGGCCATATTGATGGCTATTCATTACCATGCCTCTCCAGCTTCCCTGACTTTTTCCTCAAACTCGGCTTCATAAAAGGACTTTACCTTTTGTCTCTCATGACCATTTGAGCACTTAAAAGAAAATAACAGACTGATCTTAAAAAGCCAGCTTCACAGAGAGTGTTTCCACCCTGAATCATGCTTCATCTTTTCCCTGGTACAGCCCGAGGCGAAGGTTAATGTAAAACAGCTGAGAGGTGAAGTCATCCACCACCAGCCTAGAGCTCGGACAGGAAGCAAGACAGCTTCGCCCTGGGCTAACAGGTGCTTCAGAAAGGCGGGTAGAGACAGGCACCCGGAGCCCGCTGGCTGCAGAGCCCAGGGGAGGCTGGATCCTGCAGATCCGAGGTGCTCCGACCTTGCTAGGCCAATCACCAGGGATGCTGGCAGTTAGAACTTGGAGAGAGAAGTTTCCATGACCAAACGAGAACTCCAACAACTTGGTCGGGCAGACGTTACACTATTTTCGTGCAGCACTTATTTGATTTTCCTTTTGCTTGTTTTTAGAACTTCATATTTCCCTGCTGCCTCAACATCCTACAAACAGCCTGTGAGTGCCCCGCCCCGGGGGACCAGGCACAGGAGGGTGGCCAGGCCTCCCTGGCTCGAGCTCCCCTTCTCATGCCCCCATGAGGCTCACTGACATTCAGCCACACCCATGAGAACCCCTGCCATCTTGCTGAGCTCTGCACCCCAGCCCTGTGAAGGCCCAGGGCTCCCTCCCCTGGACCCCCTCCTTCCTGGCGGTGCCCGCTCTGCAGATGCTTTGCCTCGAGGCCCTGGCCTCCGCCCTCCAGGGCCTCAAGAATAATGAATCCCTCAAGTTCATGTGCTTCTCTGCATGTCGCTCCTGTGGCCGCGTTGGGGTTCTCCTTAAAGGCCCCACAAGAGGGACTGACGCCCTTTCACAGTGCATCTTTGCACGGCTCCCTTACTTGGCTTGTCACTAAGGATGAGCAGGCTTTGAGTCCTGGCCCGCCCCTCACACGGCCTGGTCTGGACTCTCCGTCCCCTTTCTTCTGCGTCGGTCATTAGTGGGTGGACCCGGGACTCCCCTAGGGGCTCCAGCTGGTCACCCCACTCAACACTGTTCCAGCCCCTCCCAGCGATCACGTCCAGCCCACACCTTGTGATCACGTCTCCCCGAGGCCCTCGTCTGGAGGATACTTAGATGCCCTGGGTCCACCCGGCGGGTGTCCTGGAGATGGGGGCAGAGGTGAGCCGCTTGTGTCCGGTCACCAGCATCACCCATGACCCTGGGAGAGGCGGGGCCTCAGCGTCCCCCCAGAGCCACGTGGTGGGCCAATGGTGCCCACGTATCATCTTTGCCTGCAGGTTCCTGTCTGGGTGGCTTTCAGAATTTCGTCTGTCTTCCTCAGGGGTTCTTTAAATTAACAACTATTTTTTTCATTAACCTTTTCCTGTTTAAACCTGCTCAAGTGGATGCTGTGGGTTGCACACACTTCACTGACCTTGACAGTCCTCAGCCGTCTTCAGCTCTTCACAACCTCATGGACTGTAGTCACGAGGCTCCCCTGTCCATGGGATTCTCCAGGCAAAAGTACTGGAATGGGTTGCCATTTAGTCCTCTGGGGGATCTCCTGGACTCAGGGATCAAACCCCCATCTCCTGCATCTCGTGGGTTGGCAGGTGGATTCTTTAATACTAGCGCCACCTGGGAAACCTTAACAACAAGCCTTCAAAGTCTCCTGTTTTCAGAGGAAGAACCAGGTGGGCTGATGCAGGTCGGAGGGTAAATGGTGGTAGTAGATGGTCAATAGGTCAAAACTCTTGCTTATATCAGTGCTTGAAATAAACTGTTGTGCACTCATCTTTATATTTTAAAATTTGCTTAGTTAAGGGCTGACATGGCAGGCTCGTAGAGTTACCTAGACAGCTGGATCTCAGATTGTGTGAAGGTGAGAGTAACCTTCAGCTCCTCCAATAGAGAGAACGCTGTAGGATGTGCCCTGGAGCCCTGTTAACGGCAGGAGTTCTTGCAGAATCTGGATTCACACTGTAGAAATGAATGTGAAGCTTCTTTCATGAGAGCTGAAAATACCAGATGGCTCAGTGCTCAAGAACCCTCCTGCCAATGCAAGAGACCTAAAAGCCTCAGGTTTGATCCCTGGGTTGGGAAGCTCCCCTGGAGGAGGAAATGGCAACCAGCTCCAATATGCTTGCCTGAAAAATCCCAAGGACAGAGGAGCCTGGTGGGTTACAATCCATGGGGTCGCAAAGAGTTGGACACAACTGAGCAACTCACACACACACAGAAAATACTCACAGGCTTACTCTACTGCCCTGTGTGGTAAATTACCGATAGGTCACCGTGAGAATTTGCACCGTCGCAGCTTCTAGCTGATTCTTTCTCATCCGTTTAGGACTTTTTTCTGATTTTTAACAGAAAATCACTTCCCACTGAACATAAGTTTTCATTTGTGAAAAGCCATTCTGACTGACAGCCCCTCCATCTCCCAAGGTGCATAGAGGGGGATGCAGATGGAAATCAAGCTTTAGTCCTCATGGCAAATGTTTTGAAGGCACGATTATCTGTTATGTCTTCCCCTCGCACTTCAGAAAGGAACTGGCATTTCCGATTGTGCATGTTTGTAGTAAAAGAAAATCCATCAAGTTTCCCCATAAAGAGGACTGCTGTGACAGTCAGCTGCACGCAGACAGCTGGAATCCATTAGTGGGTCCCACAAAGGAAGAGAACCCATGTTGCAAGTTGTTCACAGCCCAGGACAGGAAGGGTCAGACGCTGGAAGCAGAGATGGGAGTTCAGTGCTAAGAGGCTTCCCTGTGTGAGGATGAGCACCTTCAGGGTGCTTCCTTCAATCGCTTAATAACGTCTTAAGTTCAGGTGCAGGGAAAGCACAGATCAGCCCTGCCTGGATTTTGGTGGGAACCAGCCAGTGGGCACATTTGATCTTGTGGAGACTTTGGCACAGTTATTTCTGGATTTCAAATATTTTGTTTTGTAAACCGAGTGAGTCTCCATTCATGATGCCGGGAGCTGGGGACGCACAGGGAAGGCAAGTCCGTGGACACACCTGGGTGTGGGGGACACATTGGGAAGACACAGCAGCAGACCTGAGGATGGAAAGGAAGCCTTGTCCTAAGGTGGGCCTCACTTTTGGGGGCCTGGGACTGACGTGAGTGAGCCAGCCCCATTCTGCCATCCTTGGGTGGTCGTCCCGGGCTGCCCTCTGCAGAGGGGTCCCTGCTCCAGCCACCCGTGAAGTCTTTTGAGCCCGGGGTGATCTCACTCGCCTGTCCAGCCAGACCAACTCTGACCTCCAGAATCCTAGGCTTAAAAAGCAGAGCTGCAGTCCCCAGAGGGAACTGGTCTCTGCTTCTGCACCACCGAGGTTCCTGAACCCACAGAGAATCTGCCGGGCCAGCAACGTGCACGCTGCAGCTGAAAATCTTCCCAAGATGGAACCCATTGTTATGAGTGATTGAGTTTCACATTGTTTTGCCAACTCCCAAACAAATGGACAGACCCACTTGGAACTTGTGTTTCTTTGTTGATGTTTAATAAAACAGCAATCATATACCGAGCGAGATAATGGGACGGTTGAATGCAGACTGGAATTATTTTCTTTTATGGAGTCTTAATTAGATTTGTAATGCAGGGCTCCCAAGTACCAAATGTTTGCTTCGATTTAATGAGAACGGTTATGGAGAGTTAGAGAATTGTAATTCTCCCATTAACTCAACAGTGATACATATTGCAAAGTTTAATATATATCAAGTTACAAAAGACTGGTCTTAACCCGGTGGGGGTCCAGTCCTTAATTCTCCTCATTTCTTCACAGTTTCCTCTTGGTATTCTTTGCATGACCCTTGGGGAGGAAACTTTCACCTTTAAAGTTTCTTCATTAAAGTTTTTTCCGTATTTTGTTTCACTCTTTTTGAGATGTTTAAAAAAATTTTTTTTTGCTGTAGTTGCTTTACAGGGTTGTGTTAATCACTGCTGTACAGCGATGACTCGTGCATACATCCTCGTCACTGAAGTTCTAACGGTCCACCCGAGCTGTGCCTTTGGTGGCAGGCTGGTCTGCCACTGGGTGTCATGAAGGGTCTCAGCTCAAAGTCCAGGTCTTCCGGTACCAGTCATATCCTGCCCCCTGCCCCCCAGCAGGTCACACCTTCCTGGG
>NW_024070212.1:116524528-116533841 GCF_014754425.2 Oryx dammah
CACACCTTCCATGGACACCCCCCTCAGGTCACACCTTCCTGAGACCCCCCCTCACAGGTCACACCTTCTTGGGAACCACACCCCCCCGCACAGGTCTCACCTTCTTGGGAACCATGCCCCCACACAGGTCACACCTTCCTGGGACACCCCCAGAAGTGCAGAGAGAGCACTGGAACACCTGTAGGTCAAAATCAGTGGTGAGGCGGTTTCTGTAAATAATTTATCACCCAGAATATCTAAAGTACTAGGTTTATGAATAATTTGCTTTATTATATAAGCCCAGTGGCTATTCCTACAATCACACCACCTCAGTGGACCCCAGCGTTCCAAGTAGGAGGAGGGCATGGAGTCAGAGCTGGGGACCCAGGGGAGAGTTTTGAAAGCAGGTGAGAGCTTGGTGGGGAGGGAGGGGGTGCTCCCTGCATTTCTGGGAGGGGCTGGGGGGCTCTCCTCCCCACAGGCTCCTGGGCAGTGGTCTTGGGGGCACAGAGGCCGGCAGCCTCCCCCATCGTCTTTCCTCCTGTCTCTGGGTGCAGGGGCGCAGAACGCCTGGGAGTGCCAGAACCGCGGCCCCACCCTCCCGAGGAAGTACTCATTCTCCCAGGCGCAGGGGCAGTGACGCCACCCGCTTGGCCAGTGGCCAGGTGGGCAGGGACGCCCAGCACCATGCCCGGCCCGGGGTCCAAATGACCCGGCCCAGATCGTGGACCTTCCTGCTTCCTGGTTCCCCTTTTCTCAAGTGTCAGGGCCCCTGCAGGATGGAAAACATGAAGCATTAATCTGGCCCAGGGTCACTCCTACTAAGGTCTCCAGATCTTACATTCCTATAAAAGGTGAGTTTAAGAATGACCCCCACGATATGCCCCCACTGACGAGTCAGGGCGGTGGCGCATGTATAGAATCTGTAGTGTAATTTATAGACGTGTAGAGAGAAGAGTTAATCCCTAGAATCTGTCACTTCCAGAAAAAGTACTTCTGCTTCACTGACTGTGCTAAAACCTTTGACTGTGTGGATCACAATAAACTGTGGAAAATTCTGAAAGAGGTGGGAATACCAGACCACTTGACCTGCCTCTTGAGAAACCTGTATGCAGGTCAGGAAGCAACAGTTAGAACTGGACATGGAACAACAGACTGGTTCCACATTGGGAAAGGAGTACGTCAAGGCTGTATATTGTCACCCTGCTTATTTAACTTCTATACAGAGTACATCTTGAGAAACTCTGGGCTGGAAGAAGACCAAGCTGGAGTCAAGATTGCCGGGAGAAATATCAAAGATGACGCCACCCTTATGGCAGAAAGCGAGGAGGAACTGAAGAGCTTCTTGATGAAGGTGAAAGGAGAGTGAAAAGCTGGCTTAAAGCTCAACATTCAAAAAACGAAGATCATGGCATTCGGTCCCATCAGTAAGTTCAGAACATCAACTGAGCGAGTGAACAACAACAAGAGAAAGGACGGAGGAACGAGATAAAAAAGGAAATTCTACCGCTTTCTTCCTGGCCTCACCACCTCTGGGCAGCCTCCCTGTGGGGGCCTGCTCCTGTCCTGAGGACCCCTGGGCTCCCCTGTTCCTCACCTCCTGTATCCTCCAAGGCATCCAAACCAATTCCAGATCCTCTCCCGTCCTTTGCTTCTGTCCCAAAGGACAGACTCTGCAGGGACCTCCCCAGCTTCAGCCTAGGCCAGCCTCACCTCCCCACCTTCACGCCTCTGTTCCCGGGGTCTGCAGGTAAGATGGGCTGGGTCTCCCCAGGCCCTAATCCTCTCTCCCAGGCCTCCTTTCCTGCTAGTTCAGTGCCAAGAGGGTGGCATTTTCCCCTAGTGCACTTTACTGAAGACGCAAGTTAAGAGAGGACAGAGCCCATGGGAAGGGCCCCTCAAGCGCACAGACCTGCTGCCTCTGCAGAGCGGGTACCTCTCCACCCGGAACGGGGACGGGGAGGCCGAGGGGCAGTGACAGGTGCCTCCTGTGGGATGGTGGGCAATTCGCTCGCTCTGAGATGGGTCTCCACGTCCCCAGATGCAGGGGATGTCAGCATTGTCCCCAAGGCCTCGGGGTGAAGGGGCAGTGTGTGCAGTGCTCAGCACGGCCGCCAGGTATGGGTCGAGTCGTGACCCGCCTTCCCTTGGTCTGGCCTTCGTGAGACCCGCTCTCACTACTCCTCGGGCTCTGAGCAGCGCCTCGACCCTGCGCAGGGGGCTGGAGGGCGAGACCCCTGCCTACGGACCCCCGCTGACTCTGCGGCTCCAGGTGCGCTGGTGATGCCCTCTTCTCCGCACGCCCAGGGCCTTCCTGCTGGTGAGCCAGCCCCTCAGACCACTAGCTCCTGCGGGTCTGGGGTGCACCTACTCTTCAGGAGTTGCCCCAGGGCCGGGCCTCTCTCCTCCTCCTGCCCTGGGGGGACCCCTCCTGGCCTCTCTTGTCCTCCTTTTTGTCAGGTCGGGAGGGCCCCATGCCTGGGCCAAGACTGTAGCCCATGTAGGGAGCTGGGGGTCAGCAGGTTCGGGGTGCAGGCCCCACCTGATCCAGCCCCCACCACCCAGGCCTGCGCCCCAGTGTGTGTGGGGCCGTCCCCACCCTCCAGTTTACAGCCTGCCCCCCAGGGGGGTGAGTGCGGGACTCCAAGTTTCCACTGTCACCGCAGGGAATCCTGGGCCCCCCCAGGGGTGAGTTGTGGGACACGTGCGGCCTGTCCAGTGGATGTGAGGCCAAGGCCACCTCTCTGGTTCCTGGGAGGGTGAGTGAGTCACACTCGCACTGCGTGTGGAGGGAGTAGGGGAGGGGTGCCATTATTTTCAGCAACACCTTCCATTCTGAGCTGCCCCCTCTTTGCAGCATCAGCAGGAGGTGGCCTGTGGTGGTCGGCCTCTGATTGGGCCCCCTCGCCCCCATCATGGGGGTGCAGTCCGCCCACCCCCCACTGTACCAGGGTTGGGGGGTCTGGGTGATGGAGGGGCTGGGCTGCCACTCCTGAGATTAGACAGCCAAGGATGCGTGACTGCCGTCTTAGCTGCTCTGTCTCACCTTCTTGGATCGCTTGCTCTGGGGGAGCCAGCCACCAAGCGGAGCCCACAGGACAAGGCGCAGAGACCTCCTGCACAGGAGCACGTGTGTGAACTTGGAGCCGCCGGTCCCAGCGAAGCCTTCAGGAGGGAGCACAGCTCCAGCTCTCAGCTTGTTTGGCGCTTCCTGAGTGAGAGCCACCCAGCCTGGCCACGCCAAGAGCCCTGCCCCTTGGAAACTCTGTGCAGTGATAAACGTCTGCTGTTCAGGAGGTTACATATCCAGGAAGCTTGATGGCAGCAGAAGGTGCCTAACTCGTGGCCCCAACAATCCTGGGTCCCCATCACGCCTTGCTGTGTCGGAGTCCAGACCCTGAAGCCTGAAGCCACCTGAAGCCTCCTCTTTGTGGCCACCCCTACCTGACCCCTCTCGGGGTCCTTCTGGACAGGTGGCCATTCCTCAGCGTGACCCCTGCCCCTCCTCCGGGGCCCTCATCTTGGTGGGAAGCCCTCCACGCCCTCTCTGAGCTCCAGAACAGGAGCCCAGGAGAGTCAGCCGGTCTGGCCTCGGGTCCCACAGCCCATCACACAGAACCCACGGCACCACCACCAAGTGGAGAAGATGCCATGGGCAGCAGCGTCTCCGTGGGACTCCCCGCCCCCTGCCCCGCCCCTGTGTTTAGTCTACCGGGAAGCGGACTCCTGCCCTGTCCAGCCTCAGGGGAGACCACGCCCCGGCCCAAACCTTGACTGCAGGCTTGCGGGACCCAAACCTAAGCTTGCCGACCTCTGACCCACAGACACTGTGAGACAGTAGATGTGGGAATAACAACCAACAAATAAACCTGCGGGAATTCGCTGCGCAGCAGCAGACGGTGCAAATGCTGCTTCGTCAGGATCCAAACAGACGACGGCGGGGGCCGTGGGGGCTACGCACTTACCCGTCGGTCCTGGCCCGCACGGGTGAGCGTGGCTCTCCGCGTGGGCGCTCTGGGCTCAGAGACCCGTGTGGCCACCCTGCTCGGGCGGTGCCCGCTGAGCCTTCTTTCCCACCTGTACGCAGCGCACAGCAGTGCTGCCGGCTCTGCGGAGTTACTGAAAGAATTATCTAAGTGCTCAGAGCCCCGCCTGCACCCACAGTGACTTGTTCAGGCTCTCCTTGTTTTGCCTCCGTGGTCTGCCAGCGCCTGCGGGGGAGGCCGAGGACCCTGAGAGATGCCGTGTTTAAGTGTTGAGAAGAAATCGCAGAGACTCCTCAGGGCGACCAGGGAGAAGGCCGAGAGGCGAGTGGCCATGGGCAAGGTCAAGGGTGACCTCTTGGCTTTTGTTTCACCACCATCTCTGGCCCAGGTGTATCCCCTCCTTCTTCACCGCGGGTGCCCGCAGGCCCGCCTGGGTGAGGACCGTGGGTAACAGAAGAGTGCCGCTCTGTCCTCTCTTGGTTCCCAGGGCAGGTGCCACGCCCTCCTTCCCGGAAACAGAACACCCAGAAAACTAGCGGGAGGAGCCCCTGGCAGCCAGGAGCAGCAAACACATTTTTCAAGCAGTGGAAGGAACCGGGCTGCCTGTGAATGTTAGCGACAAGCTTATATGAGAACTCGGTGCAAGAGCTGTAATCAGGATGATGACAAGGTATCACAAGAGGACAAAGGAAGCAGAGCCAGAAATTGAGGAGGTTACACAAAGAGGCAAGCCGCTAGCCAGTGACTGCAGACGGGAGGGTCAGAGCCTCTGCCTCCACAGAGTCAGGCTTGGGAAAAACCGCGGGGTGTCTGGTGGGAGAGGGCTGTCGCTAGAATGTGCTGAACCCAGAGGAAACAAACGCTCTCCCTGCAGAGCGAGGGTGGGAGAGTGAACAGGGAGGCGACTGTCTGCCTGCCAAGCCGCCCAGAAGGCCCTGAGTATAGGCGGGAAACCCTGGCTGGTCACGGTGCCTCTCTGCGCCCACGGAACCGTGCAGCGTGTGGGCACAGGATGGGGAGAGGCTGGTACGTCTGCCCTGCTAGCCTCACCCACACGGAGGGGCATCCCCAGCCGGCACAGGTGCAAATGCAGCCCAGGGCGTGGGAGGACCAGGAGTCCAGCCCCGGTTCCAGCCCTGGCGCTATGTGACCTTGGCCTCGCCTTCTGTATCTACAAGACGGGGGGCCGAGCCCCTTTCATTCCTGCCCTCCTGCCCTCCCTGCGTCCACCTCCATGGAGCCCGGCTCCTGGGGCCGTGGGCGCCGCGGCTTCAGTCTCCCCTGGGCCCTGCTGGAGTGTGAGCAGAACTTTCTATGTCCTCAGTGGAACCCAGGGGCTTCTGCCCCCAGATCGCAGCCATGATAACCCCCCACCCTGAGTCACAGGAAGTCACCTGAGATGACATTTTTCTTTTTAAAGCCTTACGTGTGACGTCCGTTTACTTTCCTAATGGTCTTCTACCCTCAGAGGAAATGAAGTCAGGAAGATAAAGACCCTGATGAAGAGCCGGAGGCTGGTGACATCGGGCGACGGGGTGCCCGGGGCCGGGAAGGTAGAGGCTCAGGCACCAGGCTGGGACGCGGTGGCTCGGCCGAGCATCTGCTTTCACTCGGGAACGCGCATGCGCTCAGGCGCACTCAGGGGAATCGAGTCCGGCCATGCCCGCAGGCGCACCGCATCCTCCCCAAGCACCGTGGCCCAGTCTCCCGCCCTTTTGCTCCCGGCTGTGCCGCGTGGGGACCTGGGCCTGCCGGCCGTGGTCACAGTGGCGCCGGGGCCCAGCCTGTCCTCTGCGGAGTGGACCTTGAGATGCAGCCCGCGTGCCTGTGTGCACGCAGCTTATCCAGAAAGCTTGTTTAGAGGAGACAGGAGCGTCAAGGGCGCGGGATGGGGGCAGAGCGTGTGGGTGCCCTGCGGGAGCCCTGCACGGGTCTGCTCCTGAGTGTGTTTTCAAGGCCGGGGTGCAGGCTCTGGGACCACCCAGCAGTCCCAGACGGTCACCTCTGGAGCTCAAGGTCAGAGGGGGTCAAGGGTGCAAATCCACTGGAAGCAAAGAGCCCATCAGTCATGGTGGAGGCATCTCATAGGCAGATGGGGTGGGGGGCATCCTGGAGGTGAATGGACAGTGTCCACCCCACCGATCTGCTCTGGGCTGGACAGTGTTCTGTGCACGGGGTCCCCCTTCCTCTCAGGTCCTCACCATTTACCTTATAGATACTCTGAACCCCATCCTCCCAAAGTAAGTGAAAGTGTTACTCTCTCAGTTGAGTCGGACTCTTTGCAACCCCATGGACTGCAGCCTACCAGGCTCCTCTGTCCAGGGGATTCTCCAGGCAAGAATACTGGAGTGGGTTGCCACTCCCTTCTCCAGGGGATCTTCCTGACCCAGGGACTGAACCTGGGTCTCCTGCATTATAGGCAGATTCTTTACCATCTAAGCCACCAGGGAAGCCTTCTCAAAGATCCTCAAGTAATTAAAAGCAGCATTTTTTTTTTTTTTTGCTACAAAGAACCCCTGAAAACTGAACTGGAGAGGAGCGACTTGGTCATCATAAATTTCTCTAAAAGACAAGTAACCAAACTATTTTTATTTCCCAGCACAAAAATGGCTAAAAGAAAGCTTGATCCCAAGTACGACCCCTGACTTTATCTTTGTGTGTTAGTCTTGCAAGGTACTCGTCTAACTGATTTGGAACCTGACCATGGGGGAGCATCTTTCAGGAACAGTCTGGTGTGATGGTGGCAGGTGCCACTGTCTGAGACCAACCATGGTCAGAGGAAGAAGCTGCTCACAGCCCTTCCTTGCCAACCGAGCCCCCTTCCTGTCCTGGAGTCAGACAACCAGACCCTACAGAACTCTGACCTTGAACTTTAACAAAGCTCTTCCTGGACCTGCCACTTCCATCATCCTGGTGCTTCCCTGGAGACTCCCAGCAAAAAAGAGGTCAGGGCAGCTGGTTCCATCTTTCCTCTCTTGGGTAAACCACAGGGTGGAAATCCTGGAGGACTTTCTGTAGGAAGGGACATTTGAACTCTGCCGTAGGGTGAAGGATTAGCTGGAGCATGGACAGAAAGTGTGTTCTAGGGCAAAGAAAGCCTCCTGTTGTGTCTTCAGGGCCTGATTCTACTTCTGTGGCTGGAGCTTAGAGGCAGGTGTGGCTCTGGATACAGAGCCCTGCCCTAAAAAGAGGTGATCTGATCTTTAAGAAATAAGAAGCCACATCGTGTTTGAGGAACTGAGTAAAGCAATATGACCGATAGAGGAGAGAAATGATTATGTATGCAAGTTCAGCTACAAGAGGAAGAAACTGCAGCATGAAATGCTGACAATAATTATGTTAATGACATCATGGGCTACATAATAGCTCCCAAATGTTGTGGGAAGAAATTACACATCCAGACAGGTTCAAGTCCTTAGAAGTTAATTATACCAAGTCCGAGCTCCTCCGTGTAGGGCCTTGCCATGTTTAGAGAGGGTAATAGCAAACTCAGAAAGATTTTTAATCTAACATACACCCATCCTTCAAATCGCGATCTTTAAGCCATATTGTAATTCCTCGGCTGTAAACAGTTTTGAGGTTAATTACTCTCCAGTGAAGAGTCAATTAGAAAAGGAAGCTCCCGCTCAACATAAGTAGATTAAAACAGACATTTCAGACCTTGTCAGAGCCAGGTTCGCAAAGAAAATACTACTCTAACTTATTTTCTTGCTAAAAAAAAAAGTCATCTGGGCCACAAAGTGCTCCACAGAGCTGGGTGGCAGAGGGATCGTGGGCTTTCTGGAGCAGACAGGCTGGCTGGGCCCTCGTCCCCCAGTCTGGCTGCAAACCCCAGGCCTGCCCACCTTGCTCTCCGCCCCTAGGGCTTCCTTTCTCTGGGGGAACCCCTGCCGAAGTCCCTTTACCCTCCCGTGGCGGTTTCTGCACAACCTCTGGGCCAGTGTCTCAGCCTCCCTGGGCAGGCTTTCTACACAAAATCTGGGCCGGCGTCAGCCCCAGACTGGAAGTTCTGCACATTCTCCCGGGGGGGCCGGTGACCGGGAGCCGATAGGGCCTCGTGACACCCTTCTTGCCATGGGCTGTGCACCCCTGTGTGCAGGAATCTTCTCTGGCTGTGGGACATTTTGGGACTTTGTTCCAGAGGAAACGGAAGCCTTCGTGTTTGAGGAGAGACTGAGGCTGGGGACAGTTGCGGGCCAGCCGTGAACTGGGCGATGGGAGGAGGGGCTCTGCGTCCTGAGTGGAGATGAAGGACCCCCCCTCCTCCGCAGCCCCGCTCAGCCCCCGGGTCCTGGGGTGTGTGCACGTCCCTCCCACTCAAGGCCTTCGGCTCAGGGCTCGGGATGTGTGTGCGTGAGTTGTCGAGGGGCTGGGCTGCTGAGGTGAAAGGGGAGGGGGTGCTGGGTGAGTGACAACCCTCCAACACACACACAGGTAAAACCCACAAACACACACCGCCCAACTGCACACACACACACACACACACACACACACACACCATATATACAATAAACACCATACGCACAATAAAGACCACACACATCAGACACGTGAGCACCACACACAGCCCACACCACGCAAGACACACAACACGCACGCAATAAGCATCACGCACACACAGCACACGCCTCACACGCCTCACTCAGCCACATGGCGCACACCTGCCGCTTCCACCCTCCGTGAGCGCACACGTCACTTCCGCCCTCCCTGAGCGCACTCGTCACTTCCGCCCTCCCTGAGCACAGGCACGGGCCACTTCCACAGTGCGCTCAGCTTGTGTCTCCCTCCTGCACCTCCATCAGGGCTAGGACCCGGGAGGGCACCGTCAGACCCTGACCACCGTCTCCCGAAGTCCGCAGCGTGGACGCTGCCTGAGACGAGTGAGGGCTCCTGTGGGGGAGGGCGTGTGCTGTGCTGGGGGTGGGGGACACCTTCAGACACCTACAGAGGGGCGGGCTTTGCGTGCAGAGGGTGTGCGAGTGTAGAGCTTGTGTGTGTGTCGTGAGCATAGTGGTGTGAGTGTGCTCAGTGTGTGGAGTCTGTCTCAGGTGAGTGCGTGTTGTGTGTGTGTTGGATGAGTGGGGTGTGTTTGTTGGAGAGTGTATGTTGGGTGTGTCTGTGAGTGTGTGTGTACTGGGTATGTGAAGTGTGAAGTATGTGTGGGGGACTGTGTGTTATCTGTGTGGAGTATGTGTTGGATGGGGGTAGTGTATGTTTGGGAGAGTGTGTGCTGTGAGTGTGTGTGCTGCATGTGTGGAGTGTTTGTCAGAGAGTGTATGTTGGATTGTTTGTGTGTTGTGAGTGTGAGTTGGGTGTGTGGAGTGTGTTTGAGGGAGTGTGTGTTGTGT